>NW_028237950.1:0-373121 GCF_034619465.1 Leptosomus discolor
TCTTCAATACTCTTCATTACTATGGATTTTTTTCTCATTTCATGATCTTTTGGCGGTTGCAAAATGGAACTGTGTCATCTTTTCCTGTTCCCCACTTCAAATTCCAAGTCACGTTGTACTCTCAGGAATGTGACCATCTTCCTTGTAAGACCAACTTCGATTATACTACAATGTGAAAGAGGTTCAAATGAGACGGAGATGTACGAAACAGCGGTTTCAATCTATCTGGTTTAGCCTTTTTTGTCCTTAGCTGAGAAGCTTAGGCGCTATGTTTTGTTCCTGTGGCTGGGCCTAACATCCTATTGACCTGTACCACCATGGGATGCACTTCCACTGTTTTTCACAGGGACCTATAAAAACCTTTTTTTTGCTTTCTGCTTAGGACCTTTTTTTAAGCATTGATGATCTCCTAGTGTATCACACACGCACCTTTGTAACTTTCAGTGGGTTTTAAAAAACGATTTACAGATGGAAAGACTGTAGAATGGGGGAAAAGAGAAAGGGCAACAGAATCACAGCGAAACTAATGTAAATATCTTCCTTCTAGGAGCTGGTAATAGACAATCAAATTGTCTGCCCTTCCCAATCTGTGGTGTTTCTCTGAGAGACAGTGAGAGAGTTGTAGAGCTCTGACAGAAAAAATAACGTTTTGTTCAGATGAGCTGTTGATAGAGTCTTGGTCCACGTCATATTTTGGACATTGGTCAAACCTATCCCAAAATGTTGGCTTTTCTTTCAAGTTCTTTCCTCTGAGCAGAGCCACAAAATGGTTGCCAAATTGGTCTCGTTCTAGTCTGTTGCTGCCCTCTGTTTTTCTTCTCTTTTGGTGAGGTGCTGAGAGACAGTCACCATTGTTGTTCTTAGTCAGTGACGTGGGTTGGTTTTTACCAGCTCAACATCGGCCCAGAAAACTGTTCAGTTAGAGCTGGATAAAACAGCTTGTGCTTTTTTTAAACCTCTCTTATGCTTTCTAAGAATTTACACTGAGTCTGTTCCATTTTCCATATCTCACATTGGCCTTTGTGGTTTTTTATCCTGGGAACCGGGCTGAGAGACAAGGAGAATGAGGAAGAGAGGAGTGCCTGTTGTGAATTTGGTGATTAAAGCTCTTGAGAACAGATTAAGCTGAAATTGCAGTTTGGGAGACATAAGCTGATAAAATAGCACAGACTTCACTCCCCCCTGTGGGAATCACAACCAGCAGCTATTTTCTGATACACAAGAAGCCGAGGTTTCTGCCCCTCCATCCCGCCCGCCCACCCCGCCTCCCTCCCCCCCCCCCACCCCGCTCCAGCCCCCCATGTTTTCAGTTGCCTTTGTTGTTCTATAAAGTTTAAGTTTCTTGCACATCTCAGGCCTTAAACTTCTCCCTTGCTAAAAAAATCAGTCTTTATTGAAATTAGGGAACCTGCATGAAAATAAAAAATAAAAATGCATGAGATCAGGGAAAAAAAAAAAGACAAAACCTAAGTGTCCCTTATCTTCTCTAAACCCTACCTTTCCACTTGGATTTTGCATGGCAAAATGGCTGGGATTTAGGAAGGCAATTTTTTGTTTATTTGTTTTCACTACAGGCAGATGAAACACTTGGAGGGAATAACCAACAAGATGTTGGGAGGCCACATTCAAATGTTATTTCCTCTTGGCCTCAGTGCCTGAGTCTTGACAACTGGAGATGCTGACTGGGAGACTGGATAGCAGATTTCCTTGAGAAGGCTCCAGAGAACTACATTGTTCCTGTCCTGACAACTGCTTCAGAGCCCAACAAATCTGACAGTGACTTCCGGACCTGACCTGGGCTACAGATTTATTCTGCTTCTACTAAAACATGTCCTGAATAATCCTTAGTGAAGACATGGTGCCAGCCTCTGTTTTTTCTAGCCTGCAAGAGTTTGCCTTTGAGGGGAGACTTTCTAGGATCCATGTAATATTCCCAGGGAAAACCTCATAGCACACCAACTGCTTTTCCATCACTCCCACCAGGGGATGATAGGACCTGTTTTTTGTGCACCTTCTGGCTAGATGATCTACTTCTGATGACGTTAATCAGAAAATATGATAAGGCTCCTTCTTATGAAGGCTCTGTTGTCCTTTACCTAAAGGAAAAGACTTGATACTGAGCCTGCCACAGGAGCAAGTAGTTTTTGTGGTTTATCTGAGAGCAAGTGGCACGCAAGAGATTGCCAGGATGGTAGGAGTCCTCGGACTCAGCCAGCAGAGGGAATGGCTGAGACCATGAGCACATTTCTGTCTTGCTCAGTATAGTTGTCCAGGGCACTTGAGCCGTTGCAGCCTGACTGTTCTTCCTACCCTCCATGCTGCAGTTCACCAGGATCATGACATTGTCACTTCACAGGAAAGGGCCTTTGGAGGCAAAGCTTACCTGGAAACTGAACTGAGGTTCTGGAGCTCCTTGTTAGAAAACTGAGACTGGGAACCTCACTATGCCAAGAAAGAAAAGCACAGTTTGCGACTTACCTTTCTCCTAATCAGTTGCTCATACACACAACGACACAGGCAAGCAGACCAGGTATTTCTCCTGTGCCGTGAAAGGGCAGATGGAATAGTTGCTAAGATTGCTCCTCCTTGGGAATGCTTGGGAGGGTTGCTGAGGGCAAATCTATTTATTAGAGAGCAAGGAGGGAAGAGATAGGACTGTTGTAGTATATCTGCAGAGGATTTTTGTTTTTCTGTGAGTCTGCAGGACACACACACAGACCACATGGTTCAGTCATTACCTAGCAATCATCACAATTGCCTCCAACTGCACCAGGCAGGGTTTCTGTGTACACCACAACACAGAGTTTTCTTTCAAAAGAAACTTTTCTGAACTCCCAGAATGACTGTGGCTGAGTATAGAGCTCAGGATCTGGGTCAGGTCTTGTTTTATCCCTGTGGATTTTACCTAATCCTCATTGAGTACTGCCAGAGCTTCTCCAACCTCATTTTTTTTTCCTTTGGACCCCTCTGATAATATCATCTACCCATCGTGGCTGTTTAGATGTCTTAAGGTTTTTTTTCCCTAAAATAATGTGAGTATGAGAGGACAGATGCCGAATACAAACCACCCCTACCCCCAAAAAAAGGCATGGGTGGGGAAAGATTGAAGAATATTAAAAGAAGAAACTCCTGCCTTTGATGGGTGCATTTTCCAAGGAAAACAGAAGAAAATGTAACAGACACCAAGAATATAATCTGATTTTCTGCTGCCAGCCCATTTTATGACTTTAAAAACCAGTCAGTTTTATTCAGCATAGTTTCTGGGAAAGAAAAAAAAATGTGTGTGTGGAGAATCCGCACACTTCTAATCATATTCAAGTAGACACTGTACAAAACCTGCTGGAAGCCAGCAGTGGTGATGACTGGCTCATTACCATTATATAAATAGTATTTAAAGTGCAGCTGGGCCCTCACATGAGCAGAGACCTAATTGATGCCGAAATATGTTCATTTCAAGTCCTGTGACTTCACGTGGAAAATATTACACTGGCTAATTAATGGCAATGAGAAGAGATGATGCATTGCCTTATAAAACAAGAAACTGAAATGTTGAGCCTACATCCAAAAGGAAAAAGGGGAGGGGGGAAGAGCTCTGGAAGTTTAAAGCATAAAAAGCCCCAACAAAATAAAATGTGTGCTCACATACTCACAATGACACACACATAATCAA
This sequence comes from Leptosomus discolor, assembly GCF_034619465.1. Classification (NCBI taxonomy): domain Eukaryota; kingdom Metazoa; phylum Chordata; class Aves; order Leptosomiformes; family Leptosomidae; genus Leptosomus; species Leptosomus discolor. Next base: position 3,671 of record NW_028237950.1, read on the forward strand.
GAAATAGAAACATTCAGGAGGAAATGACTTGCTATTTATCTAATAGCTCTCAAGCCAAATTCGAGTTTATTGTACATCCTTGACAGAAAGACAACATAAAGCCCAGTGTTTATACAGAAGAGTTCGGGAAAATATAAATGCCTTGATTCTGACAATTCTGAACACTATCTACCTAGTATCATTTTCAGGCACTTAACAAAGTTGCATCTACTGTGTCATCACTTAATACATACAAATATGAGTTGGTTCAAACTGGGAATATAGGCTTAAGTTAATGGGAGAAATTATTTGGGCACTGTTGTGCTGCACAACAGACAGATAATTATCATGGTCTCCTCTAGCCGTAAATCGTACAAATGTGTGAATTGAAACTTTAATGAAAACTTTTAGTCTAATCTATGATTAGCCATACCAGAAGGTGTAGTGAGCTATGACGAAGGTGTGGCCAAAAAGATTAGAAGTGTGGACAAGCCATTTTTAGGTAAGGCCAATAGGCCTGGATCCATCACAGGTTAGTTAGGTGACTGTTTATGAATACCAACTTGTCCCTACCAAGATATGACCCATCTTTACTATAGAATACATTTGAGGGGGAAATATCTCCTCCTCCAAGTTGTTCGAAGACACAGATGGGGGCTGATCCATGCAAATACAAAGTCACAGAAGTTAGAAAACTAGTATTGGGTGCCTGGCAGCTTCCCTGCCTTCAGAGGACTGTTTGGCACATAGATACTATCTATGCATTGTCTCAGGATGGGATCTGACAGCCCTGAATGCTGGGTTTTCCAGTGCCCTCATAGAAGACTCTATGATAGTGCCACTGATCTCACCGTCAGGAAAAAACTGGCTCCAAATTTATCCTCTGTTTATGTTTTCTTACATATTCATAGCAAATTCCTTCCTATTTTCTGCAATCTGGATGTTTTACCTCCCCTCCCTACCTACTCAATACCTGTTTTTCTATTTTTTCCATGGTTTTTTTTGCATCTTCAGATTTTCATCCTTTCCACATATATCATACATTCCAGTTATTTCATAATTTAAAAATGTTTTCTTTCAATTTCGTGATCTTGTCATCGTCTTGCTTTCAAGAATCAAATTCATTGATCTGGGTTTTGATCTTTCTAGATTTTGTGGCTCAGTGACTTGGTCACTTTGCAGAATTCCAATTGACCTGTCTTGGTGCTAGTTCATGACATAAACCCACATTTGCCATAAACTCTTGGCTCTTTTTTTTATCTGCCTTATAAATCTTACTTTCCCATTAGTGCCTTGTGGTGTTTTCTTTTCTTATGGGCACCAATGAATAGAACTAGACTATATCCTTCCTTTATGCCATTTACTTCCAAATTATACTCACCAAATTGCCTTTCTTCTACTTTTCTGCCATGGTTGTTTTTGTGACTCCTCCCAAATTATTGTTGTTTGTAAATTTCATCAAGTGCCTGATTATTTCCATTTCCAGAGATTAACAAAGATGCTAAATGAGACTCTTGCAGAACCCAAGTAGGCACATCTGTCTCCGTGAAACAATGTTTATAGCTAAGTCAGCCGCAATGATTTTTGGAGTAGAATCTCAGGAAACAATTTCTGAAAAGCCAAAATGCATCATCTGCTCAGGGTCATTTCTCAGTGATATTGCAGTACCAGCAAGGCCTGTTAAGGTGGAGGGTAAAAGGCCACACGAAACTAGGGCTGGTTTTCCTTTCCCTGCTTCAGTCTTCTGCAACACAAGTAGGCATTACATGTTTTGTAGATAGCTTAAGGTATCACTTACAGCCAGGACATCAAATGAGACATATAGCCCTACCGAGGGATAGATTGCATTAGCAACTCTCTTTGATTAAATTGTCTGAGCTCTGCCTATCCACCCTTCCATCGTGATGGCTAGTTGTGACAGTCTCCATCCAAACAGCCAATGTACTCCTCCATCCCCACACCTGCAAAACACCCAGAGCAAAACAAACCAACCCAGACTAAGCTTTCCACTTGATATTCATCTCCCCTAGGGAAAAGGATAAAGCACAAACAACACCAGGCAGATGGCAGCTACGTTGTTTTCTGCCCTACTGGCAGGGGCTCAGAAACAATGGCAGTGAAAATGCATAAGATCCAGGACAGAACAAAATAAAATAGTTTCTCATAATTTCCTTTCCAACAGTTTGACTTTTCATTTCAGGAAATGAGAATATCATCATAATGGCCACAGTGGTAGAAATTCAGAATAGCTAGTTCCGAAACAAGCTCTGCCAGAAGGACTAGCTTATAGCTATCTACGGGCATGTATATTGTGTGTACATTTACCTTTACTGTTGCAGCAAGTGGGGCTAGCATGGGGCACCTGAGAGCTATAGAGGGAGAGTGAACTTTATCCAGAACTCACTTCATATGATCTTCAAGCCTCCTCCCCTGTACTTGTTGCCATGCAGTCGCACTTCCCAAATGCATGCCAGCAGTTCCTTTAATCACACCCCCACAAGTTTTTGTTTGTCTATTAAGTGCCGACTGCATGGCCTGGGGCAGGCAAAGCAACTGAGACTTGCCATATTTCAGACTCACACCTGCATCTGGGATGCAAGTGTGATCATCTAAGTGTGGTGTGTCTCAGTTACTGACTGTTCAATAAGCAATAACGGAGAGGAGGGGGCTGGGTCTAAGCCACCTCATAGCTTTTTACCTGAAGCTCCACACCTGTCTGTGTCCAGTGACCTTGTCTAGCAGTCTTGGGCTCCCCTGTCCACTGCTCTGTTCAATGCATACACCATTTGCAGCTACCTAAGCCTGCCGTAGTCACTGTGGTGTAGAGCCTGGATGGAGTCCAAAGTGTTTTGCCTGAGGTTGCGAGGAAGATCACCAAAGAAAGCTGTGATTTGAAGCATTATCTCCCAAATCCTAATTAATTTCCCTACTGGCAGGGACCCCTCTCCCTCCTCTTGTGGTTTAATTTGCACACCTGAAATAATGAATGAAAATAGAGCAGAAGTGAGAGGAGAGAGACTGCTGGGCTGGTGCAGGGCTTTGAACACACCCTCGGAGGGGAGCTCCAGTGTGGATGCTGGCTTTCTTGCTCTGGTGCAGGGGCCTTTTCCAAATTCAACTCCACCTGGGAGCCCAGGTTACAAATCTTCTCAGGCCTCAAGGGCCTGAGATCCCCTTGAGGAATTGCTTCCCCTCACCCCACGCCAAGAAAAAAGACCTCCATTTAGTGCTCTGTAGATGAAGAGCCTGTGTGTGCAGCTGTACATTTACATGTGTATGCAAGAAACATGCATGCTTTGGGAACTCTCTCTGTGAAATTTTGGACAGGATGATGCCAGAAGACTTCAGGAATGGTCCTCTAACTTAAAGGCCTTTAATAACACAGGCAGTTATAGAAAATTTGTGATGACCAAGGGACTGACCTAATTTTCTTGCAGGATAGAGTCTGGTATGAATAAAGCCTTCCTCCTGTCTCTCGTTTCTCCTGTCTGTTTAAGTATTGACATGGATGCCCTTTAAGTTTTATCTTCCACTGGCATCAAAACTGTTCTCCAAAGACTTCCAGTTTCACATTGGCTTTTATTGTACTAACAAATGTTAACTCAATTGAAACAGCAGACTCTTGCGGTCTACTGTTTGGGTGAACTGGGTGCAAAATACCTATCTTAGCAAAAGTAAAATAGATAGGGTGTACAGCGCAGTTCAACAAGAGTTTTTACATTCCCTTCTGTTGTTTTTCTCCATTTTTTTTAATTACTTGGATAAATATTTTTTAAAATGATTGCTAGGCAGGAATGTTTCAGAGCTGACCTGTATCCTCTAAACAGCTTTGACCTAGTGATCTCAGAGGTGAAGAGAAGAAGTGGCTGAAACCACCAGCAATCTCCAGCTGCATCTATGGCATTGGACAAGTTTGATCGGAACCCAAATCCTGACAGATCAGGGCCTGTGCTGTGCAATTTTTCATTTGATACTCTCCAGCTTTGATTTCTGAGGAGGGGAAAGGAAAGGGTGGGTAGAGGATCAAAGGCACCAGCTATGTCCACACCCTCACTTTAAACCTAAACCTACTTGCTTTAGGATGTTAAAGAAGACATACAGGAAGAACAGAAAAAATATAGAAGGAAAAGTAGAAGAAATAATGTTTGCAGAGAGAGAGGGAAAAGAGGGGATTTGAAGCTCATATTCCATTGAAAATTCAGCTGTGTAAATGTAAACCTTACAGAGAATCATATACAGTTTTTTCCTTCAGTTTTGGCATATATACCTCCTGCCGTACGACTGTCCAGAATGGCACAGGAAGGACGGTTTTACCCAGTCCCTCTTACACCACCCCATCAGAGTCACAGTGGATTGTTTGTGTGTTAGCATGGTGCCTTCCCAGCTGGCAAAGAGCAGACACAAAATGGAGGAAGACCACAAGATATCATTGGAAGAAGTAAAGTTGCATCAACGCTTTCTTTGGGGAGACTAAGCCAAGGAGTGGGTTGAGTTCTGGTGCTCTCCTCTAATCCTTGTCTAGATATCCATCCTCTTTCTGATAGATAGCCTATGACTGTAGAAGTGTAGTGTGAGCTCACACAGACCGCAAATCCTATCTGCCCCTGGGGCACATGATCTCAAGCCTTTTCTAAAGAGGATTCTGGGGTGGGCTTATTTGTCCAACATTGTTGCCAAAAGAGCAGCTGGGAAATGCGGAGGCAGCTGGGCCAGGCATGGTGAATGTCCTTAAAGACTGATCTAGTTGAAGAGTGTAGCTCCAGACAGGAATCCAGACTGGAGGGATTTCAGGCCATTTGGTTGGCGTCAGGGTGGTTGTCTGACCTGGAGGGCAGATCTGGGAGAGATGCCATAAGAATAGGCTCAAAGAAGCCAGTGCCCAAAAGTATGGGACTGGTTGAGGGAAAAGGCCTGGAGTACAGCCTGTGAACCCTGAGAAGCTGTATCTAGATCAGCGAGTAAGATCTGCTGCATCAGACTGGATTTGTCAAACAGAATTAATTTCCTTCAGAGCAGCTACTCCCAGGGCAAAAAGAACTCTTCATGGGGACCAAAAGCCTTCACGGGGTCAGTGGAAGTTTGGAGTAATAGACGGATTAAATAATGTTTTGTATATGCGTATACTAGGGATCACAGACCACTGTGCTATAGATAAGGGTGTTAGAAAGGGTCTTGAGACACTTCTTGCACTAAACTAGGGTTCATCTTCCCCAGACATTACTGGAACAGCTGTTACTGGGGACAATCCTGCCTTTAGTGGAAGATAGCCTGCAGATGATTAGGCCAAGAGGGGGTCAGCTAGGGTTCTCCAACACTGCATCGGGAGAAGTGCAAAATGAAGCAGGTGTTGTGCCATACTCCAAAGGGCTGAAAGAGCAACCAAAGAGCTTTGGAAAGGACCTTTAAGCATGATGAAGTTAATCTGTTAGCGGTGAGACTTGTTGCCAGCGAAATATCGTGAAAAAAGCTAGGGGAGGTTATTTAGGGATTTGGCTTCAGGAGTTGTACTATTGCCTGTTCCTGTGTAGCTGGAAATGCTCCACAGTGACCCACAAACAGAATAGCATTTGCCTTGGGAGACAGAAACATTCTTCTATAGCAAAGCCTTTTCAACAAGAACTGACCAACCCAAACTCCTTTTTAGAAAGGGAAGCTTCTGCTAGGACCAACAGGATGCCAGTCTTCTGCAAACTTTGACTCCATGAGAGACAAATGTTCACAGAATGAAATCTCCATGAGAGAGAAATGTTAACAGGAGGGATTTCCTGCAAGGGAAGGGGATGTTCTGAAGATGTGATTCAAACTCTACTCAAATGTTTCTTTTCCATTGCTGCCCTCTGGTTTCCCTTAATTAGTCAGTTTATTTGTCACTGGATTGTGCTCCAGGAGATCGTTGGAGGTGACATTCACAGTACCCCCAGCATAAATCGTCCCTTCTTATCTGCTGAAGCTATAGAGCAAAAATGGGCCAAATTCCTTCCCTGGTGTGCTGTCAATAGTTACACTCCAAATGAACTTGGTCTAGTAAGCCACTTTCCTTTAACAATCCTTTCACAAACATAAATTAGATAGGTTGTAGCCAGTAATTTCTGGCAGAACCTTCATCAAGAAGTTCTCCCTGTAGGGAGATGGAAAGATTGGTAGCTTTTTATCTGTCTTAATATCTGCATTCATGCTGATATAGGGCCTAGAGACCTCTGTTTGTCCTCGTAGATGGAACAGCAACAGGACCTACTGAAACACATGCACAGTCACTTACAAATGTACTTCTGCGCCAGCCTGGAGAGTCTACCAGGGAGTTCATTCTAAATGGCATTGTTCATTCTTTGATCTCACTGATAGTGTCAGCGAAGGAGGCCCCACTTGCGAAGCCACTGCAAAAACCTTATCTGATTGCATTTATTAATAAGCTAGGCTGGATTTGAATGACTCATCTAGGAGGTAATGCATCCCATTGCATAATCCACACACTAAGACGTGCAACCCTTGCTTTCATGAGGTGAACTGTTCCAAAAGGTGGAGGAGAAACAGCACGGAGAAGGGAGGACTGAATTTAGAAACAATATACTAGCTGATGTGTAGCATTCAAGCATAACTGATAAGAGAGTAACAGGTGCTAAACTACCAGGAAACACACCAAAGAATGACATACCTTGTACAGAATCATGAGACACATTGCTCAGAGGACAGCCTGGAACCCAGACACGACTGCCTGGCATTAAGGTAATGGCATGGAGCCATTTGGTGTAAAGACCACACGGGTTTAAGAGAAGATGCCCAGAGGGCTTCTGCCCTATAACCAGTACACAGCATGTGCTATTTCCTCATCATCTATCACAGAGGCTTCCCTTGGCCAGAGAGAGCAAAAGATTGATTATTCTTGGCTGATCTTTTCTTGCTGGACAGAAGGTTCCTGGGTCACATTCAGATTTAGCAGAATTGGTCTTGTCATTCTCAGATTACTAGTTCAGCTGCTCCATTAGGGGAAAGTCCAGGAAAGGAGAAGGAGGGGAGAGGTTCCAAAACTTGAAACTGGAAAGTCTGAGACATGTGCATTTCTCCTTTTTGCTCTCAATATGATTTTGAACCACATTTAATGTAATGTCACCTTTACGAGGTCATCAGCTCTGAAGTCCAAATCCCAAACCAAAGGTTCCTCTGGTAATATGAACCATGGTGCATTTCATCTCCCATTTGCTTTGCTGTTTGCATTTGCAACAAAAAGCAGTAGGTTTAGGAAAAACACATGAGAAAAACTAAGCATATTCAGTCAGGGAAAACTCATGGCACACCTGTCCCCTTTACGAATACGTGACCCTTCCAAAGCCAAATGCTTACACCGACCTTGATAATTACATCAACAGCAGGGAAGCATCTCCAGCAATATCACATTCTTGATTGCTGGAATTCTAATAATTTGTTTTTAATTTTGTAGGTATTTAAACAGATAAGAAGAAACAAAGATTCTTTTCTGGATCTTTGCCTTGAAACAACTATTCATCTTGCTCCGTTTACTTGAGGCTAACGAGTTCCTTTCTTCACCTCTGTCTAGGTGGTATTTCTGGAGACTGAGTTCCTTGAACTAATACAAATGAGCAAAAGGACTTAGTTCAAAATCTCATGCAGGCAAGGAGAATCTTTGCACAGATTTCCAGATGCTATGGGCTAGATCATAAACAAGTGCTGCTTTACAGTTCCAATAGTGCAGTGCTGATCACCTTCATCTGCAAAAGTAGGGACCCAAAAGATCCTTAAAACTTTCTCCTCTCCAGAAAGTGCAATCTTAAACAGACACACATGTCCCCAAAGCCTCTTTATAATGTGACTGGAAACACAATTCTACTACACTAGATCATTATTCATTCTTTAAGTACAGCTGTATTAGTTCAAAGACAATTTAAAAAAACTGGTCAGAGCAAGCAATGGAACCTGATTTTGAATGGTCATTTCACACCCAAAGTTAAGCACAAATAATAAAGATGCAGCCACACTAAATTCACTCTGTCTCTATGTTTAGAGAACATTGCACAGGTTAGAAATAGAAACAATAAATTAAGTGTTTAAAATCAGGATAAATTTACTTCCATTTCATTGCCAGATTTGAACCTGAAAAAATGGTCTATCTACACATTTTTCACTAGTTGCTGCCTTCCAGAATAGATGATGGATAGGAAACATCAAGCCAGAAGCTAATATTACAGTAAGCTGCAAGCAAAAGGGAGTTGAAATTGAAAGCATTTCCATACCACGGGCACTGCTGAGTGACTGCCATGTTAATTATATGATCCCTTCTTCTAAAGCAATCTTCCACTTGGATACCAAGTATAACTCCTGCCAAGAGGTTTCTGAAATGCCATCAACAATTGTGCTTTCTGACAAAAAGATAAAGTTAACTGATTGTAAGCACCCTTTGCTGATGAACTCAAAAAAACCCTACTGTCTTCTCTTCCTGGAGAGACAGCAAATAATGTGGGTCATGTGCATTAATATTTTTGCACTGACATAACTTTGGCACAGGCCTTGAGCTCTTGCCAAGGTGCCACCTGCAACCGACAGCATACATTTAACACAACGCAGAGCAACAGTCATATAAAATTAAATCACAAGACCTTACCCAGCCCAGTGCCTTACCTCTGGCAAAGGGTCGTAGGGGATATCTGGGAAAGAAGTATAGGAGGCAGGGCAGATATAGCATGATCCTCCTCTTAGCAGTCCTCCCCTGGCCTCTGTGTGATTTAAACTCATCTTGGACTAAAGGCTGTTTCTCAGGTTGCTGTGATTAGTGGCCACCAAGACAAATCACTGATAGATTAATCACCTTTTGAGCCCTTGTGTAAGCTGTGAATTCGAGGGCAATCCACTGCCTGATAACTTCACTGGTGTTCTGCTAACTTTAATATAATAGAGAAGTAAGTACTAACTGTTCCCTATTCACTTGCTTTGCATCGTTCATAATTCTACAGGGTTCTATCATATTCCCCTCAGCCACCTCTTTTCTAAGCAGAAGCTCTCTAGCCTGTTCAAAGCCTCCTGGCAAAACTGTAGTACCGTGTCTTTTACAGCTTTATAATCTTTTTTTAGTGGAGTGGGACCAGAACTCCACTCACACACCCTCGGTCTATACCATGGTGAAACTGTATTCTCTGGTTCTGTCTCAGTTGCTTTCCTGATGTTCTGTGGGTCTCTGTGACTGACAGCAGGGACTGAGCTGACATTTTTAGACAACCAACCATCATGGCTCCAAGATCTCTTTGTGAATAGAAACAGCTAAATTATAGCTCATCTGGATAGTGATTCTCTCTCCACGCCATGTGCATTACTTTGCATTCGTCAAAACTGTATTTGTAGAATTGAAATCTGTGATCATTCAGTTTCATTAGTAACTTAACAACAGAGAAGCAGCTCATCTGGCAATGGAGAGCTGTTTTAACCACAGCCAGGATTGTTGTCACCCAAACAGATTAGTGGTTAATAATTCGTTGATATAGCAATCTACAACTGCATTTTTTACATGTGTGGCTAAGGTCATTTTTCACCTCTGCTTTAATTTGAATCAAGCACTGATTTGCCAGAAATGTTGTAGAGTAATGTAGATGGGTTATAACTGAACCAAGGCCAACTTTGTGTCCAGATGGGAGCAGCACTGCCCTGGCAACCTGGGTAGTCTCCTCAAAAGAGGGAAAAGATTGAAATTGCTGGGGGAATCTATCTTTCACTCTTCTTCCTAACAGCGATGCATTCCCTGGACACCTCAAGACTACAAAAGTTTAGCAGGTCTTTACACGTCATCAATACATGGATGGGAGTCTTCATTCTGCTGTTTCATGGCAGCTTGAGTTCTTTTCTGCCTCCTTTTCTCTTTAGCCTCTTCTCTTTTCTGATGCCTGTTCTAAACATGGAGCCACATTCATGAACTCACCAGCTCCTCTAAACTTTCTTCTGAAAATCTAGATCACCTTATGGCTGCAAAACATTCCTCTGTAGGACTGGGTACTAAGTATAAATTGTTCTGCTTACCCTTCATTGTGTTGCTTCTTCATACTGACATGCTTTCTGCAGACATTGAAATTCTGGATCAGGGACTGTCCTGTTTGGTGTTCGTTTGCACAGAGCCTAGCCTGACAGGTACTTGATTTTAAAATATAAGGAAAAAATGTTTTACAGGTTTACGTTATAGCTGTCACAGAAAGAGCTGGCATAGTGTATTTTTGGAGAAGGGATAATAGAAAGAAGGGGCAGTCGCATTGCTTTTCTGCGATAGTTATGCCCCTGCTGTTGTCTTATCGACTTCTCATCCTTTACCCACAAACTGTTAAAATGCTTATAACAACAAAGGATGCTTTTTTTCCACTAATCTTGACTCATTTTCAGTAATTTTCCTATAAGCACCCAGGGTTAGAAATGGCAAATATGACACTGTGCCCTCCTGGCTCAGATGTGCTTTCAGCCTTCAAAAATTGTAATTTTATTCCTGTCTCTGCCACCAGACCAGTGATATTGTGCCAAGATGTTTCCTCCTCTGGAAAACAAAGGTAATTATTTTGGAATCTTCTTTGCAAGTCTATTGTGAGATCTGCTGACACAATGCACTGTGTAAGAGCTGGACATGATTGTTGTTGTTATTCGTCCCACAGTTTACGAGTGCATTTGCAATCCCTCCTCCTTCCTCTTTTCCTTTTCATGGAGGAGGCAGAAACTACCAGCTGATGGGATCTACACGATTTATTTTTTTTTTATTATTGACCTTTTTCAAAGCCTCAGCAATTATTTCTTTCCCTTTCTAAAATACACATGCAGCTCTAAGGACAAGTCAAAGACTGAAGTGCTATTTTTGAATGGGTTTCTACACTTATTTTTCTTTTATACCTTTTTCTCTCTTTGTACCCCCTCCTTAACAAAGACAGAAATGAATGGAATTCCATTTTAGAAAGACATGAGAAACAAATGCAAACATGCATGCATCAGGCAAGGCATTCTCCAAAACCTCTTCAATTGAAAGAGCAGATTTAGAAAGACATTTGATGCTGGTAGGCCGTTGAATTGTTACCAACAGGCACAGCAGGATACCTGTCCATCTAGCTATATAAATAAGCAAATAATTATCATGCACAAGTAAATACATATGTATAGAAGCATGTATGTTCCTTGGAGCAAAATTGCAAAGGTGGAATTAGGGTAAGCACTCTCTGTACATCCCTTTAAAAATTTTACTTCCTGATTAATATGCTCAATGTTATTTACAGAGCTTTTTTTAGAGCAGTTCTCTGGTTCTCAACACCTCCTCTCCCCGCATGTTTTATACACAGCCCTGTTGCATGGTGATTACCCTGAGCAAAGAGGGGACCTTTCTGTGGGCATCTCTTGCTTGACTGTTGTCAGCACATTGCTAGTTAACTGTAATAGAATAAGGCACCGTGATGTTGCAGTCAAGCTCCCTGCCTATGTCTGTAAATACAACTCGGTGAGGCCCAGTTCCCCAGGGCATTACCCAGCTCATCCTTTGCTGGTAAGAAACAACCCTTTGCCAGGATTTGGTGCACTGAGCGTTGGAGATTTGGTCCTGACAGGACCAGGGACCCCTGTAAAGACAGGTTGCACAGAGTGCAGACAAAAGTCAGACCAGGCAGTGACATAAAACAGCAGAACCCTTTTCATTCTCTTTGGACATCTGTGGAGCTCCTTGCCAAAAAGACATTGCAGGACTCCAGACTGAAGGCTGAGCAGGAAACAGACCTTTCCAAGGGAGAGACAGTAATGGGCAGAGTTAGATCAACAAGGAATAAAATGGCCACGATTAGAAGGATGAAAGCTGCTTCACAGCTCAAGTCCATCCTCTGGGAAGAGACATATGTGGGACTCACTTATGTAAGGCTCTTCCACCCCTGGCCCTGATGCCAGGCTAAGATGTTCTTCACAGGGTGGTCAGCCAGCCATTGTCTCCATGGACTTCCCCAGCCCTGTGATGCCTTGCCAATATAAAAATGAGCCCATCATCCTCTGGCCACTTTGGAATGAGGTGAAATACGTTGAATGGCTCTCATCACCTGCTGTTCAGCTTCTACACATGCCTGTACAAGCTGTGAGGAGCTAAAGAGTCAGTCCTTTACTCTGCCTCAATTTCCTCACCTATAAAACATCAATCAAGACCTTTTAGTTCCCCCAGCAGTAGTGTAAGAAAATTATACTGTTATGATAGTTTTCTGTGATGTGACTGCCTCTGTCATAGGAAAAGGAAAATCTTTTTCACTGTGAGGTTGACAGAGCACTGGAACAGGCTGCCCAGAGAGGTTGTGGAGTCTCCTTCTCTGGAGACATTCAAAATCCACCTGGAGGCACTCCTGTGTGACCTACTCTAGGTGGTCCTGCTCTGGCAGGGGGGTTGGACTAGATCTTTCGAGGTCCCTTCCAACCCCTAACATTCTGTGATTCTGTGATTATTATAAAAGGTCTCATTTTCATCTGGGGTCTATTTTCTAAGCTCCAAAGAGCAGTTGTGATGTGGCATATGTTTTCTTAGATGGTCATATACAGGGACATATCATAAAAAACATGATTCTGGAACAGAAGGACAGCACAGATTTTGCATTTAAACCTGGTCTTCACTGTACTTGGGAAACGTGTCAAATGTTTCAAGAGACAGCAGTGTAACCTTTTGTCCTATCACTGGTCTCTTTTTTTCCTGCCTGAACTTTACCTTTAAATTATACTAGCTAGCAATATCCACCAGGCGACGCTAAAGTAATCTGAGATCCTGGGCCACATTGAAGCCCTGATCACACTCTCCATGTCCTAATCCTGCTCCTTATTGTAGCTGCAGGCAGGCAGGGAGGTCGGCAAGGGGCAACTCTGTACCACGGAGAGGCGGCGTGATCTTCCCACCTCCAGAAATGCTGGTTCAATTTGTTGGTCCAGTGCAATGCAGCCCACCACCCCTTCCAGCTTGAACACGGGGTCAGGGTGTAGGTGACAATGATTTTATGATTTTACTGTCAATCCTTTGCCTGTGTGGGCTTTATGGCCAGAGGGCTGTGAAAAGGAGAAGGAGTATTTGTGTCTGGCAGGCTGAACGAGGGAGGGAGCTCCAGGCATGGGCGTGATGACAGTAGATGGTGAAATCATTAGCCCAGGATTATAGAGAGATGGGGCCTAAGCCACAAGAGCAGAATCTGTATCCAGAGCTTGGGGGTGGTGGGGCTGGGCTTGGGCCCATCTCTAATTCAAGCTTCAGCGCAGAATTCAGCAAAAAGACACCAGGCCCAAGGGAGCAAAAGCAACTTATCCACACACGCAGATTAGCAATAACAGTGGAGGGGATGAAGAGAAATACCTGCCAAGTACATTTTAAAAATATTAATGATCCCTTTTTTTTATTTCATTTTTTTCCCTTTTTTTTTTTTTTTCGCCTAGTAGGGAAGCTCCTCCCCACTTTAGTATCAGATCTGGCGCCTTGGTTTCCTTCTCACTGAGACATTCCGTCCATACCCAGCATGATGAGCAACATGGCTCTGCCTCACGATAAACATGGTGACCCAGCTCTCTGGATCCCTCCCTTGGAAAGGAAGTGTCCAGCCCATCTTGGAAAGGACAAACCGCCTGTCAGGGCAAGGAAGCTGCAGGGTGATTCAGAGCCAGGGCACTCAAATTCAGCCTCCTTTGGAAAAAAAAGTAAAAATAAAGGTCACCTTTAGATTTCAATCAAGATTAGAATTTCTCAGGTTCAGGCTTGTTTTAGTAAGGGGGCTGAACCAGATTGCTAAACTGAAACTTCCTGGCCCACTGGGGATATTTCAGCTTTGGAGTAAAACCTTGTTTCCAGCTCTGCAGGTTTGGATTCTTTTCTAGTAATAATTCCATATCCCTCTTGAATAAACCAGTAACAAAGGTGGTGTATGGTTAATGCTGTGTCTGGTTCCGTGGACAGTGTCCCTTGCAGTGTTTAGGGAAGAGGATGTAGAAGATTGGGTAGCTGGGGGGAAAAGGCTTGAACACCAGTGTGGCTCTGGCAAAACATGAAAAAAAAGAACTGTTCTGTTTAATTCTTTTTTATGCTTCCAACCTAGGATGCTCCTCATTTTATGCCTTTGCAGTGGTTGTTTCAGGAAGAGCCATCCGAAGAAAAGAAAGTTGGTGGTGGATAGGGTGCACTGAAAACCATCTGTGAGACATGCATGCTTGTAATGCTTTGATGCATTTAATCATCCTTTTGAACAGAAGTCCACACTCCTGAGGACAAAGGTCTATGCCAGACAAGGATCTTTCCTACTGGACCATTAAAATGCAGCTGGACTGCTATAAGGATGTTATTGCTACAATCATTTCAACCTTGGTCTTTACCTACTGGGTATAACCTGACTGGCGGATTTGCACCTTGGAGGACTGGGATTGCTGCTGTGATGACAAGAACAGCTATTGCTGCTAAGGCCAAACAACCATCCCCATCCATAGAAGTTCCCCTGTGACACTAGACAACAGTGGGTGCCATGAGAAGAGCACGGGCAGAAGGCAATCCTGTCTTTCCTCTGGTTGCTCTCAGTTTCCAGTCACATGGATGACTTTGTATGTAAAAGCTTTACACATATTTCTCCCTCATGAACTGCTCCAATCACTTGTTGAATTTGGTGTCCTGAGGCAAGAAGTTCCACAGCTAAGTTACCTGTTATGAGAGAAGACACCTTTTTTTTGGATTTGAACCTGCCTCCTACTAGTTTAACTTGGTGCCTGCCCAGCCTCTCCTTCCCAGCTGCACACAGGAAAAAAGCAATCCTTCTTGGGAATGGGGTCAACTGAGGAGATGACCTCTTTCATAAACTCTGATGGAAAATTTTTCCCATGGTTCTAAGCTGCGACAAGATGAGTTCACAGAGTTGCATGGGCTTGGATCAGAGGCGGCTCTGTACAGCGGTTGATGTGTGTGTGTGATAATGCATGGACTGGGCTGGCACAACAACATGGCTGTTCACACTGTCTTCTAGTAAATCTGTTTCAAACTTGACCTCCAGGGTATTAGTTTATGCTCTCACCAGGAAGAATCATTTGCTGTTGCTGTTCTTATTCTTTCAGTAAATAAATCAATCCAGCCCAGATTTTGACCTTTTACAGAGCTAAAATGTAAACAACCACCCAGAGAACGTAGAAGGGATGGAAGATGTGGGAAGACGTCTTTGCAAAATACTGAGACATTCATTTTCCGACTGAGCAACTAAGTTTTCAGGATTTGTGGACTATATGACAGCACTAATTGGCAAGCACTAATTGGCAAATTTAGAAACTAATCCTGCAATATAGAAGTGAAATAGCCATTCAGTAATAATCCCTCTTGGAACAAAGACAGGTAATTCAATATCTTTGCAAAGTCCACAGTTAGACTGGGGCCATGGGTTTAGTGAACAGCTTCTCCAGGGATTGCATTTGTAAACCATAAACAGATTAAGAAAACCCACTCCTGCAAATAGCCTCATCACAGTGAATTTTTCCCTTACTTAAATCCTATCTGCATTTGTGCGGTAAAATCTCCAAGAGTCATGGTAGGAAGGAATCTTCTTGCAATGCAACGTTTTGCTTGATCAAGCAAAGAAGGGAGGAGAAAAAGAAAAGAGAAAAAGAGAGAGAGATGTCCTGCAAAAGAAATAAATGGCAATATTTGGGTTGGCTTTTTTTGTTTTGTTTTGTTTGTATTTTTTTTTCCCCCAAGATCCTCCTAAGTGTTTCTATGGCTCTGCGAGTGAGGGGTTGTTTGCATATTCTTCTTTGCTATCAAAGATCACTTCCCAGCCACATTGTTACAAAATACAGATATACTGGATACAGGCAGACACTAGGTTAGAAACCTACAGGAGGTAGAGGAAAGAACTTGTAGCTATGTATCTCCCCTGGATTGGTCATGATAGGTGAATGAACACAAAGCAAGAATGATCTTTTATACACAAGTGGCAGGCATGCTCCTTGTTTTCGTGTCCACATCTTTAAAGATGTGGATCTGCATGAATATGGCTTATGAAGGTGAAAGATGTATGACTGGGGAAAATCGTTGTACCCCTCTTATTGAAAATTATGTCTGTAAGGGAAGCCTACAACGGAACCAACACCCACCCCCCAAAAAAAAAAAAAACCAAAAAAACAAATAAAAAAAAGAAAGGTCAAGAGAACTGGGAATGGATGGCAAAGAGCCAAAAATGTATACGCAGGGTTATGCGGAGAATTATACATATTATAGATAGAAGAAAAATGCTTTACTGTAAAGTAAAAACTAACATTTACCCTGTTTCAGGAGGCTATGCAGAATGCTTCCCAGCAATCAACTGAGGGAATATCCTTCTCCCCAAAGAGTTGCTTTGGTCACCCAGGAGAAGACTGAGAGCAGTCTTGACAGGAATTTGTAAATGTTGTTTTCAACCAAATGGAGAAAATACTACTAAAGAACTAATGTCTTTGCACTTCTGACGGAAATTGAACAACTTAAAGTTACGCAAAATGTGGGAAAAATAAAGGAAGATCAGATTTGATCTTGCTGTGAGCTTATGAGGTGAAAATTTTAAGCCTGTTTTCACTACTAATAAGGAAGCAAAAAGACAAAAAAAAAAAAAATTAAAAAGAGAAGAAGAAAATTCCTTTGTCAGGTCACTTTCTAGCTTTCCTTAAGGTCATTCTGTCCTAATGGTGCATTTTCAGATGTGGACACCTGCCCAGTGGGAACTGCACTGAGCTCACTATTTGGTTTCACAGCATCACTGGTGGGTAGCTATGTGTAACAAAGTCCAGGCCACGTGCATGCAGACTCCATGTTCATAGCAGAGAAAAGACTTTGGGGATGATGTTCAGATGGAATGACAGAGAGCTGACTTTTTTTTTTTTTTCCTAAAAGCAGTTGTTACAGCAACAGTACAACATTGATAAACTGCCTGGTTCAGTGAGCAGGGGGATGCATAACCATAGACATGATGACCCAGAGTTTTGGAGGTATTCAGATAGCCAAGTTGCATTAATTTCAGAGGGGGTGAGACACTCTGAAATCTCTAAGCACTTTGCCATTCTTCCATATTATCTGAGAACATTCTCGTTCTTCATGCACTTACTCAGCTAACATCTCTACAGTATCCTTCCTGTATCCTTACTCCTAAGACTTACTCATTGCAATCTAAATCTTTGTTGTACCATGTCTTTCACTTGAGTTTATTCTTTTTTTATATCCCTGTGGCTTCATCCTGTCACATCCACTAGGACTTTTTTCTCAGCCTAGCACCAAAAAGTCCTTTTTCTGATGTTTCTGTTGCGGTTCCATGACCTGAATACAGAGAACCTGCCTGACTTACTTTTCTTTTAAAGGCTATCAGTCTTTCTGTTGGCGTATTTTGAGGGTCTGTGTCTCTGGTAACAAAGCAGGAAGCAGGCAAGGAAGTGTTATTATAGCCATTTTAAGAAACTGAGACAGAGAAAGGGAAAGAATGAGAGAGCAACTGCCTACATGAGTCACCCAAAGACAACAGGACATCAAGTTCCAATCTGTAATGTCACAAAATACCCTAAACCTAGCCACAGACATTTCCTTCTATTCAGCAAATCATGAATGACATGTTTCTGGTACTCACCTATGCTAAGGCAATGTTTGATGTAGTGGTTGAAGTCTCCATGCCTTGTTTTACTCTTTTGTCTTCTGCTGATTTTTTCACATAGCATTAAATAATTTCAACTATGTGCAATGTTTGAGGCGAAACATGGTGTAGAGAGATGTACATATGTGGATGCCTTGCATGCCCCTAGCTGATTTAATCAGAAATCTGCTTCAAATATCAAATCAGCCTTTTGCACATGGAGTGCAACCAAGTATTTGTGAACAAGCTTTGATGCTGGCATGACAAAGGAGGACACAAAATATCCACCAAAATCAGAGTAATTTTCTTCTAAGTACAGCTGAACAGATACAGGATGCTAGTGGAAAAACAAGATCAAGGCCAGTGTTAAAGGCTGGCTGAACAAGGAAAGTCCTTGAGCCTCACAGCACAAAGGAGTCTTTCCGTTGAGCTGAGCTGGTGGAGGAAAACTACTGCAAGAAAGCTAGGGGAATATTGCACTATCTTTTCCATTCATGCTGGTATGTTGCTTAAATATCATCCTCTCAAATGCATCTGTGAAGCTGAAAGAAACATCATTCCTGTGCATTTTTTTGAGGTGGACTGATCAGAGAAAGAGTAAAATAATTCCAGTTGTGAGCAGTAGTGCTCAAATAAATTGATTTATAGGCTCTTCTTATATTTAAAAGCTAGTAATTAGAAGTACTGCACAGAGTGATCTTCCCTAGGTGACAGTGTAGGTCTGGAATCACACCCAGGGTTTTCTAGTCCCTGGCTTTGCTATCTGATGAGCAAAGGCGATCCTGAGAAACACTAGGACATACTTGATCTATGGAGGGTTGCGTTCTGTCTTCCTAACACCAGAAACTGGCTGAAAGTCACTTTGAGTTTGTCCCAAGCTCACTCAAATCATGAACTGATCTCATATGAAGCTGGCACCAGGCTCCCTAGAGGGCATTCTGCTTATGTTTCCTCATATTAGGCACCTATGAGCCTACTAAAACTTCACAGTCCCTGCATGCAGAGATCCAGGAGTTTGGATATTACTTACATTAAAAAGCAAAAACACCCATAGAAGATAGTCTGAATTATTGTTCCCACCTCCCCTTTCTCCTCTCATCTACCTGCAGGTGCTTCTGAAATAGAAATCTTTTGGATGCATCCCATGGGAGTCAGTGGGGGAAACTTTGTCTCCTGTGAGATTCAGGCGCCAGCTCTTTGGGGATGTTCAGATCCTACGTCTAGACGAGATAACATCCTTCTCTAAACCCAGGAGCTAACCCCAGGGGGACCATTATTCATGTATAAAACACCAAGAGAAACTTTTACTGCATGCAGCTTCCTTTTTCTTTCCCTCCTCCCCGCGGGAATTTGCTTGGTTTAACCCTTCTATCTCTATGAGGCAGTGGCTTCCCTGCTCAAAGCCATGACTGTTTAACCTTCCGCCCTTCAGGGCTCAGTACTCTGCACCTGCAAAAACAGCATGGCTGGCTGAACAAAGCCAGGTGAGCCTTCAGCATCGGCTTTAATGTGAAGTCCAAATCCAGAGAGACCTCCTCCTTTCCCCATGGAGAATAACAGCTCTTGGACTAAATCTTCAGCCCTGCCTATAGTGCCCAGACAGCACAGAACACCTGGCAGTTTGCCCTAAGAAAGCACCTGGAGTTGCTCCTGAGATGGAGCAGTATCCAGAGTGTGAAAGAGTAATAGGGATATGCACAGCACAGAAGGAATACAAGACACTTTATTCTGATCTGCTTTCAGTAACACCATGCCCCTAGAAAGTCTCATGAGTGTAACTTGGAAAGATTAAGGAATATCTTACATTCTGGGTGACAGTAACTAGGGGTAAAGCATCTCCCAAGACTAAGAAATGTGTAAAACCAGTGAATGTCATCCAGACATGCACTTTTCCCTCCTGGACTAGCCAAAGGGCTGCACGCACATCTTTCATGTTTGCCATGGCCATGCATAGGCCATGGGCAGGTGCTGCTCATTTTACATGAGCTAATCTGACTGCAAATTAATCAGAAGATCTTTTTTAGCCTTGTTTCATGACTTTTTTTTTACTTGGTCTCCAGCACTGAATTGTGACACTGGTTCTTTCAAGGTCTCTAATATGTGGAAGCCAATTCAGTGTCTCTGCTTTCTGATTCTCCTCAGCGCATTGTCCTTTTTGTCTAAGGCTTTGAGTTTGGATTGTAATGGCTAAGTAGAAATACATAAATCAACACAGAACAGTCTCCCTGAGAAGATCTGCTTTAAGATATATATCTTGCCCCATGGAAAGAGAAATCTGTCCACAAAAACATTTGTCCTAACAGCTCAGTTGTTGAAAGACACAATGGAGCTTTGTGTCTTTACAAGGTCAGGTTGGTGGAAGAGAGGAGAGATTTGGTCACTACAATGACCGTTATATCCACAAATTATCTGGATCTACAGTGACCGTTATATCCACAAATTATCTGGATCTTAGGTAGTATTGGTCATGTGTATCTATTTATGAAAGGCACTTGCAGGCAACAGTAGCACAGTTCTGCTCCCTGTTATTGCATCTTGGCTCTGAGTTGGAAAAGTCACTTCTAGGCAGGTAGTGTGCTTACACTGTGTGGATCCAGCATCTCTCTCCATGGACAATGAAAGGACAAGTGGCAATGGAGGAAAGATAAGAAAATGGGATCCAGTAGACATAAATTACACTTATTGGACAAAACAACAAACTGTGGGGTTTTCTTCCTTTCCTGTGCATTGAGAACTGCAGAGTTTTTACAACATCACAACTGATTCATCACAGTGATAGGGGCCCATGGCTAGATCAAAGTAGTAAAATTTTTGCTAGCAACAACATTGAAAAATCAAACATATTCTGTAAATGTTTCTACATTTAGAAAGAAGTGGGATGTTGCACTCCTGTGACATGAGAATAGTGAACTCATATCCCAGTCCATTAGTAACTAAGCATGGTTTTAAACAACTTCAGAGAGGGATAAATATTTTGAAATCAGTAGGCCTGAATAACTTGCACCCAAGACGCCTAAAAGGGTTGTCTGAAGAGATCTCTAGCCAATTTATCTTAGTTTCAAATGAAACTTGGCCTACCCAGTAAATTCCAGTAGATCAGAGCAGTTAATTTTGTGCCAATATTCAAAACGGCCAAGTAAGATGACCCAACTAATAGTAAGTCCGTTAGCTTGACACCAGTCTTAGGCAAAATAAAAAAAACCCCACACAAATCCAGGAGTCAAATAATTGAAAATCAGAGAACAAATCTACTTAATGTCAGTCAACATGGTTTAATAGAAATGGGCCATGTAGAACCAACATAATTTCATTCTCTGATGAGGTCATGAGCTTGGTTAGCAAATGTCACTGTGGAATGATAACGGACCATTGTAAGGACTTTATCTTGCCCAACATGCTCATTTCAAACACAAGTCACTCTAATTCCAACAAATTCCACACTAAATGGGAGATGATTAAACAGCTGTACAACAAAAACTTATGAATTAAGGCATTTTTACAAATTAAGGTTTTCTGGAGAAGAAGTTAAAAGAGGAAATGTATGAATCAAATCTTTTGCTGGTGTTATCCAGTAGCTTGATCAGATAAAACTGCAAAGAACTAGCAGGAGTGTTCATTCATTTTTTGATTTTATTTTTATTTTTTTAAAAGCACAGAGCAATCCTCCCACACACAAATATTCCTGCCATGGAAGGAAGCAATGAAAAAGATGAAAAATAGGTAGAAATCTGAATGTTAGCCTAGTTTTAACTTGATTGAGAACAAAACCAGTATTTCAGCCCCTCACAAGATGTTCTGTAGATATTTTTTCCTCTTGAAAATGAAGTGAGACTTTGATTTAAAAGGTAGAGATGTAGCAATCAAGATACTTGATAAACTGAGCTTATTCAAGTGAAGTGCATATATGGGAACAAACATAATTTTAGAGATACTCTCAAAAAAGAGGACTGTTCTGAAAAGTAGTGGCTCTGAAAGGGTTAGAGTGGGCAAGTAATTGAACGTGTGGGAAAATCGTACTCCTTAGTTATCAATGGTTCACTGACAAAATGGAAGGATATAGGAATGAAGTTCTACAGGGGTTTGTTCCTGCTTCCTCTACTATTCAATATTTTCATCAGTGAATGATGTAATACAGAGATTTTTTATTAAGTTTGCAGGTGACACTAAGCTAGGGGTAACTGCAAATGCTGGAAAGCAGGAGGAGAGTTTAGTATGATTACAACGAACTGGAGAAATGATCTGAAAAAAAAAAAAGGTGGTCTTCAGTAGGAATCAGTAAAAAGGTTCATGCCTTAGGCAGCAAATACAATTTTCCCAAATATGGGGTTGGTGATGCTCTCTGGGTAGTGGGAGTCTGAGGCTGCAGTGGAGCGTAATCTGAACATAAGTCAATGGTGTCATAATATCACAAAAAAGACAAACAGCGCGGTGGATGGATAAACACAAATCTCACCTGCAAAATATGTGCAGTAACACTTTCCTGCAGTTCAGCATTGATAAAGTCTTAGCTGGAGGTTTTCCCAAAGTCCTATGGGTAATTTTGGACTTGTGATGCCAAAAAAGATACAGATCAACTGGAGGAAGTTGACAGGTGAATAAGGTCAGAAGTCTTGAAACCTGGAGAAAGACACATTGTTTATCCTAGACTGTAGGTATATGAAAGGATGCTGCAGAAAGGAAATGGATGCTCTGTTTCTCCATGCTCATGACAGACCAAAGTCATGGCTTAAACAACAGGAGAGGATCCCAGGTAGGAATGAGGGAAAAAAAGTTTTATAATCAGAAGGCACTGAATCACTTGAGTGCATTGTTTGGGGTGTTGTTCCTCCAGGTGGATTACTGGAAGTCTTTAAGAACAATTAGAGAACCATCTGCAGGGATGAAACAGCTGGAATTGATCCTGAATTAGTGCAGGTAGATGGGCTGGAAAGGGATGTTAAAATCCCTATAAATCAGGAACATTGTAATAAAAGAAACAATGCAATAGATGTTATAATAGTACAGAAAAGAGTGCTAATTAGGAGATCTGTATGCATATAGTGCCACTGAGGCTTAAGTTTTGCAAAGGAAATGTAAGCTATCTGTGAACTCCATTCTCATTTAGGTAATAGTTTCAGTCAAAGGAAGTGGGAATATTTTCTAAATTAATGAAAAATTTTGGTTTGACGTTATCAAATGTATTTCTTGTTTTGAAATTATATTTTATTTTAAAGTTGATCTTTTTAAAGACAAACGTTTCACAGAAGATTTAAAAAGTGTTGAATCACTTCAAAACAAGGTGTAATATTATTCTTTGGTCCAGAATTAATTTTGGGATTTTTGTCCTCAAATAAAAAAATAAAATAATCTCAGTCCAAAATAAAATATTTTTTCCAGCAATATTTTGTTTGGTAGTGGAACAGAAAAACCTCGTTATTCACTAGTTCTATTCGCCAAGTCTTTTGAGACCTGGGAGAGCCCTGATGCATAGCAGCTGTGCACCAGCCCATTATAACTACTTCTTTCAGGGCAGTCTTGTTTAAGACTATTCTCTCTCCTTTGGACTGCAGACTTTCTCTCTTGTCTATTAATTTGCAGCAGTCAGGGAGGTAGCTAGTATATTTCTCTACACCTTAATAGCGCACAGAGGCATAAAAAGCAATGAAAAACTGACAAGGGTAAAGACAAGGGCCTTGATGGTGTAATAAGAGATAATAGATGAAATGTAGTGGTCTCTGATACCACGGTAGTACTTACTTTAGACCTCAAGCTGAATGGACCTATGATTTGTCAACATATTCTTTCTCTTCTTACCTTCTTTTCCATCATACATATCTTGTCAACAATATTTCCTGTCAAGTGTACTTAATTTGTCTTGTGTTCCTCTAAGATTTCAGTGACAAGCAAAATTGTCCCCTCTGCCTGCAAGCAGGATTGTAGAAATCAGCCTCCCCAACCTCCCTTTTACTTCCTTCTCTGACCTATCCAGTCACTCCACAGCCTGCTTTTTTACACTTAAATCAGTGAGTCTCACGGCGTTTGTGGGGTTTTTGAGCCCTCTCCTCCCCTATCCCTCTGCTCGCCTGTTTTCATCTCCCCCAGACCCGCTTCTCAGTTCAGCATCTCCATGAAGAGATATCGGACTCCATCAGGCTGCTGCTGTTCAGGCGAGAATTTCCTTTTGAATTGAGGATATCAGAATCTTTCCAACAGCTGCAGAGGCTCCAGAAGGACACTTTCTGGTAAGAAACGCTGTGGAGTGTTGCCTGTGTATTTGAGGGCCTATTTTATTTCTGCAGTTGCTCACTTGTGCCATTAAATGTGAGCCTTGAAGAGGGCTTCCGCTTGAGGCAACGTCTTTGTAGTTGATTTATTTATTTTTGTTTTTTTTGAAGTATAAGGTGCCTGTCTTCTCTCAGGCAACATGTAAAACCAAGTGTCTGAGTTAGATCTTGCTTGCACCAGCACTTATTGACACCAGCTGTGAAGCTGTAGGGGTATCAAACCATGTAAACATTTATAGATATCTTACCAGGCTGAACAGAAAAAGGTGTATTTAAAAAAGTTCTCTGTATCCCCTTCACAAGCAAATCTGTAAAGCCTGTGTTCTTCTTCCAGTGCTTATTGGACATGATATCTTTTCCACAGGCAAGGGAAATTAATACAATTATTTGTCTCTGCAGTTGTCATTTACTTCTGTGGCCTGTTGAGTCCCCAGTTCATTTTAGCTTGTCCCAGCAAGTCGTGGAAAGGATATAGTTTTGAAGGCTTCTGATGACAAGCCCACTTTGAGGTCCAGCCCAGGGAGCTTTCAAGAGCCGTATTTTCTGAGTGATTTCTCGAAGTTCAGGGTATGGATATAAATTGTTCTGGTGGCCAACAGGGCCTCAACTGCAAAAGAAGCTCTGCTCCATGCATCTGCAAGGACTTGTAATCCCAATGACTCTTGTGTTTCCCTTCATCCCTTCGCCTGACTTTACTGCCTCTTGCTGCATCTGAGTGGTTCCACAGTGCGAGTTTTGTTTGGCCTCCTGATTAAGATTTTAGGTCTTCAGTCATAGAATCATAGAATACCAGATTGGGAGGGAACTCAGGGATCATCTGGTCCACTCTTTCTTGGAAAAAGCATGGTCTAGAAAAGGTGGCCCAGTACCCTGTCCACCCTGTCCAGCTGAATCTTAAAAGTGTCTGGTGTTGGGGAATCCACCAGTTCCCCTAGGAGATCATTCCAATGGCTGATTGTTCTCATTATGAAAAATTCTCCTCTTGTGTCCAGTCAGAATCTCCCCAGGAGTAACTTGTACCTATTACCCATCATCTTTTCCATGTAACTCCTGAAACTTTTATCTCTCCAAATTTGCAACCACACTAAGCCACAAGAATGAACAAATACCTTTGACTGTCCAGAGTGGAAGGAACTGCTATCAGATCATCAGGGTTATTTCCTGCCATCATCACTGTCTTCTGGAAGACATGTCCCACTCTCAACCACAAAAGAATATGAACGATATTGGATGATGGCAGGACCACTTCGTTCACCTCTCCTCCATCACCTTGTTGAATTGTCCAAGGACCTTACAGGCAAGCTGTGACAATGATGTAAAACTCTACTTGAGCAAAGCAGGACATAAATTGTCCTTCAAAAGGGCTTCAAGAGGAAAGAACAAACTCACCCAGGCCAGCAAAAGGATTCCTGAGGATGAGTCTGGCATTGGACAGGGTGTGTATGTTTCATTATAAAGTCTGTGTGAATACAGTAGATGGCATGGAATGTCTCTCCCCAATATAATTTATATCTCCTATGACACTGTATGCTGTTCCATTTCTCCCTGAATTAAAAAAGCAAGTAATTCAACCCACCTGAGAGCAAAAGCAAGGTGCAAAGGATCTCTGTCTCCAAACAGGATGACTGAGTGCTAATGAAAACCAAGAGTCCAATGTGAATGTGTTACAAAGGAAAACTTTGCCTCTGAAAAGGGTTTTATGTTTCTGTGAAGCCAGGAGTAGTTGCATTTGTATCAGTTCCACAGCCTGTCTGATATTGATATGTCTGTGTTGTCTTTGAAAGCCTGGCTCTTTCTTCTGATAGATAAATATAAACCCAGATTATTTTCACCCATCTGCAAGAGAAATCATTATGAAATTAACCAGTGATCAACCAAACCACATGGGGAGCTCAGAAAGGTTTTTTAGGCTTTTTCAAATGGCTGGCTGTTCTCTCTCCATCTGGTTGTGTTTAGCTGTTGTTTATAATTTTCAGTGCTGATCACTTCTGGGTAGACCATACAATTAAGGTATTTGAAAAACAAACATTTATAAACCGCTGATCGTTGGGGAGATGGCTTAGAAACGACAGCCCATTTTCCAAGAAGATGGTTGGGAAAGGGAACCTGAAAGCTTAAGATAACATTGAAAAGGAAACAGAAGAAGGCCAGGGAGGGGAAAAAGCCCCAACAAAACAACAAAAGAAGAAAAAAGAAACCAAACAAACAAACCCACCCTCACAAGTATTTTAACAGCTTCTCTTAATACTTTAAGACTAATATTATTTGAATGTTTTAAGAAATCCATCCTGGTTTCTGTTTATTTCTATGGATTCATGCTGCTACATGAGGAATGTATTACTGAGAAGTGGAACCTGCAACAGTTTGAAAATAGGAGATATTTGCAGTGATAGGCGGAATTTCAGCACTGTAACTCCTTTTTGGACTTTACAATATCAAATTTCAAGAAGAAACAATGGCAGGACTGAAGGCCGAGAAACAAATTTGGACGTGCCTCTCTCTTCTGGTACCCTGTTGATAATTTCTCTTTCCCACCTAAACTCAGCTCACTTTGGCTCACCTCCCACTATCCTCAGGCAACTGAACTTTTCTTCTTAAACAATTCCAAAACTGTTCATTGCTGAAGATAAGTGCCTGGTGCATTCTCACTCGAAAGACAATTTTAAGCCAGGAAGTTTGGTAAAGTTCCATTTTGACTACTTTATCAGTTAACCAAAAAGATAGAGATGGTAAAAAATGTATGATTTGGCGTCTGGTGCAGGAATACAAGTGTTCGGGAGTGAGCCAGAAATGAACATCATCGAATTCTTGCAGAGTTCAGATTTAGATGTGAATGCTGCTGAGGCACTATTACGTAATCCATTTAAATCAAACTGAAATCAGGATCTACATCTTGGGGAAGGTTCAACCCAGGCCTCAGATGAAGAGGTAAAGCCCATCTCTAGCAACAGTACTGCTGCTGTAATCAACAGTGTTTTGAAGATAATTGGATAATACAAGGACAGGATATATTTGGATTTCCTCGAAGTCAGTGGCCACTTGTGACTGAGGAGAGAAAAAGTTTTGGATCCTGCAAAGGAAGTTGATGGAGAGGCCAGCGTCGAAGCCTCCAGAATCTGAGATAAGCTTTGGCTAAGCCTTTTAATACTTGGATGCTTAAGCAAAGATAACCTCCAAGCTTTTGGCAGCCCTGCCCCTAACTAGCTGAAACACAGAAGGACTAGGTAATTATCTGATGTGGTAAGAGCAATTATGGGAAGTGTGTAAAAGGTGAGGCAAATTCTACCTGACATAAAGGCTTGCTCTCACCTCTGGGATTTTCATACCCAGTGCAAGTTCTTTCCCTTCCCTTTGGATTTTAATGTTTGCTGAAATGCATCTACTGATGGGGTGAGCTTTAGCATGGCTTTGACTCTTTCCCTGTCAACCCTTCTCATGCGCTTGTGGAGAAGGGAAAGTCCTGGTTCCTTCTCCCAATCTCTTACTAGGATGAGGAGACTGTAATAATCCTTAATTTCCCATTTTTTGAACTGCTGTTACTCAGAACATGGTCATAGTCAAATTCGCAGATCTAGACCTCCCTAAACTTTGGGAAGACTGCATCACAGCATGTCAGCTCTTCTAAGTAGTGTGCAGGAGTTGCTGAATCCCTGGAAAGCACCTAGGGAGCTTCCATAAACAACTTTTAAAATTATAATGATAGTTAATGACCTAATTTCCCAGCCAGCCAAAATACCTGCGGAATCAAAGTCCCATATCTGAATTAATCTAAACTCCTGGGAGGTATTGTTCTGGACTTAATCTGCACAATTACTGCTTTCTGTCTGGCATTTTTTGGGCCAAATCAAGTACTCTGTTTAGATACCCACATAGTCACAGATAATTATTTATTTTCTGTAAAATACCAGAGATTGCAGTGTTGTGTAACAGGAAGGAGTCTCAAGAGAAACGTTATTTTACCACCCTCCAATGAGGCAGATGTACGTGAAGAACATGTTGTATAGCCAGCAGTCAAGCCTCAAAAAGCTTCAGCAAAAAGAGAGTGTATGTCCTCCTAAATTTCTTGTTTCTATTACAGTTATGTTCTTCTTATTTTCCAACCCAACTTTTCTTTGCTGTAAATTGGGATATTTTCCCCTCATCTTTTAATCAGTTGCTATAGTAAAAGAGTCATTATCAACCTCTTTATAACAACTTGCCACATATTGAAAGACAACTTATGTCTCTTGCCAACTTCATTTTTTTTTTCTTTATTCTTTAAACTGGCTTCTAGTATGCAGTGATTCCTGAATTTTAGCTATAACTTCTGCCTGTTCTAGAAAGGCATACAAGCTGCATTGTTGTCAGTTCAGAGTGAGACTTATCTATGTGGGGCTCACTAGGCAAATCTATGCAAACAAAAAAATCAGCATATTCTGCCTGCTCTTGCAAGAGAGCCTTTTGTGGTAAGTTCCTCATAATTATCAGTTAATTGTCATGGATCCCATGTTGCCAAGAATTTGAAGATGTGAAGATTGGATGCTGGTACAACTTCCATCTCACAGGGTACTTAGCTATTCCAGCAAAGACCTCAGCACCTCCCTATAGCCACATGCCCACAAGCCTGTGTTCTGATATAAATGACATTAACAGGGTTTCTGACTTGTGATATTATCTCCCTTTCCTAGTAACACTGGATAGAGTTGGTTGGTTTGATTTAACCTTCCTTTTCTTGGAAATCCTCCTTTGCAAAAGCATCTGTGTAGTTAAAAAGTCCCTAAAAGTAAATGAAATGTTCTCCAACAGCCTGAGAAACTCCTAATTCTAACCTAATGAGAGGAAACATATTATGCTCTTTCTTGACTTCAGTTCTTTGTGACCATCAGAAAAATAATTGCCCATTTGTATGTGAGAGGTCCCCTTTGTGCAGGTGGCTTCCATTTTTGGTGAAGTCTTTTTCCAGTCTTTCCTTCCTAGCACTTAGGTACTTTGGTGAGAAGAAGGATTTGGGAACAGCTCTGGGCAGTGACCATTGGACTGCTTACATGCCATGTATGAGAGAACAGGTCACCCTTTTCCAAAAATGTGCTAGTGTGGTGTGGTGAATGTGATGTGAAAATCCTCACACCTCACTCAGTAGGAACACATGCTGTGAAGAAACTTGAGCAATATCCCATTGTGCATCCTCCCTAGGAGCAGAATCATTTCCTGTGGGCCCTTGTCAAATTCTGTCTCTGCACCCAGAGAAGCACAGCTTCCCCTTTGGGGACCTTAAAGGCAGATCAATCTTACAGTCTAGTCACTAAAATCTCTGCCCAGTTTTATTTTTAGTTATAACCTAATTAAAAAATTGTCATCTTCCCTGTGTCTTTAGAAACTCTCACACCTCCTCTGACTGGTCCATGGAGAGAAAACCAGTTTCTTTTAATAAACTGATAAAAGTACACAGTGATATTTTTCATTTCACAGGTATTTAACCTGTTTCCAAATTACAGATGAGGATTATGTACATTCGCTTAAGAGCACATTCATTAGGAGGGGAAGTCACATAAACTACATTCATGCTGTGTTTGTATTCACTTCTGTTTCAAAATCCGTCCAAATTTGAAATTATATACATTGCACACAGAAAAAACAATAAGGAAACAAAGATGATCCATAGAGTGTTAGTGTTTTATAGTGAATGAAATAGATTTCTATAGCCGTGTGGAACTCATGAGCTCAAATATACCATGCCAATGATTATATTTTATGCAGTTGTATTTACATTTATTTAGCAACATTAAAAAATGCAGAGGCATCCAATCAAATCTCTAAAACAACAGGGCATTAGGAAACAGCCAGCTGGGACAGCCAAGTCCAGGACTTGATTAGCTGTCTGCTTTGATACATGTGAAACTGATCTTTTTTGGGTCACTGCCTTTGTATCTTTCCCCCTTTTTCAGTAAAACAGTTTTCCTGGCCTTGATCATAGTAAATCACCAGGAACTCAAACACTCAGAGAGCATACATACTACTTTATCTGCATTCTTTTATGAGTTTGCAGATGCCATAACAAAGTCCAAACACTTCTTGTCTTCATTTCATATATATATATATATATATATATATAAACAAGGAGTGGTCTGTAGCCCAATATAATTCCCATTTAGGACGAAGACTTTGAATTTATTTGCTTATACAGATCTTTTGACTCTTTCTTAAAAAATGGTAATTAAAGCTGTGTTTTGCATGAACTGTATTAATGTAGCATTAGTGTTATTAAAATCATTTACTCTTGAGTCAGATTCTGAATTCCTTTATTAAGCCAAATTCCTGTTGGCTTG
Source organism: Leptosomus discolor (assembly GCF_034619465.1). NCBI lineage: Eukaryota > Metazoa > Chordata > Aves > Leptosomiformes > Leptosomidae > Leptosomus > Leptosomus discolor. The sequence goes on from NW_028237950.1 coordinate 33,806, forward strand.
TGTGTGAGTTTTGTCTGAGTGAAGACAACAGATTTTAGCCCTTGTATAACTCTAACTTTCATGTAATTCATTGAAAAATATTTTAAAAACTAGTTATATCTAGTTAATAGGTATAACATCACAGATGAAATGCCCTGAGTGGGCTGAGCTACAAGTTATTTGAAAGACTGCACAGCAACATTTCGCTGTGATACATGACAGGAAACAAACAGCATTACACCTTCAGTAAAACTTTGGGTAAAAAGAATGAAGTTACCATGCTGGAAAAAAATTTTGATGCAGGGTTTAGCAACATTTCATCTTGACAGCAACACTAAATGAGCTCAGCTTTACAAAATATACGAGTTGCTCAGAGCAGGCCACTGATAGAGGAATAGAAGGTTCAGTTTGAGGCTGGAAATAAGTTCATCACAGGACAGACTTCAGCTTTGCAGTGACTTCTGGGACTGGACTGTGAACTGCTAATACTCAGAATTAGTCACTGCCCTGAACTGGTCAGATGGTTGGAGTAGATGATTGTCGTAGGTCCCTTCCAACTGAAATATTCTAGTCTAGTCTAGTCTAGTCTAGTCTATTCTATTCTAGTACATGTAAGGGTCCGAGAGAACTGATCCATACACTCTGTACAAGACTCTTTCTTGACATCCAGCTAAACATTCATCCTAGTTTCTCCTCAGTGTTCATCCTTATTGCTGTGTGAGTGCAAGACATCAAACAGGAAAAAGCACAAACCACTAGCTGATTCAAATAGAGAACGTTGGCTAGGGCCGTGGGGTGGGATATGGTTGTTATCTTGATGTGCTGAGAATGGCTTCGTACGTGTAGCTGTGCGCATTTGGCTCTGAGCACCCACTCTGCAGGTACAAGTTCCAGTTCTAGTCTTCCCTGCATCACTGAGCAAAAAAATGGCTTACTAAAAGTGTAAAGAAATAGAGGTTTGTGGAAAAGAGAGGTGATGAGACAGACCCCTGTTACCATTGGAAAAGATTTCAATGTGGCTTTTAGGGAAATAAAGATCTTTTGTATTGATACTGGCTTGCTGAGCACTTCCCTTGTCATATAATTGCCCATGAAATTGCAGCCCATACGGTTAAAATATTAAACAGGATAACATTACACTTTTTAATCCACAGCTGAGACAAAGCAGAGATCAGGAATAATCCTGCTCAACAGCACCACGTTTACTGTCTGATGTGGGAGATGTTGATTAGCTTTTAAGTAGAAACACATTTTTTAAGGTTACATAATCTGACGCTCAGATTTCCCCCTCCCCCTTGAAAAGAATTAAACTAAATATTATGAGATATTAAAAAGTTCTGCTGTCCTTTGGTCTTGGGGGGAAGGGGGTGCACCTGCAGCTGGGGTTTTCCTTTCCCTTGCTCCCAAACCCATCACTCAGTGAAGCATATTTCTGCAGTGTGTCGTGTATAAGATTGCACACTCAAGTCTTCAAAACCTGACTCAGCTGTTACTCAGTGCTTCCTCTGGCAAAACCAGTGGAAATTTGCCCGAAGGAAGACTAGGGATTGAGTGAAAATGGCAGGAGATATGAGGAACTGAGACATAGAAACTGGAAGGAGAAAGGACCTCTTACCTCATTCATGTCCCATGATGACCTGTCCCAGCAGCTTTGCTCCTTGGGACACCCGTTGCTGGGCACTGGATAACTTCCTGCTGTTTTTCTTATCTTGGTCTAGCCTCTTTTCCATAGAGCTTCTTTAGGATATAATCCTTGGACCCACACTGAATCATTTTTTTTTTCCTGTTGCTCTTCATGCAGGTACCAAAAAGCAGAGCATGAGCTTTCTATAAGGGGTTTCTGGTTCTACCTACTACATGCTGTCCTGTGTGCAGATTGTGCTGGGAACTGGTCTTGGGTACTGGCAGGAGAACTTATTTGAGAGAACATTATTCTCCATTCTTTGTCATATTTCCTCCTGGAGTGCAATGAGTAAGGTCCTGGGGCAAAATGTTCCAGCTGTGGTCCTTAAGGTAGCATACAGAAATCAAAAGAGTAAATCTATGCAAAAAAATAAATGTTAGAAATGTTCTTAATTTGGCATAGACAACCTAAGTTAGTCAACATCGTTTAGAGCACTAGTGAAGCCAAAACAATCCAGAATGGTTTGGGATGGGCCAATAAAGGATCCTAAAGTTGAATTTGAACCTCTGTTATAAGTCATTTCAAGTTAAGAATACTGCTTATTTTCCATTTTCTTCCTCTCTCCATGTTTTTTTTCTTTGAAGTGTAGACAACCCTGCCAACAGGCACCTAAATAAAATCAGAAGGATTTTTCAGAAGTGCTGAGCACAAACAAATCTAATCAAAATCAGAAAAAGCTGTGGGTGTTCAGAAATTTTAGGTGCCCAAACATGGATCTGGCTTCAGAGAGTTAGACGCCCTTGTTTGAGAAATTTTGGCTCAAAAATATACTACCCAACCCATTGTACGAGTGTAATGTTCAGTGAAATGTGAAATGTCAAGCTCTGTTTAAACCTCTGGGAAACTAATAAAGTCCATGTACACCGCTGCAGCGTTCACCTGGGAAACTGGCCCTTTTTCATTTCTTGCAATTACATAGGAAACAAGACTCACTGAAAGAATTATAATGTTGCTTTTTTGTCTGTTTTTTGCCTCTTTCTGTCTATTTTTAAATTTTTTTTTTTCTTTTAACATATATATCTGTTTGTTTCTTTTTCTTATATTCATCATCCTGGAATAACAGTAATAGCTCTGAAAGTAATTTTCCACGTTGAACTTGGAGGTGAAAGGTTGCATCACTCACCAAACCTGGGCTCTGGGGCCAGCTCAATCAACATTACAAAGAGTATTCTGAGGAGATGCATCAGCCTTTTTTGCAAACGTGCTTTGTGTAGTGGGCACAACTGGCTGTTACAAGCTAAATGGATATCAGCATAAAGCAGAAGACCCAAAAATGACCCTCATTTTACAGTGACTTTAGACATTCAGCTCATTAGGGTGAGGCAACATCCAGCCCAAGATGATCTAAACAAGAGTAGGTCCTTTTCAGTGCAGGGAGAAATGTGGTGCAGAACAGAGGGTTTTCGCTGCCATGTGCAAGGACTCAGTACAAGAGGATCAAGGGCAAGAGGCTGTGATCTTGTCGGGTTGTCAGTGGGTTTTGCTTGTGTCAAGAAGAAAGTAGACTGAAAATGGAGGGAAAGAGAGTACAAAAAGGAAAGCTGAATTTGAGGCTCTGTCAAAACATTGAAGCAGCTGGAAACAGGGTTTGGCTGAAAGAAAAAGGACAAACATCAATCAATAAAGATGTTCTTTCCAAGCTTCCGAGAGGGTATTGCAATCCAGATTTCTGGCCCAGGAGTCAGACCCTTGCCCAGCAGCAGCTGTGTTTTCTGTACCCGATCCCCTCTTAACATTTTCCATTTTAGCCAGGTCTCTCCATATTTCTGCTCTCGCTCTCTGAAATTCAGATGAAACAGCTGCAGGCCGCACCATGCCAGGCAAGTCCTTCTTTAATTTTTCTCCCTCACAGCAATAATAAAAAAATTAAGCTGGTTGATGCTGCATGAATGAGAAGGTTAATCAAAACCAGACCCTGCTGGTGGCCTGGTTCCAGTTCAGCTCAGAAGGGTGGCAGGGGTAGAGCCAGCTCCATGCAAAGTTTTGAATTAATATGCAGATGGTTGGACAGGGCCTGTGATGTATGGGATTGTGCTGAGAGGTCCTTGTATTATAGGCTTTACCAAGGATGGGCTCTCATCTTGTTGGTGCTCAGCCCTCTGCTCAGGTCATCTGGCTCCTCTCCTTTCCTTCCCAACTTCCAGCTTGAGGTGATTGCTCATTGGAAAACCATCTACTCCTTGTCACAGTTAAGTATGAATAAGCATTCTCAGAAAAGGCCATCACGGGCTACAGGGAACATATGCATCTATTTATTTTCCATTAGTATTAATTACATTTTTAAAAGCTAGCTCTTTCTTTCCCCTCTTTGGTTGGAACTAGCAGACGCAAATCTGGTTCTGGGAAGTGCAATTATTCCTCCTAGTGTGAGCACAGACAGATGTACATATTTAGAGGAGAAAGTCCCAAGCCTATGATCCAGATAACCAAACATCTCCAGGCTGGACTAATGAGCTCTGAATTCATTTTTTTTTCCTTACAGAAACTCGCTGGAAGAAACCATTAAGAACTTGGTTTTGAGAAGTGAGAGGCACCTACATACCCAAATGAAGTCAACAAAAACTGCAGATACTTAAAGCACCCAACTCTCAGACCCATAGGCCAAGGTTCAGGCCATTAAACATTAGACATCAAACTGACATGTCTGAATCAGGTGTGTAATAGCTGAAGGCTTCCTCTGTGAAATAGATATTTGCACAGAAGTGTTGAGAGCTTTAAATTTCTAAATTGCTCTTCAATGAATGGAACTTCCTGCTTCTTAGCACTGCAGTCAGAAGAGTGATGTTGTCCAGTGTAAAATGTGCCAAAAGGAAAAAAAAAAAAGTATTCTATTACCATCTTCAGGAGCTGTTGAGACCAGGTGGGGCGGTGCTCCCTGCCTCCCCCCTCTGGACTGTCTTCTGTCAATGGGCACAACAATGCCTTATCGCCTGACCCATGGATAACTCCCTCCTGGACTATCTCCTGTTAATGGCCCATCAAGGAACTGCCTCACGACTCCCCATCCCATTGTGAGATGCTCCGCCCGGGGGGAAGAAGCCAAGCAGTCCATGCCAAATAAAAACTGAGATCTCGAACACCCTAGCAGCCTTCTTCCACTGGATTCCCAGAGGAGTTTTTTCCCCCACTGGAGTTCCAGAGGACAAGACCTACCCACCTACCACTGGACCTTCGGAGGAAGACCAGACCCTTTTACAAGATCGCTGCTTCAACAGAACTACATCCATCGCTTCAGGAGGACTGCAGCCACCATCTTATCGGACTGCTACTGCCACCCTAACAGGGTGTCACGTTGTATTTCTGACTCTGTCAGTGTAAACCAGTGGGTTGTTTGTTTTTCCCTGCCTTGTGTTATATATATATATATATATATATATATATATATATATATATATATATATTAGTAAAGAACTGTTATTCCTATTCCCCATATCCTTGCCTGAAGGCCCGTTAATTTCAAAATTATAATAATTAGGAGGGAAGGGGGTTGCACTTTCCATTTCAAGGGAGGCTCCTGCCTTCCTCTGCAGACATCTGTCTTTCAAACCAAGACAGATGTGCAAGGTCTTGAGGTCTTGATTCTTCAACCTGTACCTGCTCTAAATTGTTATAAAATGAAAAATGGTTATAAAAGGCAAAGCCTGCATCCTGTTATGTCTCTGTATAAAGCCTAACACAGTAGCAATTAATAGTAAAAATTATAAGTAATTAAAGCTGGAGAGGGACATTCTTTTCCTTTACTCTGAGGTCTTGCGTAACATGAAAGGGTTAAAACTGTTTAAAAAGAATGTGCAATTTACACATTTCACTGCTGAATATGAAGGAGGAGAGCTGAAACAATGAGAGAGAAACATTCCAAAGGCTGATAATACAAGAAAAATCTACCAGCTTGGCTTTCAACCCCCAGTGGAGACCATTTGGGTAAAATAAAAACAAAACAAAAGAAAACAAAATGATGTATTAATCTGGAATCCATTGAGGGTCACACCCTAAGAAAACGTACAAGGAAAGTGGACCAAATCATACACATATGATCCAGAAGAAGTAAGTTGTCCTTCTGCAGAACCATTGAAGAACTGCTCTGTAGGCATAGTCCATGAGTAGTCAAGGAGAACCAGTACAATTTAAAAAGATACTTCTGTAATTGGCAGGCATCTTAATAATACAAGGACAATTCTCACCTTTAGTGGTTTGGATGGATATCCCAGTAAGAAAACACAAATAACGGAATTTTGTGTAGAGCATCCCAGCTGCCTTCAGTCAACATATGTGCCCAGCAGCAGACTCATCTGCTCAGTCAGGACCTTGGCAGCTGTTTTTTGCTAGCTCACATGTCCTGTAAAGGGGAGGCCTTGAACAGTAATAATGTTTTCTGTACTTACCTTCTGACAGTCCCTAGATCCATCATTAAATTGGTGCATTTCCCAGCTCCTCTGGCCAGGCTCTTTGGCAACAGCCAATCCCCCAACCTAGTTATTCCTAATCCTCATCCCTGGTAAACTGGCAAAAAAATAACCTTCCTGTTCTGAAGATGTCTTCAGACATTTGAGAAGCATTTGTGAAGCCCTTTACCCATCTAGTGCCTGCCTTACTGCTGTGCCAGGGGGAAAGGGAACCCCATCATATTTTGTGTAATTCAGAATCTCTGCAGATTTGTCTGCATGCCACCACCTACTGAGGTAAAGGACATTTCCTGTGGTTTTGGCAAGGGACTGGCAGTGGAAACCTCCATGATACCTACTGCTACCCAGTGGATGTGCTTGTTTTCCATTTGGAAACATTTTGTTGAGTGAAATCCTGGCTAGAAAAGCTCCCTGGCTATCCTATTTACACTATATTTCAGAGCAGAAAATGTTATGTTTCTGCAGCATGGCACAATTGCCCATTTTCTCATTAATTCCCTTAGCAACCAGGCAGATCAGAACATTTCCATATTGAATCCTTCTAGAAGGGATCTATCTAAGTGGGTATCCTTTTCCCAGGAGAACTCACATCTAGGTTACTCTGAAGTTGCTAGGTGACAGGCTCCTCTTTCTCCTTCATGAGAATGTTTTCTCTGGTCCTTCAGGACTTCATCTACAGTATGGGAGTATACAGGTCTTTGTGGAGGAATTCTGAAAGGAGGTCCATGAAGACCAATGGAGGTACTAAGGGAGAAGAAATGCACACATGTAATACACCTTACAACTAGTAGCATTAAATATTGCCTAGAGAAAGTGCCATCAACAAACCCTTCGTTGTCGTTCTGAATTTTCTTCTTCAGAGAGACCAGTTTGCATGTTCGGACATTGACATTTAAGGTCTATATGTAGGTGCCTACAAGAGTTCATACCTACAGGTATTTAAGGTACACCTACAGATGAGATTTACATTTACTGTATCAAAGATCAGAAATTAACATGTAATTCGGCAAAAAATATCACTGCTGACACTGATTTCCCAGTCTAGGTCAGTTTGCTGTTTGTTGGCTGCTTGGTGTCTTTGTGGGATGTTTCTAAAAGCAGAACTACTTCTTGAACTAAGTAAAAACTTACTTCTTGAAAGTAAAAGCTAATCATGTTGATTCTTCACCTATAATGTATCTGTTCTTCTTGTTGATACCAGTCCAGCATGGGTGACTGAATTGAATATAAAAAGGAGAGTGTGACAGGAACATGACTATTAATTTCATTTCAAATTTGGAATTTAAAATAAAAAGAAAATTGTACAAATTCATACCAGTTTAAGACAGAAACAAAAGTTCTGATTTTCTTTTTTCTCTTTCTTTTTCTTCTCTTCATAAACTGCAGATTTCTAGACAGTGTGAAGTTTGTTTTGATTGTTGTTTTGAAAGAAATGGAAACATTTTCCCTCCATTTTTGCCTTCAGAAGTTCTAAAAGTTCATTTCAGACTTAAAATGTAGAAACTAGTCTGTTAAAATTTCCCAGAAACATGCTAGTTAAGAGAATGTCAATAAAATGTCAGTCTTGACCCAGACCTGCCTTTTATTTTTTCACAGAAAGGAGCTCCTTAAAGAAAATTCCTTCATTCTTCTCCCCTAAATCCTGCACAGTCCAAGTTTCAGAGGAATATGTCATGCTCTGCTCCCTTTCATAGTCGTAGGAACTGCCTGGTAGGGCATTCCCTTTTACAAAACTCCTTACAGTGAGTGTCACCTTGTGCTGTTCGATCACAGAATGGGTAAGGAGCTCGTGATGGTTAGTGAGGCTAGTGCAATGAAGTAGAAAGACTTGTGTGCTCTACCTTGTATCCAGCACAGTGCGGTGCAGTGCAGATGACTAAGCTTAATTAAAAGCAAATCGTACAAACAAGGGACACAGCAAAAATCCAAAGCAATAACCACTAGCAGTGTCAGCCTCACACATGATTTATTTCCCCTTCAAGTTACCTAGCACCCACCAGGTTCAGTGAAGCTGGCTGGTTTTATTAGCTCTGATTTGGTGGAATTTCAAGTGCTTCACATGAGCCATCTGTTTTATAAAAAAAGTTTTTTGCAAGAAAAACCTGTTTCCCAGAATGACAAAGCCATGGAGAGAAGTTTCTGAAATCATCTGTTTGGCTAAGTTTCTGCTGGAATCATTCATCTAATGCTACTGGAACTCTGAAACAATGAATTAATTAATTGTGTCACACAGTTAGTTAACAAATGTATGAGAGCTTTGGAAAAGTGCATGCTGCGTATATACACATTTATACATACACATATACATGTATATAAACACATATATATCTGTATCTCTTTGTACATCTAAATAAACAGCAGACTGTACTCCAGGGAAGTTCAGGGTTGAAGAAGCTGTTTACGCATCAGTGGCCTTGAAAACCCAACCACAGTATATCAGGGAGAGCGGTAAATCATGACAGGGAAACCTGGAGCTGAGGGTGAGTTATCACTGGTGTATGCGAGTCAAAAGTGAGTTGCTTCAGCAGGACTGGCTTTAGGAAGAAGTGCTCAGCACTCAGTTAGGTCTGTCCTTAACAAATCTTGACACTCTCATTTTCACAAGCGTCTCTCAATAATGTTTTCAATAATGATGACATCCCAAAGCATATAATAAAAGGGTATCACCCTATGAAAAGGACTGGAACAGGAGCTGAAATATAGCAGCAGTGTATCTCCTGGAAAAGGTTGAATGCATTCCAACCCAAAGCAAGCCACTCACCTTTGTCTCCAGTACATTGCTATTGTATGTCATTTAGCCTTTTGTGTTAGGTCTTGTTGAAACACTCCTTTCTAAGCCTCCTAATTTATTCTAACACATGCCATCCAGCTTCCTGACAATTAGTACATAATAACACATTCTATTATCAGTACAAACATCAGTGCGAATATTAGTACAAACACTGCCTTTCTGTGCCACATGTACTTGCTTTTTCCATTAAATAAAATCATCAGTCTTAACTCAGTATTTTTGTTCCTTCTTCACAGACAGGTCAGTTGAGAAACAAAGAGATTTGTATTTGGTTCAAAGCCACAAAATGAATCAACTGCCCACAGACTTTCTTTGTGTGTTTCTATAGTGCATATTGGATCCTCTTCCCCTTTGCCCCTCAATCACTAGCCTAATAGATATTTGAGCCAGTCTGAACTTGAGACTCATGGTGTTTTCCCATGTTTTGCTTTCACAGGATGTAGAAGCAGGCTGCATGCCTTCCGCCAGTGCAATCCAAGCACAAAGACTTGGAGGCTACCTCTGTGTTTTCCAGAGGAGTGTGTGTCAGGCAGCTGGCTGAGATGTGGCATGATCTTCATCTGTGCTTTGTGTGAGCTGATCACCATCAGTGTGACTTCTGGTAGTCCTTTGCCTGCAGCTTCTTCTATCCTGCTCCAGGTGATATCAGATTCCCTTAGGAAAGAGGCAAGAAAACTTTCCTGCCTGTTTTTGGTTCCCTAAATTTGCAAGGAAGTAGAGGAGGTCATGCATAGGTAGAAGCATGGTTGGGACCAGTGTAAGGGATAATGTGGGCCCAGGCTCTCTCACCATTACACTCCAGAACATAATTAAAATCTGTTTCTAGGCTGAGTTTTCTGTCCAGGCTGGACACAGAAAGTGCCACAGGGAGGCAGCTGTAGGTGAGGGAACATCCGCCATAATTTTGTTCTCTGAAGCAGTAACAGCACTCCAAGCAAGTTTGGGACAGTTGACTGCTAAGATGGCGTTATTGTGGCTTGCCATTACAAGCACCAGGGAGATCGGTCAAAGTGGGTGGCAGTTGGCAGACACTGGTGTTATGACATGGTATGATGACACTTCTGCCATGATTCTAGGCCCTCAGGCATGGAAGGAGCCCAGCCTTGGACCTCCAGCATCAGAAGAGCTGCCTGCAGAAAATCACTGCAGAGAATCGTGTCAGAACAGGGATTGAGCCTGAATTTTTCACTTTCTCTGGGACAAAAACAAAGCAGAGGCCAGCACAGACAGGTGTGAGAGCCTTGCTGAAGTATGATATGCACTCCAGGGGCAGAGACAGAAATCAAAATAGGGTCTTGCATTGCTTTAGACCTGGACTCTGCATCATATCTGTCTCCTGCTACCAGTTCAGAAAGCTCCAATCCTGCCTGTGGTCTGTGTCTAGTCCCCAATGTATGTTTTAGAACCAGTAGTAACAGATTTTCAAAACAGGACTAAAATAGGGCTAGCAGTATTGGCCCACAGCAGCGAGCTGTGGTCAGATTTAGCGGGAGGGAGGGGAAGCCTAGAGATCGGAAAGGATTAGTGTTGCACCAGTATATCTGGTCATCATCTCGATGTTCTGCTTTGATGTGGCTCTCTAGAAAAGACTGCAAGAACAGGTTTTTCAGCTCTTGCTAGAGGTGAACTTCTAAACAAGGAGGCAAAATGTGGAGGAAGGACTAGGAAAAAACCAACATTCAGTCTCTTAAAGCTCTTTAGTGCATCTGGCTCCTATTTAGTTTTGCAGATGTCTGGGTACTACAGCAAGGGGCACATTCTCCTGGAGAGTGACTTTGCATGACATGGCTTAGCAAAGGCAAGGCTTGAAATGCTCATTACCAGCCCCGTGACAAAGCTGGTGATGTGCCTCACCTGGAGTGTTAGTATTATTTTCATGGCACTCTGTTGCATTACATGCATGTTTATGTGTCTACATAGGAAGTGCATGTGTGGTGGGGTGCATGCATGTATGTAAAAGAAACAATCCCTAGCTGTATGTCTAGCTGGATTTTTTGTAATTTGTGCATTGTAAAATGAAGCTGGACACTCATCCACGACAGAGGCTGAGAGCATACATTACAAAAATGCCTAAACAGGCTGTCAGCAGGCTCTTTGCAAGGCAGCTGAGCAGTCAGGAGCAAGACAGAGCATGCTATACTTATTCACTCATTAACAATGCAGCAGGCACAGGCCCAGGGAGGACCAGACTATTCAAAGGTTTGGGCAGATTTCAGGACATCTACGTAGGCAGCTGGAGTCATCAGGATGGGGCAAGGCGCCCAAGGCTGCCTCCTCCAGAGTGGCACACCTCCCTGTGCAAAGGAAGCATTTCTTTGCCCAGCTGACCTACCATAAGGACGACAGGATGTGCTGCAGAGGGGCCGATTCACCTCAGCAGGAGAAGGGAGAGGCAGCACCTCTTTGCATCCCCACTGGCGCTAGTCCCCTGCCCCACAATACTGCAGAGAGATTGCAGCTGTTGTGGACAGGGCTGTCTTCTCCCTCTCTTGGTGTGGTCAGGGACCTCCCTGAAACACAGTCTCATGCATTCTCTGCAGGATGAGCACCTGGGGAAGTACCTGGAGTCAGGTCATGACTAGCTTGGCCATGCTGACCGCAGCCCAGGAGTTACCTTCTAACTAGATCTTTTTTAAAGAAAGGGAGCAGAGTCATAGATTGTCAAAGGTGTTTAGACAGCAGCACTTACCCAGGGACGCTGAAGCAGAAAACAAGTTTGAAGCAGTGTGCAAGCTCTACCCTAAACCCACCTTGTCCTATAGGTGCTGCATGAACCTCAGTGTTCCCAGTTTTCCAGGTACCTGTTAAAGGCAACAGCTGTTCTCAGTGCTGGGAGCATCCCTTTTTAATTCCCTCGTTACATCTGTTAACTCGTTTGCCCCCTGTGAGAAGGAAAACGAATCATGGATGTCTTTTGTTTGCTAAATGTTAACAGCCCTGTGGAAAAACCCTATTAAATATTCATCCTACCCTGCTCTTCTAATTTAGACAGTTACAGTTCTAACAAGCCCCAGAGAAGAGTTCTTCATTCTCTCAGTCGAAAGTACAGTCAAACATTTCTGCAGGCTTTTCTGTACTCTGCATTACCCTCAGCCAAAGTTTCTGCTCCCCCAAGTTCTGTGCTGCTTTTATTCTTGCATATCTTTTTGTATAAGGCACTACAGTTGGAGAAGTAAAGGTTTCCAAATGCATTCATCCACGTTCCTGCTTTAATGGTAAAGAAAAGGAACATATTTGCTATTGCAAATGCAAGGAATGATTGGTGGGAGGGGGCAGGTGTCAGCAAGTAAATACTTCCCACCTGGGGGAAGGAGAGGGAGGGGTCTAAGAGGTTTTGAAACCATAAGTTTGTTGCAAGACTCTGGACATTACACCATCTGTTGCTTTCTTGGGTGAAAGGAAATGTTTTTACTCTTCAGAGCGCTCATCCTCCCTCTTGGTTGTATCAGCAAGACAGAACAGAGATGGCTTCACAGTCCCTGTTTTCCCACGTGTTTGTTTCCATGCTTTCCCATCCCTACCAGGTGCATGCTTCCACAAAGAGGAGGATGGGCACAGATGAACAGGACCAGCTCTCTCTCTGCTCCCTGCTAGCCTTTCATTGTGGCTCCACCGTGCCTTGCTCCTGAGCTGATTTCTGATGACTCACAACAGGAGGGAAAAAATCCTCAGATACACTTTTTTGCTTGAAAACACCAGGGAATGGAAGAAAAAGGGAGATGGAGAGATTTAGATTGAGGGAAAGGGAAGAGAGTTTTGATGCCAGCTCCCTTTCTGAATAAATGTTATGGGTGATGACTTGCAGATCTTTAATATGGCCTGTGTTACTTTAGGCTGATTCGTTCCGTACAGTGACCTGACCAAGCCTGCGAGACTCAGGGCATGTGCCTTGCTGTGTTTCAGGCTCTTCTTGAAGTCTGAAGCAAGAAGTTGCTCTGACCAAGCTGGTGATGACCTCTTGGCTGTGCTGTAGGCTCCTGCCTGCAAATATAAAGGTTTCGTGGTGAGCAGGGGTAAAATAAGTGCATGAGGTCCTGTTCCTAGTGAGGGGAGCTATTATCTTTTCCTGTGGTGCTTGTTACCACTGGTCAGAGACAAAGTTGGCTTTCCCAGCCCTGGGCAGGCTGTCCTACATCTCTTAGCCCCCTCCATGGTCACAGCCAGGGAAGGAGAGAAAAGTTCAGCCTTGTTTGTGCAGGAGGAGAGATCTCAGAGGGGTGGCACTGGATTTTCCAAGCATTATCATTTGCTGACTACAGCCAACAGTGGCCAAGAAGCTGCTGGTGAGCACCTAGCATGTAGAAACCCCTCATGGTTCTTTCATCCTTCCCTACAAAGAGAACATCATTGCCAAGGAAAAACTGATGGTAGCGAGGGGCTGTCAGCTTCTGAGGGTTGAGGGGCCAGCAAGGACAGGATGGTGCTTCTTTCCAAATGATGAAGTTAGTTCACTTGGGGAACTTCCTACTCCAGAGTAATTAGCAAGGTAGACAGGTGTTTGTAAGAGGAAGGTGTTGGAGAGTGTGGTGTTACCTCCTAGGGCAGGAGTGAGCGGTCAGGTCGCTGCTCCAAACCACTGGCAAGTGTCACAGGCCACAGGGAAAGACACAGAGGGAGAGGAGGATTTGCAGAAACAACAGGAAAGATTAGGGAGTCAGTCTTGGGGAACAGCTTGTTTCTGAGACCCTGAGGCAATCTTCTTAGTTTGTAGTTGGGCAAAAGTCAGTCAATCTCCTCCATCATTTTTGCTGTCCGGATTTGATATAATTTGGAAAAACACACAAGCTGATGGGAGGGATGGAGGAAGCTGTGTTTCAAAGAGAAGGAAACAAGGGTCTCCTCTTCCGTCTGAGCCACTCGTTCCAGTGTGTACCTTTTGTCAGCAAGCGGCTTTCCAGACTGGCTGCATTGAAATTAGCCAACAATCCCACTGAACTTTGCAGGAGTGGGTTGGACTTTCAGACATGCCAGAGCTTGAGAAACAAAGCATGTATTAAAAAAGAATACCTTTAAATCCTCTAAAAAAAAAAAAAGCTTAGGTTTCAGAGGGCATAAAGTGCTCTTATTTCCCTAGCACATATTCTATATGTGGAAAGCAAAAAAAATTTATGAAAAAAATTGCAGCTAATAAATTTTTTAAGTGCAGAAATGTTTCTTTTTTACATATAGTGGTGCCCAGTAGCACCACTAAAGTTAAAGATCTGTCAACAATTTCGTCAATAAACCCCCAATTTTCATGAGCTTATTACTCAGCCATAAAAGCCTGCTTCTCAGTTCAACTTGCCACATGAGCCCTTAGTTCCTTCCTCCCTCCAGTCTGAAGCCTGGGGAGTATATACAGATGTGATTTAAACCTTTACTCCACCCTGATTTTGCACCACCAGAACACTATTAGCAGGACTCCTTATTTGTGTCTCAAAGAAACATAAAAAGTGGAGGCACAAGTCTTTATGTTTATACCACAGAGGAACACTGTTAGAATTAGATCTTGTTTAAAATACAATGAAATTGGTTTGGCTGTATTTAGAGCTGCAGGAATACAAAATGGAACAGCAGGCAGATTTCCAGGGCAGTGTTTCCTATGAAGCAGTCTGGCTTCATGTAGGAGTTGTGGGAGAGAGAGGGGGAAAGAGATTCAGACATTTTGCTGTCTAATGCTTTATTATCTCCACTGTTTGGGAGTGCTTTGAGCTTCCCTGGCTTCTAAAAGGTAAGGGTTACTAAGGGACCAAACTAATGTTAAAAGAACATTGAGAATCTTAGGAGGCTTCTCAAAAGAAACCAAAACCAAAACCCACTCAAAAATTGTTCAGTTTTCCTAGTCCAGTGGTCATATGTGCATGAAGGTAAGGTCCTTCTTCTAACTGTCTTGAGGAATGAGGAGAACAAAGGGTGAAAATGGGGGGAAAAAAAAGCAATATCAGATCTTCAGAGTCAAAACTACCAGTTTGAATAGGAATAGGATCTAGCTTCTCTGCATCCCAGCCCAGTGTTCCAACCATCAGAGAGTGTTGCTGTGTGATTAGAAATCTCCTTTGGACTTTTAAAAGACACCTCACTGCTTGCTGTCTACACCTATGGCAGAGAAAGAGTCAAGACACGAGCTCATCCAGGGCAAAAGCGCCTTGATCTTGAAATTTCTTATGTATCAACTTCAGTAAGCCTGATTCGGGATTGCTGAGCATCCTATTCTGGCTTTCCTCTAGACAAGTTCGCCTTTGAAATTTTTTGTATAGCCACTTGATCCAACCTGCTGGAGGAAACTTGGCATCTGACTAGATACCAAGAAAATGTGTTGTCCTATTTGGGACATGCAGCCATGAAAGGCTCTTTTTCCTAGGGGCCACAGTAGCTTGTTTGTACAAAAATAGATAGTCTTTTCTCTAGGACACTCCCTGAAAGAATCAAAAGTATTAGTTCAGCTCCTACTTATGAAGCATCTTGGATCCACATGTCCTAGGAGATGCTCCATATCACTAGATTTTAACTCAATCTGCTTTGAGTTTGTCAAGGTCCGCAGCTAAGGGCTGGGCTGCCCTATGACTCCAAAGTGTTTCTTAGATATCTCCTACATGTTTATAGGGCAATCAGATAACCAGATGATCCAGATATTCTTCAAAATTCATATTCAGATCGTTCAACTTTATATGAAAGAATTCAGCACCATGGGAACAGATTTGCCAAGCCAATAACCACTAGTCTGAACCCCAATGAATATCAGAGGCATCTGGGAACCATAGATCATCTTCCATGTGAAGGACGGAGAAAGACACTCTCTGGGACAGCCGAGGTCCTGGTTCAGGCATGTTTCTATTTCTAGGAAATACGTATTCAGGTTCCTTTAAGTGTCAGAAACCTGAGTATTTGCTCTCACCATGGATTTATTCAGGGGAAAATTCCTCTGTAGGCGTCTGGCCACATAGGATTATGGCTTGGAGACCTTTTTGAAATCTAACCAGGTTAGAGAAAATCCTGTGTGGGACTTGGCTTTGGAGGGGCATGTACCTTGTGTTGCTTTAGGGTTGAAGGTATCGGCAGGATTTCTTGATGATCCTTTGTACCATTTACCTCTGCCAGGCTTACCCGCTCCTTTCTGCTCCCTTTCTTTGGCAATGTGCAGCAGACACACAGAAAGGTGGCTATTCATGGCCTGGCAGGTGGAAGATTAATTCTGACAGAGGAAGAATTTCTTGATGAAGTGACTTCAAAGGCAAAACACTGGGTGGGGGGGGAGCACGCAACACTTGTGTGAATGAAGAAGAGGGAGGCTGTGCCAGTTGGCATCAAACACTAGAAGAATAACCTTTGTCCTCAGGGCTGACACTGGCAGCTCAGCTTAGTGCATTGGCAGCTCTGCTTGTATTGCAGTTTCGGCTTCCCCCAGCTCCTGGCTGATTCACATCGAGGGGCACAAAGGGCATCTGGCCCATGTCCAGTGCCTGCACCAGGTAGAGAAAAGAAAGCTTTGAAAGAAGTGATAGAGGTATGTAACAAATCTCTCCTGGGAAAACGGAGCTTTTTATCCCTCCTTCCTGCTCAGGCTGCTGTTGTAGTAGAGCTGACTAAATCCCCAGTGGCCTTGAGGCCTTTCTGTAAAGTTTCTCTCCCCCTGCCACAAGCTGTAGTAGCCAGTGGATTTTTATATTTTTTATTATTATTATTTAAATTCTGTCACATAGTCTTCTTCAGGCACGTGAATGAGTTGATTCAGCTGCCTTGGTAAGCACCATGGGAGAGGTCTGACTGACTGTTGTCTTCTTTTGTGGATTGCCTTCCAGTGGAAATTTCTTTCATGAGGTGGGTGTCTCAAAAGATCATGATGGCATTTGAAATGGAGGGGAATACAGAAATACCAGAAACAAATCCCTGCTAGCAGGGCCCAGTATCTCACCTAAAGCACCCACAACAAAAATGAGTAGCCTGCGGGAGTGAAACAAGAATTAGCCATGAGCCTTTGCAACCTTTCCACTGAAGCACTCTCATTCTCTTTCGGACCACATGGTTCCATGTCTGAGGTGTCCTGGACATGGATGAAGATAGACAGATATGAAGTCCTGTGGAGGTAGCTGTATTTCCTCCTGAAACATACTATCTGTAAGGATCACACAACTACCTTCAGTGTGGGAAGCAGCAGCTCTTGTACAGCAGAGATAAATGCTCATTATACTCCAAAGCAGGAAGTGAAGCAGAATGTTGTATCTAGATCAAACTATGTGAGATATTGAAGGAGACAGAAGTTACCACATTATCAACTAGCCAGGGCTTTCAAGCACATCTTCAGCCCTTGTGAAAAGTGTGCTTTAGTTTCCTAACATATTTTAAAGTGGGCTACGCAAGCACCAAGATAATTCAGAAACTTCAGCATAATTCTTCTCAGAAGTTTGTCATTCAAAAGTTAAGCAGGCTCATCCTGGCTTAATTTACAAGAATGTCAGACATGCCAAGCTGAAGTCGAAGTTGGTTAAGGCTCATCAGCCAAAGAATTCTTTGTCTCAGGTGACTTGTAACATGACTTCACCTGACCTTTTTTCCCTGCTCCTGTTGAAAGAAAGTAATTGACTGGTTTAGACAGTAGAAAGCCGTACAGCAGACTTTCAAATAATACAGCCTCACAAATCTGCTGTGTAGGTTTTCTAACTTACTAATCCCAGTATTTGGGGTTGTCTCAGAAGGTGGGTTCCAGAGATGGCAAATTTCTTTGAGATGGACTGAACTTGGGGAAAGATCAAGGAAAATCAACATCAAAGATTTTTAATGCAAACCAGCAAGGATTATGTACGCAGTCATGGAAAGCCCTTTCATTAACTTCTTCTATCACAGGCAAGGAACAACTTCATTTGGCCTTGTGGATTATGAAGGTGTTTAACCAGACTGATCTTTTTGTTAAAGCTAAAGGAGCAATGCCAAGTGTGTTGTGTCTGATAATGCCCATGGCCATATATATGGATAAGAAAAGCTCTGGTGGCTTTCAGCAAGACAGTTATTCTGGAACAATGAAGAGTTCTACATATCCCTCCAGATTTTATAGCTGGTTTTAATACTCCAGCTGTGAAGGGCAAGGTAAAGTGTGAGGTAGAGGAAACATTGGGTTCAGAGGCTATCAGCAGCTAAGCCCGCAGTTTGATAAGATAAACAGTATTGGATACACCATCTGTAAGATTTCGTGCAGCACCATGCAGCCTCAGCTGCTTATTCCAGCTTCTGAACCACAGCACGTTGCTCCATCCATGCCATATCAACACTGCTGTTGAGGTCCATGCTCTGAGCCCTTTGTGTTGCTGTTTAGGGCATATTTCTTTGCTATCACAGAGAAGAATGAGGGGATTGAACAGCTGGGATTGAGGGGGTAGAGGACTCCCAGCTTTAGTGGAATGATGCTTGGAAACAACTTTGGGATGCAAAGCAGAAAAAGCTGCTTCTGACTTCTTCCATCCTCCACAGCTGTCAGCCAGGGAGTCTATCTACCACAGCCTTTCTAATGTGTTAGTGGCAGATCTGAAGCAATTGTAGCTCAAAGGAACTTGCAGTACTCCTATAGCAACCTCTGTAAACACAATGTCACAGAAGTGAGGCCAGCAGCCAATCTACCAGCTCGCTGTCAGGGAAGCGGCAGCCAACACCTCTTGTTCTCCTCCAAGAACACCACAAAGTCCCCACTGACTCCTGTTGCTTCCTTCAGTTTACATGGTTTCTTCCATTCAGATGTTGTTTTAACTTCCAAATCTAGCAGCAGCACAAGTTGGTGATAGCAGTGATCCTCAGATCTCAGAACATCTCTCTCTCTCTCCATGCAGACAGAAAATATCCCAAGAGTAAAAGATGAGCTACAGCCATGTTTTCAGATATAATTCTGCATAATAATCTGTTTTTTCTCAAGGGTTAGAAACTCCCATCTGGCTCATTATAGGTATGGAGGTTAGTATCAACTTCCCCTGAAATTCAAGAGTTTTAAGGGCTGGGGCTTAGTTGTCACTTCTTGGAATACAGCCCAGCAGGAAGGACAGCTGTTGCGGATGTCTGATGAGTGATGGCTGCTACTGGGAGTCTGCAGAGCTGGGGAATAAAATATGTTTGCTCCTGCTTACCATTATCAAGAAGAAGAAGTCATAGTTCCTACAGTATTATTTAGCACTGGTACATAGTGAAGTCAGAGCTTTGTGGGGTATGGCAAGGATGTGATCCTGATTCCAGGGAAATCAAACAGATCCCCAGTTCCATAAAGAGTCAGAGCATTGGTGCCAGGGAAAGGAAAGGCAAATGTTTTTGGACAAAAAAACTAAGAAATTCCTAATGCATTTGCAGACTATGGTGTACCTTATCAGACCTTAAAGGAAAAGTATGATTCACAATGGCCGTGCATGTCTTCAGCCACATGTGGACCACAGTTCAAGGATGACAGGAACTGAAAGGAGAGACAAGATGCTGGAACCAGCAGGGATGCATCACGGATGGGTTAGTGGGGGACTGCTTTAGACCATTTGTGAAAGGTTTAATTGTTTTAAACCTTTTCTTGTATGCTGTTACACACATTCCTCTTCTATTCCCTATATTCCATACTCTCACAGCCTCTCCTCCATCCTTATCTATGTATTTTTGCCCTCGAGTCTGCCCAAACTTGAACAGTAACCTGAAGGGAAAGAGGCTATCCTAAGGCAGTTGCCTCTCTAAGGGAAAAACCCTTTCCCTCCATCCTCAGTGAGTACATAACACGTCTGCCTTTCTTCTCAAGACACTCTCTCTTCTGCTAAACTAAAACCTGAGAAAACCATAACCAAACCAAAACAAACCTCTAGCATTCTGAACGGGATATGACAGTTTTAAAGGAACTGAGTAAATAGTTTATCCCACAAGGAGAAACAATATTTTTGTTTTTCTAAATAAGTTGTCTTGTACATGTAGAATTACTGAAAAACCACAGGAATCTCATGTCTGAGCTGAGACATACTTTGAGACTGGACTCCAAAAGGGCAGTGCTTTCAGTCCATGACTGTCTGGAAGCTAACTTACAGAAGTAAGTGTGCAAAGTCATGGGCTTACAACTCGACTTAGACCTGTTACCACAGGGTATGTTTTAGTGCTCAGGAGAAGAGGAGCAATACATCCATAGATGGAGGTTTTAAAGTACAGATTTGTGCAGCACCTGTCAGGACTGATTTAAGCATTTCTGATCCTACCATATGGGAGAAGATGGACTAGAGGACACCTCATGAGCCCTACTTGTTGTATTGGTGTTAAGTACTAGGTAGAATTGCAAGATTGCCCTCACAATGTCGTCACCACTGGGGCTCAAGGAAACATCCCTCTATTTTGTGACTCTGATAGGAGCTCTGATGCCAGGATAAATACAGATTTCAGTTGCTGTTCAAAGACCCCTAATGATTCTCCACAGGTTGTACCACTTGAACTGATTGTGAGCTACCAGTTTGTCACACTGGCCAGTTGGTAGGGTGGAGAGTCTTCTTTGTCTTTCCTTTCCCTTGCCTTTCTTTTATCTACTGTAAGTTTGATGGTAAGTCCATAGATGCAATGGGATTTGAGTAAGTTTACACTGCCCTTTTAGTCTTAGGTCCCTGGCCTAGCTCAGATGAGATTGGCAAGGCTTTGCTGAAGTCCTAGAGTTCTGTAATGAGGAACTGAAGAGTTCCACCAAACGACTATCTTCAGCATTGCTTTTCACTACACCTTCCATTTTAATCCACTGTGTTTTATTGCTTGTTTGTGGGATGGTTACAACATCCTTGTTCTGTGATTCCCTCTGCTGCGCATTTAAATCCCTGATGTGCACTCAACCTGAGTTCCAGGTTAGCATAATTTTTCTATATACAAATATGTATTTACTGAACATCTTTAAAAAGTATTTGTGTGGGATTTAAGATAACATTGAAATTCCTTTTGCTGATGATTTATAAAACTATTTTCCTCCTGTCTAGACACTTTCAATATTTGCAATTATCTGATGGAAAAATAAACGTTGGAGTATTCGTTCCAAACTTGCATCGGAGAGGGGAAAAAAAAAGGTCTCCATCATGCAAAGTAAATGCTCTTCTGTCAAATCAGCTAGGAAGAATCTGCTAAGAGGCAAAAGACAGGGAGGATGAGTTGGTTAGTGCTGTACTCAGGTGTAGAACTTGGATAAGGAAGGGGAACAGAGTTTTTTATAGCTCCAGGGAGAAGAAGGAAGAAACAAGCTATTATGCCAGAGACGTTTTTCTTGGGCTGATTGCAAAATTAGCTGGAGCTGAAGTTAATTGATTGTGTAGGCAGATGAAACAAACTTGAGATGACTATAAATAGTAACAATCTTGCTTTCCATGCAGCTGTAAATCTGAGCTGGGGAGCTGTCTTAAATTAGTTGTGAACATTCACAAACAAGGGAGGGAGAGTAGAGTAAAATAAAATAAAATAAAACAAAACATGGTCAAATAAAATACACATACACACAGAGCCCAGCACAGAGAGAAATTTTCAGGGTCACCCCTTCCAAGACAGATGAGAGCTAGAATTTGATCTCAGAGATGTTGTGGCCTGATGCATTTTACCTGTCTCACCCCCTCAACCACAGCCTGGGAGAGGCAGAATTCAGTAATTTCTTTCTTTTGTCTTTCCAGGATTTTATGACAGATATTGTTTCTGCCTCTTCATTGAGGAAGAGGGGGAGTGAAGCAAGGGGCTAGGTCTGCTTGTCTGGATACTGACAGCTAGGGCTGCCGGAGAAAGAACACCACATCCTATTAACCATTGGAAATGGGAAAGACATTGTGTGCTCTGTGGAAACTGCGAATACATGTGGGCAGACCCTTGCCGTATTTTTTTTCTCTCTTTAAGGTGGAGGAGTTTGTTTCTTTTCATCAGGATTAAGCTTCATGATTAAACTCTGCTCTACCGGCTGTGATGAACGACAGCCTGATGAGGAAGAGCTATGGTTGAAACCCCAAAAGAGAGATGTCTGTCAAAGTTAGAGCCTTCTCTGCATGTTGCAGGTGGCAGCTTTTAGTATCTGTACCAGTACCTCTGGCCTAGCTGGTCTCCAGAGAAGTTGATCTCCTCGCAGTGTAAAGACTACAGGTGTGAATGTAACCTTCCTTGCGTCACTCCCCTGAGAGCTGCCAGTGGACCTAGCTTTTCATCCACATGGGGCTGTTCTTGGTCATTTGTCTGTCCATCTGCAGGAGGGGGTCACCCTGTAAATACCAACTGACAACTTAATTCTCACAGTTTATGACTAAAAAGGTAGAATGATGTCATCTGAAATTACAGAGTAATTTGAAGTAACAAATGCATGACTAGAATTTGGTTAGGATGAAAGATGTAATATTTGGACTATTTCAAAAGGGGTCATCAGGCTATTACCACTAGCACTACTGTTTGAGCCATACCTGTGGGCTGCACTCTGCTCTGGTGTGTTGGCATCTGTGTTTAGCAGGAGAGACTTCCCACACTGAGGAGTTATGGTTTACAGATACAAGCCAGACAAAAGGGTAGGAGTAGAAAAGACAAACATAAAGGTTTACCCAGCCATTTCAGCAGGCCGCTGGCTAGTCTGGAGGCTGCCTGCTTCCCACATCTCTCACAGGAAGGTGACTGTAGCGACTGTTTTACAAGTAGGGCAAGTGAGGAGCATTCGCATGGTCAGCTGGGTGTGGAGGATGAGTAGTAACTTTTCCAGCTCGGGTAACTCCCTTGGTTGGCTACACTTCTGCTGGGTGATGACAAGGCAGTTCAGGAGCCACCAAAGGCTGTGTGGAAAGGAAGGACAAGCTGGGGCAGTACAGCAGGCCACTTCATGCTGCCATGTGCTCTGCTAACCCATTTGATGTACCTGAGAGCCACCACACTGGGGGGAAGACTTCCTTGGCTTGGCTATTCTACCAAGGCAAACAGAGCCCAGTCCAGCTCAGCAAAGAGCTTCTGTAGTGTTCTGCTAAATACAGCATATTTGTATGAATTTTAAACCTGTTCACTTCACAGCCCTAGGGAATGAGCCTCTCTACCTACCCTCAGAATGAGCCCATGACATTATGATGTGACTGTGATTCCTCTCTCTGACCCATTAAAGCACATCTGGGACCTCTCCAAAGCACAAGGAGCACCTGAATGTTCTTAAAATGGGTGTAAGATAGGCAGAGTTTATTCTCCTGGATTCGTTCATATGCTCAGGTTTGACCCAGCCTGCCAGGCAATGTCTGCTCAGTACATGTTGCGAGGTCTGCTGTATCAACAGCACCAGATGTGGTGAGTAAACCAAGGCAGTGGTTTGACTGCTAAAGCACCTAGAGGAAAACCCTCTTGGATTGTATTTCTCACGTAGTTTGTTTGCTGATAAGAAAATGCCAATCCAAGAGCCTAGGACTAACCCCTCCCCCCGCAAAAAAAATCATGCATGCACTCTCCATCTGACCTGTCACCTCCCTCCTGACAACTGAAGGCATCTGTGTTTATCTTCTTTTTTACTGAGTTTCAAAAGACAATGCTCTGTTCTCGTGGGGTATTCTTTTATCAGCTGCAGAGCCAGGAACCTAAAAGGAGTTAACCAGGAGGTCACTTTCCAGCCATTTCACTACTCAGTCAGAAAAATCACCTTGAAGCTTCCACGTTTAATCAAGACATTTTTACAGCTTTTCTGCTAAAGGGAGAGGCGCACTTTGATTGAAGATAAAATCCATCAAATGATGCAATTCATTTATTCTGGCGTCGCAGAGTCTCTGACCGTTTGAGGAAAAGACTCACTGCATGTGTACGAGTGCATCATAGAGAGGAAGGCTTCTTTTTCAGGGGGATGGGGGAAGACAGATTGTTTGGCCTGTTCTTCCAGTCCAATTTTAACATCTCTGTCCTGCTGAACCCCATTTGACTGCTCTGAGAAGACAAACAAGACAAATAGCTCCTGTTGAATATGTCCTGTCCAAGGCCTGTCTGTCAGATTTGGCCTCTGATTTCACCAGCTTCTGTGAGTGTACCTTCCATTTGGAAGACACTCACCCCTTTGAAATAACACTATCATTTCATGAGACACGGGAATCAGTTATATACGCCCTCATTTACTTGCCAATATCTGCTAGTGTGCTGTATCATTCATGCTCTACTTGCAAAAAGCCTGCTCACCCTTATCCTGGTCACAGAAGTGAATGGGAAACTTTGGGTCTTCCATGAAGTCTCTGTCTATGCACAGCCATGATCAGTGTTTGCTTCCCTCTCCTTCTGCAGTAAGAAGCATTCTTCCAAGTTTTGAGACACTTTAATTTCTACCACACACCCTATGGTCCCAGCTCCAATGTAGGTTAACACAGATATGTCTGAATGGGAATCAGGTGTGTCCAAAACTCAGGGCCCCTACCAGGATAAGAGCAGAGTTGCAAAATCCCTGAAATACCTGTATTGACACATTTCAACCAGCTGTGTAGCAAGCAATGAGGAAAGGCTTATTTCGTGCCTCTTACCCACTCACACCTCTTTCATGTTTTGCCCAGTTGGACATCTGGCATGTTTTTTGCTACACGCCCAATGCTGAGCTTTCATTTCAGGTGACCCATTCTGATTCTATCAGAACTGACTTCTGCCCTTATAAATGCGTGGAACTCAAGGCTTGTCTTGAGGCAGAGCCAAACACTGGAAACGTTGCTCAGCAATGGGTCAACCTCAAAGGGTTTGAAGCATCTGCTCTTTTATGCTCCCAGGGATTCACATGCTGATGCCCATAACTGTTGGTCTCTGAGTGAGGCAGATGGTATTGTCCTGGGTGTCTGGCCTAGCTGATTCCATCACTGTAGGTTTCTTCTGCAGCTCATCTTACATTTGTTTCCCACTGGAACCATGCAAGAAGAGACTTGCTACTGGCATTATGTTAATGGAAACCAAACGTATGCACCTGGTCCATCCTATTGTACTGAACACGCATCCCAGCTGAGATAGCACAGGGATCTAAAATAACCAACTGCTGAAAGGTTGTGCAGAAAGAAGTTGCAGGAGGATCTTATTTGGACAATAGAAGGGATGACATTATTCCAAGACCAAAAAAGAATGAGAAATTAGTCTGGAAGGAAGATACCAATATGCTGAGACATCAAGACACTTTAGCTACACACATCACACTGATTCAACAGAAAGCATGTAACTCAGTCCCTTGGTCCAAGTTTCCCAAAAGCAAGGGACTTCTAAAATTGTAACCAACACTGACAGATTAGCTGATCTTCAAGTCATAGGTACTATAGATCTCCAGCTGTGTCAGTCCCAGTCCAATATGAATTTCTATGCTGTCTAGTTCTGCCTATGATACCATCATACATGTTCAGCAATATCATGTTATCTCTACTGAACATGAAAATATTGTCTTAGATACGAATTCAGCTTTGTTCATCTCACACCCTAATGTCTCAACTCTGTTAAGAGCAAAATTTTTAGAACTTCTGGCTTCAAACATACAAGTAAGAAAGAAGCCACCAGAGATGTCAGTAGAATAGGCTGGCTCTCAGGACTGGAAAGGGAGGATCAGGGATCTTCAAAGCAGACACAGAGCCTTGAGAGGAAAGTACAGGGGAGTGTGGAAGTCTGTGGCACAACCCGTCTACGGGGCTACAGCAGACAGAGGGCTGGAGGCACAGCCACGGGGTTCCCTGGCCCTGCCATCCGTGCAGCCCCTCGGGGGGAGGGAAGACGGCTGACCTTCAGCCTCAACAGCAGCACAGCCGTCCAGCAGCACACTCATGAGTTTCTTCTTACACCAGGACCTGCGGGCTCCGGCCCATGGCGGCTCGCTACGGCATGTCGCGCGTCGTGGGTGGCTCGGGTGCCCAGCCAGGGGCCTGGCCCTGGATCGTCAGCATCCAGAGCCCCTGGGGCCACGTGTGCGGAGGGTCCCTCATCAGCCCGCAGTGGGTCCTCACAGCAGCCCACTGCTTCAACGCGGCCAGGTAAGAAGGAGCAGGGAAGGGGGCTATCCCCACAGCACCAGCAGGCGCCCCGTCCACAGCCCCACGAGCTCCTGCCATCCCGCTGCCTTGCAGTATGCCCGGTGCCAGGGCACTGGCGAGCCCAGCTGAGAGACTGCTCCGCAGAAGGCTGGGCTCGTGCCACCGCTTCCTAGCAGCCTCCAGCTCCACGTTCCTGGTGCCCAAGGCATGCTAGGGCAGTGGCACCCTCCGCAGCGCTGCTTTCCTCCCTGCCTTGGGAAGCAGAAGGCAGGGAACCGCGGGGCTACTGCATTACGTGGCTCCGCTCCCTCTGAGGCCTCTCTGCATCTGCCTTCCAGGTACCTCACCATGTGGCGTGTGGTGATCGGGGCCACCCACTTGGCTCAGCTGGGCCCTGAGACCCAAGTGCGCGGTATTTATCGGCTGATACTTCATGAACACTATGATAACGTCACGGAAAGGAACGACATCGCCTTGCTGGAACTGGACCAGCCTGTCCAGTGCGGCTACTACGTACAGCTGGCCTGCGTGCCCGACGCCTCGCTGAGAGTGTCAGAGCTGACGAGCTGCTACGTCAGCGGTTGGGGTGCCACCATGGCAAGATGTGAGTTCCCAAAGAGTATTCGTGTGCCGAGGGTAAGCTCGGCACGCTGGGGAGGCGGGCTGAGCTTCTGGGCAGCGGCGAAAACCAGAGTCGGGCTGTGGGGACGTACGGCCACGGAGAGATGGGCCCGAGCCATTAGCCAAAGCGAGATGGAAGGGCAAGCCCGGCACAAGGCCTCTGCAGGGGCAAAGGCGAGCCCTAGGGAAGGGCTTCGCCCACACAGGGGAGCAGAAGTGGGAACAGAAGGGCTGCTGGCTGCTAACTCCTTCCTGTGCTCACAGCTGGAGGATCGACCGCTGTCCTGCAGGAGGCCCAGGTCCACCTCATCGATGTCAAGGTCTGCAACAGCAGCCGCTGGTACAGAGGGGCCGTCCACCCCCACAACGTGTGTGCCGGCTATCCGCAGGGTGGCATCGACACCTGCCAGGTAGGAGCGTGCTCCGCGCCAGCCCCCATCAGCACAGGCAGCCCTGTCGCCAGCGCCCAAACGTCCCCCGGCGCGTGTTGCACCTGCCGAGTCGCCCTCCTGCCGCTGGGTCCCCACCGCTGTCAGGGCTTGCCTTCCCTTCCCCGTCTGCAGGCCCTTGCCCAGCACCCCTCTTGTCCCAGAGCCCCGGCACTCTGCCCAGAAAGGCCACCCAGTGCTCTTGCCCCAGCCCAGAGGTCTGCATCCCAGTCCTGGAACGTCCCCCTTCCACAACTCCAGGATCAGCGGGCAGAGAGGAGAGAGAGCGCCCTACCTTGCAGGCCCACCACCCCCTCCCAGACAAGGTCCTGCAGGCTCCAGCACCTGAACAGAGCTTTGCTGGGCACTGGGTACAGCTCTGGCAGGTGCCAGGAGAGAGAAGGAGCCAGCCACAGTGCTGACAGGGGCCACCCAACACCACCAGAACCCTCTGACTCTCCTCCGCTCCGCTGCAGGGTGACAGCGGTGGTCCTCTCGTCTGCCAAGACAAGCACGCCGACTACTTCTGGCTCGTGGGGGTGACCAGCTGGGGGATAGGCTGCGCGAGAGCCAGGCGGCCCGGAGTCTACACCTCCACGCAGCACTTTTACGACTGGATCCTGGTACAGATGGGACTGCACTCAGCAGTCCGGGCTGCTCCAACGGCGCGGGCATGGAGTCATTTTCTCACCGCCTCCACCCCCGTGCAGAGGCCAAGGCCGATCCCAACACAGTCGGGCACGTTTAGCTCCTGCCCATTCCCACTCCAGAAGCTGGTGGAGTTCTTTACTCGGGTGCAGGAGCTCCTGCAGGAACTAAGGGGGAAAAAGGCTTGAGCAGCAAGAGGAAGAGGATCCAGTGCAGGCTGCAGAGTAGCACCACCCTTTCCTCCTGGGGCAATGCCTGCTGAGATCCAAAGGCAGCCTCAGTGCCAGTGGCCTGCTCGGTCCTGCCCACGCTCCTCTCAGGGCACACACAACTGCTGCTCTTGACTTAGTTCTTGAAATAAAGTTGACCATTTTCACAGCTAACCATGCTTCAGTCCAGTCTCCTGTGCAAGGCAAGGACTTCCATGCCCAGCACCTGCAGAACGAGGCTGCAGGCAGACAAGTCGGTCACACGGGCAAAGAGTCACTCCAAAAGCTGAAACCCTGCCCGGTCTGAGACGAGGGTGCTCAGAGCCACCGTGGGGTGGAGAAGACTGGCTAGAGGGAGGCTAGCAAGAGGAGAGGAGGAAATGATGTGACAGGCAGCCAGCGTTGGGGGTATGCCTTAAGGCACGCAAGCTGAAGATTAGGGCCTGCCGGGAGCCTTCGCTTACTGAACACACCGTGGGAAACGCCTGAGCATGCCAAGAGCTATTGCTGCCTGTAGCAAAGCGAGTGCGAAGCTGACAGGAGTCAGAGTGCCATGAGGAAGAGCCGGATTTCACAGGTAGTTAAGGGGGATTGGTGTGGGAGGTGGCCACACTTGACAGATAACTGAAGGAAGAGCTGGGGTGGTTTTGGGGAGAGCAG
Source organism: Leptosomus discolor (assembly GCF_034619465.1). Taxonomy (NCBI): domain Eukaryota; kingdom Metazoa; phylum Chordata; class Aves; order Leptosomiformes; family Leptosomidae; genus Leptosomus; species Leptosomus discolor. The sequence goes on from NW_028237950.1 coordinate 62,136, forward strand.
TCTGGCAGGGACAGCAGTACCCAGGAAAAAACTGCATCGGTAATGCCGTGGAAGTCCGAGGTGACCCAGCTAACAGTGCCTGAAACAGCAAACCTGTGGACGGCTGTGGCAAACCTGGGAGCAACAGGGGAAAAAATACCCGCGGGGAGGTCCCTTGCTTGGGAGGAGACAGGGGCGGAGAAAGAGGGGAGTCAAGGCATTTGAGGGGCATGTATAGGCATGGAAAAAGGAGGGGAGGGGGGGATCAAGGAGCCAACCCCACAGAGGCAAACTGCTGGTTGGTGTGCTTGTTTGACTGAGCCCTGCAGGTGATCACCGCAGTGCGTCCTACCTCCTCTTGGAGAGCGATTCCCACTCCTTCGTGTGCGGCCCCACTCTGCACCCAGGGCACGGGTGGGTCCAGAGGGCTGGCGGCCAGCAAGGGCAGAAGGGAACACAGGCCACGGCGACCCAGCGGTGGGCAAGAGCGAGTGTCTCGGGCCAGCTACTGTTCGGAGCGCTGTGTGTTTGTGCAATTCACTAGGGAAACCAGAAGCTGGACTAGCTCACGAGCAAAGGAGAGAGACCCTTGCAGTCGTGCAGATGGCCTGTGGTTGCAGCCCACCCGGTTTGTTGAGCTGCCCGGTGGTGCCGATCCTGGGGAAGGCTCAAGAAACGGCGGCTGCCTGTACCTGCAGGCGGGCAGTGGAGTGTGCACAGCGGGAGCCAGCGGTGGTTTGTGCGGCTGTTGAACGGGTTTGGGCTTTCAATGTGCCCAGCCCGGTACACCTGGTTCCTTTCTCCTTGCAGGTTGTATTCAGAGCTGTAATGCTATTTTTTAAAAAAAGCAAAAGCAAAAGCAACCAGCAAACAAAAAAAAAGCTGGGCAATTCCACCCTGCAACTGGTTGTCTCCCCCAGGCCCTGGCCACCCTGCCAGGCGACATTCACCACCACCAGCAGGGTGCAGGAGCGGGCCCGGGGCAGGGCTTTCACAGGCCACCCCTATTTTGAGGCTCCTGGCCGTGCAGTTCCTGGGCAGTGCTCAAGCAATGGCAGCAGTGCCCACAGCCAGTATTTTTGATCTTTCTCCCTTTCTCCCAGGCTCTGGCTCCCTGGTTTCCAGCTGTTCTCTTTCTGCCTTAAAGCCTGTTGTGCTGCTTCTCTTCCCCTTCCTCACTCTGGCTCCTTGTCCCCATCTTTTTTAGCCTCCTCTCTGCCTGCCCGGGCCCCTCGTGCTCCCCCTGCTCCCCCACCCCGGCGGCCACCGTTGCTCGGTCCCTCTCTGCTGCCCTGCCCCACACTCCCCCTCCCGCTGGCCCTCAGGCTCTGGGGGATGTTTCCCGCCCTGCTCTTGGCTTGGGGGAGGGGCCATGGGGCCCGCGGGGGCGGGACAGGGCCGGGGGAAGTGTCCCTGCAGGGGCAGGCAGCAGGAAGAGGCCCCGGGGCATGCTGGGAGCTGTAGTCCTGGGGCAGGGGCTGCCGGGCGGCCATGCTGGTGCCGGGAGGTGCAGGCTCTGCTCCAGCCATGGCCCGTCTGAGGTGAGGGCTGGGGCTGCCCCTGAGGTGAGTGAGGCCCTTGGGTGGGTGACGGGGTGTCTTCTGCCTGCTGGCTGCCCGGGGGTGGTGGGTGGGAGCTCCAAGCCGGAGCCAGGCCGGCTGGGGCAGCCCCAGGGTGACCCAAGAGCTGGGCAGGGGAAGGAGAAGGGAGACAGACCCCCCATCACAGGCACTGGACACGCCGACTCTCAGACCCCCCCCGAGCCCCCCGAGCCCCGCTCCCCCCCTGCAGCTGCCCTGTCCCCAGCCCCTCCCCTGAGGCCTGTCCCGCAGCCCCAGGCTGCCCCACGGCCTGTCCTGGCAGCGGCGAGCGGGGCCTCAGGCAGGCCCAGGGCTCTGTTAGCACAGTGGGGAAGGAGCGGTGTCTGCAGGAGCTGCTGCAGCAGGAGGGGCTCCAGCCTGGGGCCTGCTGTGACAGTCACGGTTCTTTCCCTCTGCCAGAGGCTGTGCCAGGGCTCGGTGGTCTGTTCCTGCCCTGGGGATGTCGTCAGCTGCATCCAGCTCAGGCTGAAGCTGAGGAGATGGGCAAAAGGAAAAGCAGCCGGAGAAGGACACGAAGGGGATCCGGCTGCAAGCTGCCCCCAGCTGCAGACAAGAGACAGCCGGCCTCTCCGCGTGAGGAAGGGTCCCTGTGAGTAGTCCTCAGCAGAGCTGGTCACCAACATGCACCGCGGGGTCTGTGTGCGTAACCAAAGCACGGTATAGCTGTGGGGGCGGGGTGTGTGTGTGTGTGCGCAGTGAGGCTGTGTATGTAGGAAGCCTCATATTGTAAGAGCTGAGAGAGGCAGAGACAGAAGTGTCTGAACAGTAAAATCCTCCCAGCAGCACCAAGAGCGGGAGCGGCAGTGAGTCCTGGGCCCTTGTGTTATAATCAGATCTGAATTTTGAATTTCACTGATAATTAATTGTTTTGAATAAACAACTAATTTCTTATAGTTAATTATTTCCTGATTCAATTAATTTACATTATGGTAAGGAGTAGACAAAACCTCACTTATGCTAAGAGACAGCAGATGCAGGCCTTAGGAAGATGGCCAAAGCTGAAGCTGCTGTGGATTGGGAAACTGTACAGAACACAGAACGAGGAGGGAGGGAGGCAGGTACAAGGGGTGAAATTGTACATTCTCGGCTAGTTCTCTTATGTGATGAAACCATCGAAACAAAGGAATGTTGCTGTGAAGACTCTCCCGTCCTCCCCATCCTAATTTGTATATCAGAGATTTTGATCAGTAAAATAACCAATGATTAGATTAGGATAGGACTATTAAGAAAGTTATAGAATAGGGCGGACCAATCATTGTAACTGTCAAAATTAATAGCGGGCATAAGATGCATGCTTATGTTAAAATCTGTTAAAGATCCTGACTTTGCAGAAAAAGGGTATAAGATGTTGAATTTTTGATGTAACTTTGAAGCCCGTCGGGTGGAGCTGTCCCTGTGCTTCCCAGCGCTGCAATAAAGACGTGCCGGCTTATCTGCAAGTGTGTAGATAAATTTGTTGTGATTGCGACCCTCCGTCCACACTTGGGGCCGTGTCACCCCTCTTGTGCTCCGGGTGCCTCCCTGTGCCTGTGCCCTCCCACCTTCCATCACTGGCGTCACTCTTTTGCTTCCCTGTACCTTTCTTCTTCTGTCTGTTCTTGTCCCCTGCTCCCTCTTCGTCCCTCTCTGCTTTCCAAGCCCCTCTCTTGTTCTGCTATTCTACCTGCCCCTTTGGTTTTCCTTGCTCTCCCTCTGTCCTGCTCCCTGCCCCTCTTTTTTCCTTCCTCTGTCTCTGTCCTGCAGCGCATGGCTGGTTTTTCATTCACTGCCTCTTTGTCCCAATCTGCATTCCTCCTTGATGTTCCCAATCTCTCTGGCTTCTTGCCTGAGATGCTTTTTCTCTCTTGTTTGTAACAGGAGACGCTGTTCTCTAAAAACATAACGGCATTCTTTTGGCAAGCCGCTGAAACGCTGAGAAGATCCCCTCCTGGGAACACTGTGCAATATTCTTCCTGTCTGCAAGTGGCACCTGTTCATCAGAATGGATTCCAGAACCCAAGGGGCAGTTAACCTGCAGAAGTCTTAAACCTTCTGGGGAATCGCACAGACTATTTCTTGCTAAGAAGATGAAGGCTCTGTTGTTCCAGCTGTCCTTAGTGTTTCGAGACAACAAGCACTTGCACTGGTACTTGTTCTTTTCTGATCTGCGGCTCCTGTGAATGTTTCTCCAAGTTCTTGGTTTCCTGTCCGGGTGACTCTCCAGAGGACTGTAAAAATCAGTCTTCGTGGAGACTCTCTGTGCTGCGGAGCTGCCTGTATCGTTGTTGTCACCCAGCTGCCTACAAACGGCTCCCAACCCCAGACAGTGGGGCGGCATTTCTGATCTGCTGGAAGGGGGTGTCTCCATTTTTAATGTTGTTTCTTTCAGGGAGCACTGTGAGCGTGGCGGATCCTAAGCAGAAATACACTCGATTTGAACAAGTCGGGCAAGGGTAAGTCCAGTCACAGCTGCTTACACAAAAGCACGCGCCAGGTATTTTGCTGGTGTGATATCAAGCGTGAAGTCGGGCAAGCTCCAAACGTGTTCAGACCCTGGGCTTAGATTCTGCTGTCTCTCAGTACTGATCAGAATTGGTGCCTGTGGTCAGAAGGCGTCGTCAAAGAGCACTTGATGCTGGCAACGTCTTGTCTGCAGCGAGGGGCAGGACCTGGAAGATCTACTGTCCCTCAAGTTTCTGGCACCCGTTTGCTTGTTTTCTTAGGGGAAATCATTTTTGTGTGTCTCAAAATAATACGGCCACGCTAAAGAAAGGAGAAAAATCTTTATTGCCTGAAAGAGCAGCTTAGAACCTGATAGCTGTCAGATAAATAACACTTCTCAAGAACATTTCTTTCCAATATTTTGCTTTCAAAAAATACTCAGTGATCAGGATTATAACGGCATAGTTTAGAAACTGCAACCAGAGATTAGATATTCAGCTCTCTTTTCTGGCAGAGGTAGTGAAAACCAACAATTCAGTAATAAACACAGTGTCGATGCACTGTCCTTTCCTCAGATGGCTGGCACGTGTGTTCAGGGCTCTCAGAATGACTGCGTGGTGTTGCCTGAGTTTTGCAGATAGATCCAAAGAAGAGATCTGAGAAGGCACAGCTAGACTGTGTGCGTGTTACATTCTCCGGAAAAAACCCACACAAACACACCACAGGAAAAAAAAAAAGGGAAAAAATAAAACCCAACAGCGCAAAACTGGAGAAAAAGGGAAAAGAATGAAATCTATTATTTTCCAGTCTGTATATGCACCCCGCCTTTCAGTTGTGGACTAAAAGAATTTAGTATGAACTCTGGAGATTTGCATCAGCCCTTTTTCTTCCTGTTGGACCTAAGTTTTCTCTTGGATAGCCTGCATGGCAGGGGGCTGGTGGGCTGCTGCGCTGTGCACTGCTGGCTGAAGGAGTGGAGGAACCAAGGTGTTTTGGAAACAGTACAGGCAACAGAGAGCTCCTGTCAGGGCTTTCACTTCCAGGGTCTAAACCACTTCTCATGTCTCTGCTGCTCTTTTGTTTCTGGGGCGTCTGGAACTGTCTATACCGCACTCGACATCAGCACGGGACAAGAGGTAGGTGTCAACAGCCCCAGCAGATTTGGCAGGGGTTCAGCGCTTTCCCCCCAGGTGCGAACAGCGGATGGGCTTTCGGATCGCCAGGAGATCTTTACTGCAAAGGCTGTTCCTCTGAAGCGCAGGCTGGCATCAGCCTGCAACGTACCTCGTCTGCTGTCTTCAGCTTTTCAGGGACAGCTCTTTAAGGGCACCGTGGTTCTGTGCCTCAGGAACTGAACGCTTCCTGTGGCTATCCGCTTTCCAGCAGCCATTGCACCGAGGGGTTGATTAATGCCTGAAAAGGAGCCTGCGAATTCCTGGGGGGAGGTCCTGGTCCCCCTGGCATCAGGAAGAGCCTTGGTGCTTTCTGTGCTTGGGCTGATGCTTCACCCATCGCTTCCAAGGCCCATCGTAAGAGAACTGTTTTTTTACTTACTGTGTCTTGAGGACAGGTTGGTGCTCTCCACAGTGCTGTTGGTCCCCGGCTGCTACCATGTTACATCATCCCTGACTGGGCATTTGAATGGAGAGAAATCTGTAAAGAAATCGCAGCAAGCCTTTGGGCCTGCTAAAAACTATAGTTTTTACTGCCAATGTGAATGTGTTGGTTTAGAAATTGTTACATCTCTGTTCCCCACTGTGCATGAAGTTGTGCTCTTACAGAGAATGTTGGTCTCGATATACAATTTAACTCTGTACATTTACAGCATGTAAAACTGCCTGTGGACCTGGCCATAGATTGGTTAGTAATACAGATCGTAAAATCTGAAGATCTGTCACAGTGAGAGGCCTCGGGAGAACCCCAGGGGTGGTCACAGATTCCCCTGTTGCTGTGAGGAATAAATAGCTTCGTTACGTCACTTAATTTTGGACACACTTTGTCCTTATTAACAACCAGCAAGAACGCAAGGAGGGCACTTTCTCCTTTCAGAGAAGGCCACACTAGCTCTGTCTTAGTTACTGAATATATTGATGCATCCACTCGCTGCTGAAGGCTGCCGTCATTCAGTCTCAATTTACCTTAACCACAGCTTCAGGCAGTAATACTGTTTAGCATTTTTTCCATCAGGTGTTTCATCTCCAAAGTGTGATGCAAGACCTAATGAAGGAGAGATTGTGTTTAGGACTCAGTTTTGTGCTTTAGTCATCCTGAAGCTGGTTGACACACACCTGACAGATGAGAAGACGTATCTCAAGACCAAAGCTCTCTCCAAAAGAATACAGCCGTGTTTAGGTCCAGTGTCGGTGACAGCCTGTTACAGCCCGTGGAGTGGTTGCAGTGAAGTGGGGGCCGGGGGGTTGAGAAGCAGCTCTTGAAGGAGAGTTAACACTGACAGTCCCTGTAGTGGCCCCTTTAAAGTGGCATCTTAACGTTTTTGAATATGGGCAAACACTGCCTGAAAATCTGGCTGGAAAACCAGGCCCGAGAGCGGAGGGGTGCTCTCTTTTGGGCCATGTCAAGAGCAGGACTGGGCAGAGGGGGAGGCTGGCCAGACTACGGGGGAGCAAGAGGCAGACTTGAAATAGCCCCGGGGCGTCGTCTCCCCAGCGGGCGCGTGTCGGGTAGGGGGGCTCTTCTGGGGTGGGTTTGTAGGAGCCCTTGGCCGGAGCTGAGCTGGAAGGCAGGGAGGGAAGCAGGGCTGAGCCCAGAGGGACGGGGCTGGCAGAAGCGGGCTCACGAGGAGGCCAGGACGAAAAGCTCGAGCAGGGCCCATGGCTGCCTGGGGGAAGGTGGCACTGGGCGCAGGAGCCAGGCTGAGGCAGAGGCAGGCTGGCTACAGCGGTTCAGAGCAAAAGTGGTCATATTAGTGATAATTAGACAAGGTGGTGTCTTAGAGAATCCCTTTGCTCTTTGGGGCTACAGCTTCAGCTTTCTGATTTATCATTCCTGGCTGTCAGCAGATACATCTGAATCTCACGGGTAGTGTCTCATCCACCTGCAGTGCTGCACTTTACAGCTGCTCTGAGACAGAGGTCTGCAAGGGATCTAAAAGCCCTAAGCTCTGCTTATGACCCTGGGTGTATCCATAAAATACTGATGAATGGATTATTGTTTTTTAACCCAGAAAATAATTGCAAATCTAAACTGTGCTAAAGAATGGCATTCAGAGTTGCAAAATAAAAATTCAAGGCATTAGGAAGTGCTAGGGTCGTACTTTTTGTGTAACCTTAGTAATCTTTTTAGTACAGCATTTGCCACGTAACGTGCATTTGTGTTTTGTTTCAGTTATGCAGTCAAGAACACCAGCAATTGCTGAAATAATGATCAAAAATCACGATTGCTAAAGCATTACCAGCTGGTTTTATGTTTTCACAGCAATAAAATCACTTCCTGCTTGAAAGCGTGCATGAATAATAATACCGTGATACACTAAGGCCATTTGAAAAGAACGTAGGTAGACCTAAAAATGGTAGACCATTTTGACAGATTTACAAGGCAAAATGTATTTGGCCATGTGTCCTGCAAGCAGCACCCAAGCTAGCAAAGAAATAGGGCGTTGTAGTGTGAGTTACTGACCTCTTACGTCTAATAACAAGACAGCTTGGCAGAGCTCTGCTGTGTCATTCCAAACCCACTCCCTTCGTGTTCATTCTGATCTCGTACCACAGACTGCTCAAATGAATGGTTTTTAATGTCATTTCAGGTGGCCATAAAACAAATGAATCTCCAACAACAGCACAAAAAGGAACGAGCTCTTAACGAAAGCCTGGTGATGAGGGAAAATAGGAATCCAAATATTGTTAACTGTTTAGACAGGTAAGTAGTTCTGGTACTATCACATGAATGTTCATTTACGTACTGCAAGCCAAAGATTAAAAAACTTCTGGTCTCTGGCAGAAGATTGACCTCTTCATTATTTATCTACTCATATACAATTTCTGGGAGAAGATTGTGTTTTGTCTGCGTTAATCTTTTCTGGCATATATAGTTTGAAGACTGTTTTTAAAAATGTGCATCAGCCATGTCTTACTAAAACAACAGCCCATGAGTTCACTACCTCTGTGTTGTTTTGTTGTTGTTTTTGTTGTTGGGGTTTTTTTGTTCCTTTTTTTTTTAAATTGATCATATTTTCTCTGTCTTATGATAAGTGCTGATAAGTCCTCATAGAAATTATTTCCGTTGGGCTGTTCCCACTATTTTCCATTACTGTGGATGCCAGGAAGACTAGGTTCTTGTTTCCAGAAACACATCATTTGCCAGTTTTAAATTTTTTTTTCCTCTCTCTGTGTGTTTTTTATGTAAGGTTTTCCAAACTGTGGACCAATTTCTGTCCTCAGTGGTACACACCCTCCTACCATGGATGTCTATGAAAGTTGTGTTGCCTTGTTTCTGGAGTTAATCCTGGAATCTTTGCGTTAGGATGATGAACCAGATGATGTGCTATGTCCTAGTTCCAGATTTATCTTTGCTGTTGGTAAACTGCATTTTTCACTTGCTTGCCATCTAAGACATGTAATTTTTCACTCGCATGCCTTTCTCATTTAGGCTGCACAGATTCTAAGTCCTGTATAGCCTAGAAGGAACGTCTAGTCATTTTATTCTGTCTTCGTTTGAAAATGACCTGGAAACAAAAGCCACCAGCAGTCTTTTCCATGAGGTAATTTAGCTGTGCCTGTTCATCTCAGTGCCCTTGTTTTCTTCTTTCAGCCACCTGGTCGGTGATGAGCTCCGGGTGGTGATGGAATACATGGCTGGTGGCTGTTTAAGAGATGTTGTTACCCAGTTTTGTATGGATGAAGAGCAGATGGCAGCTGTCTGCAGGGAGGTGAGGGATCCCGCGTGTGCTTCCTCTTCCTTGGACAGGATGGTACTGGTGAACAGGTGGTAAGAACATGAGGGATTTCATCTTGAGAGCTTTGTTTCTGCGTTGCTTTATGATATGGAGAAGAAAGGGCACCTTAAGTGAACTGCCTGCCAGTATCGCTGCACTTACTGTCCTCTGTCATTACACTCTGAAACACTGTTACTGTGTTATCTTTTCTTTTTTTTTTTTTTCTTTTTTTACTCTTCTCAGCTCTACCTCTTTAAACACGTGCCTGGAGCATGTCTGTACTGCATTCCTTGCCTGTAAAAGCAAACATGCTGGTGGCAGATTTTTAAAAGAACAGCAAAGAAAAATAGAGACTCATTTGTCAGAGTCCTCAGCTTAAAAGGATAGCATTCGACCCAAAATGGCATTTGCTTCTGAAAAATGACTAAGGTGCTATTTCCAAACCTGCTATAGAGCCTGACAATAAAATCTTTGTCCTGCAACCTCCCACCCAACAGTGATCCACTTCAAACCGAAGGAAGGGACTTTCTCATTTTTGGCAAAACATAGTTTGTCATACGGATGGAGATAGCACACTGATTGGGCAGCAGCCATCCTGCCTGTGCTTTCAGGGGCTAGTCTGTGACAGTAATGGACATTTCTCTTTCCAAACCTGATAAGCCTTTATTTGGAAAGTTATTACTTTAATAGTAGGTTGAAGCACCAAGCTATTCCTCTGGACAGCGCAATATTTGGGCGTTACTCACAATTAATCTAGAAATTAAATCTTTTAGAGGCATTTCCTTTCTTGTGTGGTGAAATCAGGTCATTAATTTTTACCCTCATGTTTGTTTTTTACGTATCAGTGCCTTCAAGCCCTGGATTTCCTTCATTTAAAGCAAGTGATTCACAGGGACATCAAAAGCAACAGCATTCTACTTGGCATGGACAGGTCTGTCAAATTGGGTGGGTATTCCTGGTCAGGCACAGCCTTCCCAGGCTGTGGCACGGGGCTGCTTTTGACTGATGGCCAGTTCCCCAAAAGGGATGCCTGTGGCAGTGCGCTGACCTCTGCTGCCAGCTCCGAGGACAGTTCCAACATGCAGAGAGGCATAGAAAGGAAAAAGGTGTCAAGAGTGGCTTTGGTTTGTGTGTGGCCCTTCCAGAGGGAGGCAGTTACAGTCTAACGGTTCAAGTCAATAAAAGCCACTGCAGAAAACTTGAGGGGTGTTATTAAGTGGCCAAATCAGTATTTCCGTGGCTACAGCACTGAGTAAACAGAGCATGGCAGCTTTTCCAGATAGATTCCACACCGTGTTCTCAGGTATAGAGTGGGGATTTCTTTTGCTCACCTTCCTAATTCAAGCTGCCTTTAACACCACTTGTTTTTCTCCTCAGCTGATTTTGGCTTCTGTGCTCGGATCATCCCTGAGCAGAGTTGACGGAGCACAATGCTCAGGACTCCATACTGGATGGCACCAGAAGTGATGAGAAAAGAAGCCTATGGCCCCAAGGTGGACATCTGGTCGCCTGGGGTCATGGCTATAGAGATGGTGGATGGAGAACCTCCTTACTTTAGTGAAGATCCTCTCAGGGTAAGGTGCACATAAAATCAGATACCAGTGTCTTTCAAATCTATCCCGTGTTTAGTCCCCCATGAGACAAAACCCGAGCCGCATCAGCTGGAACTAGTTCCCCCATGGGCCACTTCTAAAGCTGTCAGGGAGCGCAGCAGCATCTACTGTAGCTTTGGTGACGTCAAGGGGAGAACCTTCAAAGAGCAGTGACTTGTATCCAGTTCAGAAACATGCCATTTCTGCCTTCAACGGGGCTTGAAATACCTCGTATGTTTTTTGAACTCTCTTTGAGCTGTATCTCTGAGTGACAGCGATTTTTCAGCGGCAAGTTTCTCCAGTTGGGGAGTTTTTCTGAAAAGCATTCCATCTGTGTCTGCAGGCAGAGAAGTCTTTTCAAACGGGTCAGTGCCGATGGCTTACCTGAGCCTTTCAGGAGGTGTCACTGCTTATAGAAATGCCATAATTATTCATTAGCAAATAACTTCCTGAAAATGTGTTTTGGCACAGAAACTTGTAGTAAATGAATGTATTTTTAATGATTTGAAGTTTTCAGCTTCATCCTCATTTCTTAACATGAAATGACCAGCTCTTATCCCAAATGGGTGTGTAATAGTGGAGGAATGTATATAAAGATAAAACCTCATGACTGGTAGCTGGAACAAACTTAGATGCTGCACAGTTAATTCCTGATAGGGATGCAGGAATTTATGAGGAAATTAATTGTGACCCATGTGTATAGACACAGAATTTTTGTTAAGGCTGGAATTAAAATAGAGCATGATGCGTAGCTTTTCTCACAGCAGTAAGACTGCACTCTCCCTACTCTACAGCACCCAGAGTGCGTGCTGCAGGCTGAGAGAAGAAACAGCAGAAGGATCAGGACATACCCCCTGGCAGGCTACTTAAGAAAGGAATACAACAGCTACACCAGTGTCAATCCTCCACTCTGAACAAAGGTTCCTGAGTTTTCTTGGAAGACTTCTTTTGGTTTGGTAGGTGCCCCAAGGTTTTTCGTTCCAGTGCACACAGAAGGAGCAGCGTGCGCTGTGCCACCTCGTGAGGGGGGAGAAGAAGCAAACAGGTTTGGGTTCAGCCTGATGCTGAGTCAGCTGAGTGCACCGCAGCTGGCAGGGTGGCAGTAGGCCTGTGTGCCTGGTTTGGAGGCTGAAAATTCCAAGCTTCATTAACCTCAACTGTTAATTAGGGCTCCTCGAGAAGCTTCAGGTCGACTGTGAGGAAGGGAACTGGATTTCTTATCTCTGATCAAATTCACATTCAGCCATTCCTGCCCTTGCCCAGATTATTTGAGATGCTCTTTTTCTTCATACATGCCTCGTCTGCTGCGGGAGTTGAGATCAGCTTGAGCACTTGGAGCTTCAAGGCATCTTCAGGTGTCTGAGTCAACCTGCAGGAGGTTAAAATCAGGCACCTGGAGTTGGTCCCGTCTGTGTTCACTTCCTGGGCTCTTGGGCAGAGGCTGTTGCCCCTGAGCTGGGAACAGTGAACAGCTTGTGATGGACCGCCTGAAGTTCCCCAGTTCCCAGCTGTTTTTATGAAGGTGAATCATCCCCAGCAGGGACAGGATCCCTCTGCTGTTGTGTGTGGAATCACAGAGTGCAGTGAGAGCTCTCAGCTGCATCCAGACAGGAGAGCTGATAAGCAAGACCCGTCTTTACAGGTCAGGTTTTTAGCTGATGGCACACAGTAGGTGTTGGGTTTAATAGTCACATTTAGACCCCATCCAGGGAGTTCTGCGAAGCCTGGAAACCAAAGGATGCTCTTTCAAACTTTGCGTGTTTCAATAGTGCAAGGCACGCAGCAGCTTCCATTACCGACATGGATTGAAATACCGAAATATACTATAAGGGCATTAAAGGATCATTAATCGTAGAGTTAAAACCAGGCTTAATGTCGATGCGTTTGTTGTTTTCCATGTGCAGAGCAAACGCATCCCCTGTCGCTCAAGTTCTTCCCAGCCGATGCAGAACTCACAGGAATGAACCATTTTCCAGCCAAGAGTGGCCTGGATATTTCTGTGACGGTGTTTGTTTTCTCTCACTGTGATTTCCTTCCACCAGGCGTATGCCTGGGGCCTGAGGGACAAATACTGGTGCGATAAATATCCTTTGAAATGCTGGTCGGACCTCCCCAGTTTCAGTTTTAAGAAAACCCAACAAACCAAATCCCAGGCATTTCTGTTTGCTTTTTCCTTTATTAACCACACTGCATCAATTTTCTTCAAACCTATAACATATTTTCCAAATGCTGTGAATCTTCTACAGTTTCAGGCTTCTAAATCATCCATATGTTGTTCCGTCATGTATCTGGGTGCCCTGGATAACTTTAGGGTCTCATTTTCACAGACTGCAGCTGTATGCCAAATCCATTCTTCTTTCTTGGTACGTTAAAGAAATCCATGAGCTTATTGCCCCTTTGCAGCTACTGCAAACACTTCTTTCCTTTGTACTGTACTTGCTTTTCTCTGCCAGCTGGATCACAGGAAAGCAAAAGAGACACGGCAAGAAGGTGCTTCAGCTTCCCCTAGATCTTTTTCTGTGGTCGTAGAACTGTTTAAAAGGTTCAGTACCCAGCTACAGATGACTCTGCTGATTGGAGTTCTGTGAAGAAAGGAGCAGCTGAAAGAGCTCCCTTTGTCCTGGCACTCCTGTTTCACAGCCAGGTGAATGGAGCCGGAATAAAATTCCCAAGGCTGGCATGGGTGCTGTGTTCCTTTACCGCAGGAGAAGGGACGTCCCTGGGGCAGCACCATTTAACCGCAGTGAGGACAGGCCCTCCGGCTCACCGCTGTGCCCGGTGCCTGAGGGCAGCTGCAGAGGGATGGGACAGGACTGATTTTGTGACACTTCTGTTGTGGGAAAAGTAGAGAAACTTCCTTTTATTGTTTTTGCTCTAGGATAGTTCATTTGCCTTTTTAGGCCTGGAAATTTTCCTCTACCTTTAAGAGGATAAGAGCAAAGTCCCTTTGGCCACCGTCTCTTTAAACGCCAGTAGCGCAGAGCTGTTCTTGTCATGGCGGACATTTGTATGGAAGACTCCTAGGCCTATTTCCATTATTATTGCTGTATATTTGGGACATATTCTGCAAGTTTAGGTGCAAACAGTTCAAAACGTTTGTCTTGCGTTTCTAAAGAACGTCTTACAAAAGCAGAATGAACTCATCTGTCCAGCTTCTCAGCATGTGAGACCTTGGTTCCAAGTGAACTGCCCCGGATAATGCTCGCCCCATGTTTTGCAAAATTCTGTTCTAATTCCTTGGCCTGAGGTCTGTCAGGAAGACTTGCTGATCTGGAATTTGGAGACTGCTGACATAGTTGCAGGTGGCTCCTGTCTGCCCAATAGTGTTTTTTCTTCCTAATAAAATTGTGCATACAGCTTACATGTCTGTGTTGGAAATGAGGTTCCAAATGCTTCTGTTTATCCAAGGAATAAGCTGATGGATCTAGTTTTTATTTCATCCATTTACCATTTTTATCTAGAACAGAGCAAAAATCTGGACTAGGTTTGTTTTAAGGAAGCTGTACTTTAGGGAGCAGTGAGCACTGCAGGGATGCATTTTATGTAATCATCCTTTGAAATAATACAGCTGGCCCGAATTCACTCTTTAAAATAGCCAGGAAAGCTGGTGTCGATGCATGGAGAAGCAAACTGTGCTTTTGCTGATGTAGTTCCTACTAATGAGGTCAGCCACTGCAATCAGCTGTCGAGGCAAGATCACGTTGATGTTGGAGTAGCTGTGGCTGCATTGGGGTTTGTTTTGTAGGTATAGAAAAATCATCTCTAACCCTCTGCCAGGGAAGAAACTGGCCCTGGAGACTGGACCTTAAAAAACAGGCTCCCTATGAGCAGCTCTGGGTAAGAAAGAAACAGGTGGAGTCTCGTGTTTCTTGTCTCTCTAGGCGATGGATCTGATAGTGACCAACAGGACACCAGAGCTGCAGAACCCCGAGCAACTGTGTGCTGAGTTTCAGGCCTTTTTGAGCTGCTGCCTGGAGGTGGACGTGGGCAGGCGAGGGTCTGCCCAGGACCTTCTGCCGATAAAACGCGAAGCGGCTGCAGGTGAAAGAGCTGCGCTGTGTCCTGGTTTTGTCATCAGCTGAACTCGAAGGCATCAGATGGAGCCCCCTCGTGTTAGTCTCCACTCTTGGTGCTTTTCAGCTGAAAAACAGGTGGAATCCTACAGTGGTTTGGGTTGGAAGGGACCATTGGAGGCCATCTAGACCAGCCCCCCTGCAGTGAGCAGGGACATCTTTAGCTGCATCAGGTTGCTCAGAGCCGCATCCAGCCTGACCTTGGATGTCTCCAAGGATGGGGCTTCTGCCACCTCTCTGGGCAGCCGGTGCCAGTGTTTCACCGCCCTCACGGTAAAAAATTTCTTCCCCATATCTAGTCTGAATCTGCCTTCTTATAGTTTAAAACCGTTACCCCTTGTCCTATTGCGACAGGCCCCGCTAAAAAGTCTGTCCCCATCTTCCGGATAAGCCCCTTTCAGCACTGGAAGGTGGCTGCAAGGACTCCCCGGCCTCTTCTCCTCTCCAGGCTGAGCAACCCCAGTTCTCTCAGCCAAATGCCTCCAGGGCTGGTGACTCAGCCACCTCCCTGGGCAGCCTGCTCCAGTGCTTGAGAAGGTTACCACTCCCCCTGTGCTGTGTCAGTTGAGTCGTTAGAATATGGATAAAGGAGTCTTCATAATCATCTTCTAGTGAACTTGGTGACTTAGTAGGTAGGGGCTGTTTTGAAGATAATGTCAGTGGTGAATGAGAATGTCGGAGAAGCCTATTGAAATGCACAATGGCAACCTCTCCCAACCTAGAAGAAAGCTAAAACATGACAAAATCAAGCTCGTTTGCATTGGAAGACCTTTGAAGAACTCGAACAGGGGGGGAAAAAAGGAGATCTGGTAGAGGCCTCACATGCTGGCGCCACTCCCGAATAACAGCAAAGGTGAAAGAAGTCACAACTAGGAGGTGCGCAGGAGTTGAGGCCCATTCTGTAGACATGAAGTGCTGCAGAGCGAAGGGTGGGTGCGTTCCTGAAGGGGTGAGGGGAGAAGAGAAGGTGGGCTATTCCGTACTGCTTACGCTCCAGTTTTCACCAATTGCTTGTTGTAACCGGACAGCGGAGCCGAGGGTTTGATTCAGTGGAGTTACATTTGCAGTTCTGTCAGTCTGACTGTGAAGGCACTTAAAGGGTTTTGCTGGCTTTCATCGGTGAAAGAAGCGGCTGTTCGTGAGCGTAGCGATAAGCAGAACAAAGAGAAGGTAGATTTTGGACTTCAGTTATGGTGGTGTTCTTCAGGACTGTTGGGGAATTCCTTTTCTCCGTGCAGAATGATCTGTTGAATTGAACTGGGTGTAGGGGTGAAAACTCAGCGAGTGAATTTTGGAGTACTCTGCGCGTGAGAGAGAGAGAAAGCAAAAGGCAAGAGAGGTTTTTAAGTCTGAATGTGAAGGTAGATGAGCAACCAAATCGGTTCTTAATAGGAGGGGAGGAATGGAACTGGAGTAGGTGATTAATCTCTTACTTTGTCCCTCGATGAATATTGTGGTGAAAAATACGGTCTATGGCAAACTGTCAGAGTGATGAGGTGTTCACGTCACCTTCTGTAACGTTTCTTCTCTTCTCTCGAGGTTCTTCCTGAACACCAATGAGGTGACATCTGTTTTTAAAAACTTGGGCATGATTGGATGGGGAACAACAGGGCAGTAAGTATTGTTGTTTTTTAATGAAGAGGCTAGGTACAGTAACTTACCTGTTCTTCTAATGGTTAAATATTTATTGGAAATTAAATTTTAAAATGAAAAAAAAAAATCTGCGTGTGCTAGTGGGTGTCTAAGAGTGTAATGAAAGAAAGCAAAGCTGCAGATACTGGTATTGCAGTTGGCATTCCAGGTCATCCAGTTAGTGTTTCAGTTCTGACATCTCGGTTTTACTTGTGCTTCACCCAACTGTTTCCCCGTGTCGCTGAAGAGATTTTTCTGTGCTGTGCTTTTCAGCTGTGGCTGGCGTTTAACGATACGATCCTGTGATTGTTCCCTAGGATCGGTGAGGTTGGAAAAGACCTTTAAAATCATCGGGTCCAACCGTAAAAGTAACACTGCCAAGTTTGCTGCTGAGCCATGTCCCTAAGCACCGCATCTACACGTTCATGGTACAAGTAATAGAGATGTTTATTGTTTCAGCAGTCACGTCATCTAAGTGTGACGTATGAGAGCAGCAGGAGGTCATTTTTTACAGCCTCTGTGTTCCTCGGGTAATTGCCTTTCCTCCTAAGTGAGGAAAAGGCAAAGGTTCTGGCAAGGTAGTGGATTCTAGCCTTTTACTGTCTTTCTTTTAACAATTTAAATGTGCGCTAGGGCATCCCAAATAACAAAATGTCTTGAGGAGCCAGCTGCCATGTGTCGTTCGTGTGCTCTGTTTGTGATGGGACAAGCATGAGAGAGAATTGGCTGCATCAGCTGCAGGAAGGGAAGGTCAAGCTATTCATACAAACACGAATCGAGTTATTTTGATAAGACCATTTTGCACTTTTTTAACGGGCAGCTTGACGTTTGAATAGAAAAGGGTTCCTTCTCAGTTAATTTTGAGAGAATTTATTCCAAGTTGTATTTTATTTACCTCAGGTTTAGAGCACAGCTTCCCCGTCAGTTAGGAAGTACCATCCTGCAGTATAGCCCACCTAGGATTCCACAGGAGAGAGAAGTCTCAGTCGTAGTTTCTCACATTAATAGTCCGAGTGATTTCTATCTGCAGTGGGTAAGTTTAGAAATAAGGTCTGTTTAAATAAAACTCTGAACAAACCTTTTAACCTTTGGCTACTTGTCGTCCACCTTAAATAAGCTACTGTCCGTCGCTTGTAACCGGTTTTAGGATTCCTGGAATTAGTAGGTGAGATTAATTCTTACAATCCTAGCTTGATTCCAGGAATTCTTAGAATTCCGGAAGGTTAACACATTTTGGTCAGTTTTGTTAGATGGTTAGTTCCTATGCGGGCATGCAGTGGTTTACTGTTTCAAGCAGAGATTGGACAGGGCAATATCCAACAATTGTCAGGCTCTTTGATTCACGTGAGGTGTTCCTAACCGCTGTGTCATGTTGGGGGAGGCCTAGGAAGTGCATTGCTAGAGAAAATGGCCCTTAAGAGAGCAACAGTACCACGGGGCAGGGGTGCGGGGGGTGTGGGGGTGTGTGTGTGTGATTTGTTTTTCTCCTTTTAGACAGACAGCCTGGATTCTCTGTCTCCTGCAAAGAAAATTCAGGAGGTGTATAGACATGAGCGTGGGACAAACGTGGAGATGCTCTGCCCAGTTGAAGGCCAAGCCTGCGTGGCAAAGCGGGAAGATGGGAATTGGTACAGAGCGCAGATTCTAGGTGAAGTCTTGGTTCTTTCGCTCTAACGCTGGGTTGGGAAGTCAGATGTGGCTCTAGATCACGGGCTGTGAGCAGTAACAAAGCTGTTGTTTTCACTGGGTGTTCTTAGACTGGCGGGAGGTTCATAGAGTCAGTAGTACTAATGCATGTTATGACCTTTTGCTGTTACTGGAGTGGGTTATGCATTTTTATTTTTCTTTAAATCGAGAGAAGCGGTATACTTCATTTTCTATATATTATTGAAATTCTATGATCTAATTATTTTAAATAATTTTTCTCTTACTGCTACAGTTTGCACTACAGGTTTGTCTGTTAAGCCAACCTCTGAGCCTAGCTCGCGTGGGTCGCTTATTCCCCATGGCAATCCCGAAGGGGACTGGCCGTTCTTGTGCTGGCTCCTGTGCTGCCTGTGTGGGCAGCGCCACGTGCCTGTGTGCTCGCGTGTCTCCTGGGCACATACTTGATGTGCCAGGGTCTCATGAAGTGGTTAGATGGAAGGGGACCAAACTGCGAACTCTGTCGTTGCAGGAACGTGACAGAGCTGACTCTCAAAGAACAGAGTTTTGGAACTGGGTTGTAGGACACTTGAAGCTGTGATATTTGGTGATTGTATGGTGTAAATGTGGGGTTTGCTCTGAAATTCGGGTGCTTTAACCTGTATCAGATACTCATTTTTTGTTTTAATAACTTGGGCTGTTTTTCTTGAAGGGCTGCCAAGTCATCAAGCAGTTTTGGTGAAATATGTTGACTTTGGCAATGTTGCCACCTTAACTCTTAAAGACATACGCAGAGTCAAAAAGGAGTTTCTGAGCTTTCCAGAAAAGGTAAATTAGAGCTCGCCTGGATTAAATACTCAAAATAAACAGAATCTGGGTGGATGGAAGAGGAAGGCGAGGGTTGTTAACGTTCAGAAGTAAATAAAATGTTAAGCCAGTTCCTTGTCACATTGAAAACCCGTTTAATTGGTTTTGGATCATCCAGTTTCATCCAGTTTTAAATGAAATCTGAGGCTGCCTTGGGGTGAGGAGGTGTCTGTATAGTGTGTGTGTGTTTAATTCAGATCCAATCAAACGGCGGTGACGTGGCAGCAGAAGCCGAGGTCATGCTGTCTCGCTGTCCTGCGTGAGCGCAAAGCAGAGGCTGTGACGGGGCTGTGGTGAGACGGCCTTGGTGCGTGATGAGAGATCGATAACTTGAGTCCTCCTGTAGGCGATCAGGTGCAGGCTGGCTGGCATTGAGCCCTGCAAAGGGGCAGACGAGTGGAACAGAGAAGCCAAGGCAAGATTTGGAGAAATGACTGAAGGTAAAATTCTGCTGTGTTCAATTTTTGGTAAGTTATCAAGTTTCTATTTCAGTATGATTGAATTGACTCAAACGTTGAAACATGCACTCTCGTGTTTTAGATAGTGTTTGTTGGAAGCGCTTGTGCTCGTACTTGTGACAGGTGGCCTGGAGTGAGAGTATCTCACCATGAGCCAGCTGGAGGAGACCTAACAGATGATGACTGCTGACAAAAGCTCTGGTTATGGCTCCTCTTACGGACCACACCAGCCTTGAGGGACATAAGTGTCTTGGTTTATTAAGAGGGGCCTGTTTCCAGAAGTGCTCGCTGTCCTTGACTCTTCTGACTTTACTGGTAGCTGGGAGTGGGATCGCTGCGGCTGTAAAGCATCGCAAAAAGAAGAAACAAGCAAGAAGAATTTCAGCTAACACATCTATGCCTTAGTAGGATTTTTCTCAACACCATTTATTGTTAACCTGCAGCTCGTTATTTTTCAGCGCCTGGGGGATGGTGGTTTGGAGCCCATCTCATAAATGAAATGACATGTAGCAGTTGGTTTTTTTGTACAAAAACATGGTGTAATTATTGGTGTATTTGAAGTTAAATTTTGTAGATACGTGCAAAGCTAAGCCTCTGCATTTTGTTGATGTTCAGAATCAATTGCTTTATAAACAAAATGTCATTTTACAGAATTCTGTCTTTTATAGTACCATTTGCCTCCAAAGCCGTCAGTAGTCTTTATACTGTCATTGGGTGGCTGTAGTTCTGTTTATATTATTCATTCACAGAAATTTTAGAGGCGAACATCTTGTCTGTTGAACTCGTGGACTCCCCTGCTCCTCCTGGAAGAATCTTTAGTATTAACTGCCAGCTAGTTAAAGAAGACCTGGCGTCCTGCATAACTGGGTAAGTACTCTGTGCGTAACGTAAAGTATGTGGAGATACTGAATTTGTGTAGTAAAGTTTCTGGCTTTAATATGTCGCCTCCAGTGACTGTAACTTACCACATTTGTGATAAATTCATGACAAGTCACATTCCTCAGCTGATGTGAGGTACAGAGTGTAACTCTGCAGTTTGGCATGATCGAGTTCTCCAGCTGAATCTTGACCAACGTCATGTATTGGAATTGTAGTTGATGGAGAAGGTGGAGATGAAATGTCTGCATCGTACTTGTAGTGTGCTTAAGTGCCCAGTCCTCCCAAACTGGTTATCGTGAAGGTTCCCCTTCCCTTGTAGTAAGGAAAGAAATACCCCTTTTGTGTGTTGGACCTGCAGCTGAGGTGAGTCGTCTCTGTGGAAGGTCTGTTGTTGGAGAAGAAGTACTGAGGTAACCAGCTGTGACAGCCACAGACAGAAGGGTTGGGAAGCCTGCTGGGGGAGATGGGGCTGATAAGGAGATGACAGGGCTGCATTTAGTTTGTTGGCTTTTTGGAAGGCTAATCCGTGGGCTGTGTTTGTGAAAAACAGTCATTACTCTCTCGTGAATAACTCTTGAATAGGGATGAGAATAAGAAGATTGCTGTGTAGAAAATTTTGATTCCGAAAGGGAATTTCTGAATTTGCTTTTTTCAGGAGGAAGCAAGTAAGTGGATTTTCGTCTCTTAGCTCAGAAATACGACTAAATCCTAGGAAGACTTTTCTTTACCGGTCACGCTTTTCAGTCAGGTTTTTGTCAAGTGAAGGAGCTTTATTGAAACCTGAACAGCAGAGTTGTTTTGTCACTGGGGTGTTTTATTGTGTGGCAGCTGCAAACAAGCAGCCATGTGACTTTACTGTAAGTGTCTAAAGTTGGTGGCTTGCCTAATGTGGATTTTTGTGGTCACTTGCTCACTGCCCCCTCCTTGGTTGGACTGGGGAGAAAACAGAAGAAAGAGGAGCAAGAAATCTCATGGGTCAACTTGACAGAAGACAGGGAAGTTGCTTACCGACTACTGTTGTGGGCAAAACAGACTCAATTTACCTTAGTTTATTGCTAATTAGCATAAATCCTTCAAGACTGGTGCAAGCATTGTACCCAAACAGTTACAGCAGCCCCCTCTCCCTTTCCCAGCACAAGTTTGCTCCAAGCCCCTCTCCTCCCCTGATGCCCCGGCTCCCCTCAGTCCCTTCGGTGAGGCCATGGGCAGGGCAGGGGCTGGGGCCAGGACCAGCCGTTTCTCCCCGCTGCTCCTTCCTCCGTGCTCTTTGCTTCCCGTGCTTCAGCGTGGGCCCTCCGCAGGCCTCGGTCCCTTCAGGAGTGTGCCTCTGCCCCCCCCCAATACCCTCTGCTCTCCTGACCTTGGTTCCTTCTCCCTCTGTTCCCTCTGTTCTGTTCCCTCCTCTCTCTCCCTGGCGTTTCTGCCCTTCAGGAAAGGAGAGGTGCCACCGGCTCCCGTTAGGATTACTCTTCCGTGTTTAAGGTTGTTGTTGGGGGATGCCCAGGCCAGCCCTGAACTGGTAGAAGAGACTCTAAGCGGGAGAGCACAGCTCCGCTGAAGCTGGCTTGCTGGCCAGCAAACCTTAGTCACCTCGCTCTTGCGTTGGGATAGGAAGTAGTCCATGCAGAATTCCGGGGAGCAACCTTGGAGCCTGAAGTTCATTCCAAACAGATGGTTTTTGCTGATGGGTGTGCAGTGATACTGCTGTACTGGAGTTACTAGAGAGGGTGTTGGAGGACTCGTAACGTGTGCTTCACTTGGGAGAGCTCTCTGTGGCACGTTGCCTCTGTCCGTTTCCCAGTTCAGGCTGGTTGGACACACGGCAAGCGTTGCTTGTGAGCTTTGGTGTTCCTTTCTTCCCTGGTTCTACAAGGCGGCTGTTTTACCCGTTGGTTTCCAAACGCCTGCCCCAGGCAGGTTTGCAGAAATAACTGTGGGGCAGTGGGCAGTGGGTGAGTCAAAGCTTCAGGGAATTTCTCTCTGCCAGAGCAGTTTGTTTCCTTCCCGTGAAGGAAGGCATAGACGGGTGGTAGATCTCCGAGAACAGAGCTTCTTCCTGGCGGCCCAGCAGTGCCCACAGTTAAACTCACGCTTGCCGTCTCCTTTGGTCAGCGGTGGTTACCAGAAGCCAGTTCTTTTGTGTTCACAGCTTTTTGTTGGAGCTGCAGTCTCTTACGGCTCTAGCTGGCGCAGCTCACACAGGCTTGTCCTGAGCCGGGCTGTGGCTCAAAGTACCTACCAGCCACCTCTGGGTTGCTGCTGGGCTTTATTCTATCCGGTTCAGGCCATTTAAACAAGTTTTCGTCAAGGTGTTGCATGACCAGACTTCACTCGGGACTCTGCTGAGGACAGTGCTGGCACCGGTTGCGGTGCGTTTGTATGCTCAGGGACCGCTAGAAAGGTAAATGTTTGGCTGACGTTCGTCATCTTCACGTCTGGAAGGAATACTTACACATCTTAGAAGCAGAATGTTGCAGCTTTCACTCGGAGACAACACTGATCTCCCAGAAGCTTGATGTCGGTCATTTGATGTCTTTTAAGCCAGACGCAAACGTGAATGTTCAGCAGTCCGTTTGTGTCAGGCTTGCTTTTCTGCTGGCAGCCTGGACTGTGTAGTGCTGCCATCTCTCAGCAGAACGTGCAAGGATGCCTTCTGAAGGGGAATAAAAGCAAGGTACTCTCCCAAGTGTTTCAGCACTTAGAAATGATTTTGCCTTTTTTTGTCTGCTTTTCTAAGTTACTTGTTCTTCGCTCTTCTCCGCGTTGAGTGATTCCCGTCATGTTGAACTGTTGATTGAGCTATTTTTTGTGTTGTCTCAAATGGCTTTAAACTTCCCGTTCCAATGACTTTATGCTCTTTACAGGTGCCCTGAAAGTACTGGTGTAAGGCCGAATGAAATATGGGATGTTCCTCTAGAAATTCCTGAAGCCTCGGAAGCTTTAAATCCTAGAGATGTGGAGTCCATGGACGGAGGAGATTTCAAATCCCTTTCTAAGCAGGAGCTACAAGCGAGAATTAGTCATGTTGTATCTCCCAGTAAAATCTTTCTACAGTGGCTGTCATCAGAAAGGACACTGAAAAGGTACTGAAATCCAAATGAATTTTCTCAAAGCATTCTTAGGACAAACTGGTGAAGTGTAGTTAGAGCAAACTCTGGTGCTGTGGGCTCCCCTGGCTTTGTTGGGGAAAGTCTAGGGCCAGAAGGCAGATTGGCACTATGTTGTGTTTTATTAAATATTTGGGATTCCAAATTAAGCACATGTCGAACTCCTATTTCTGGTCAGTTCTAGTGTAGTAAATGTTGGGGCCTGATAAATGCCACACTGTCCAGAAAGAGATGAAATCTTTCTGCTCTTTCTTTTCTCCTCCACGTTCCCGTGTTAGAAATCTTGCTAAAGAATCCCGGTATCTTGCATTGTAGAGCTTCAGTCAAGTTCGTTCTTTCCAGGTGCTTCTAATAGGCTGTTAGGAAAGTCTGAAGGCCATTTCTAGACATGGTGTATCCATCCGCCTGCCTTTGGCAGGTGTTTAGGTACGGCATGTGTTTGGGAGCTCCACTTCAGGTATTTCTAACGTGTCATGAAGAAAAACAACCATACTGTGTGTCTGTTAAACGGTCACTGAGACTGTCCTGTGTGCTAGTTGGGCAGTGGTGGTCTAAATACCCCTTCATTCGCCGGACAAAACTGGGCCACTAGAAACGTGGTTTCCTTGAATGTTAGTTTGCAGGAGAAGATGGCCACCACCTACAGAGAATCCCAGCCCCAGCCCGTGAAGTGGGAACGTGGCACGCACTGTGCTGTTTACATCTGTGAGGTGAAACAGTGGCAGAGAGGTCGAGTAAGCAGGACTGTGCCTGACAGCTGTGCAGAGGTAAAGGTTGTAAGCGTGCGCTGATTGAAATAATGTCAAATCTCTGCTGCTTACTTCTGTGTTAATACAGTCTCATCCAGCCTCCTGCTTTTGTCGAGAGGTCGGGTTCTGCTGTGCGTTGCTGCAGACAAGCTTTCTGTCTGATCAAAGCGCAGGTGCCTGTAGCAGGGGCCCGGCCGTGGCGGAGGGCTCAGGAGGTTGACTGTGCGGGTGTTTACGCGATGCTTTGCACCATGGCAGATTCCCAAGCTGCAGCCTAATGGTTTAGCTTAGATTCCAGCTGCGTGAGCCTGAGGGTCCCAGTAGTTCACGCTTCATCCAAAGTAAACGAGGGAGCCAACTGAAGGGAGAGCAGCACCCCAGCGCCCATGCCGTCCTGCTGTTGCTTGGGCCCTAAACGGGCGGTGACGCCCTGGGCCGAGCAGGGGTAACGTTTTCCCCGGGAGCTTCTCCCACAGGGCGGCTTTAAACAGGTGTGTTGTTGCGCTCACCAGAAGAGGCGTTTTGTGAATAGATAACCACTTGCCTCAAAAGTCAGAGTGGCTTTTTAATCCTGCAGATAATCCAGGGCTGGATTGCCATGGGTTCTCTCCACCCTCATCAGCTGATGCCCGTGGGTGGTGGTAGTTGGGAGCAGCGGTGCAACCTTCTCTACTTGTGGTTTGTGTCGCCTGCTTTCTGAGGCAAAGAGCCCTCGAGCAGCTCTTTAACCACCTCGGAGTGAAAAGCGGGGGGTGGAGAGGAGCTGTTCCGCCGTTCCTGGGTTTACAAACTGAAATGCACCCGCCTAACTGGAGCACAGGAGAAGAACTTTTCTTACTCAAGTCACAGGCCCTGTAAAGTTGTTGGACCCCCTTTGAGCATGTTTGTGTGTGTTTTGTCCTCTCGGCCCGCTGCGGTGGTCACCGGTGTTGTGTGAGGAAGTACTTCAGCACAAAGGCCACTCAGTGAATCCTGGTACTGTTTGTTTGAATTTTGTTCACCTCTTCAGGCATGCTTTGAATTCTGTTCCTTACAGCAAAGAGTGAGAGGGGGGTTTTGTTCTGTTCTGTTGTGTTTCTTATCTGTAACAGGTAATGCTTTATGATTTTGGAGCTGAAAAAACAGTGGATATCAGCTGTCTAAGAAGACTCGAGGAAAATCTGAAGATCATTAGGCCATTGGCAACAAAATGTTCCTTGGCAGATATAAGGTAGCCTTTCCTTATACGGAGTAGCAGTCTTAGACACCTAATAATGCCATAACTTAGTATTTTTCTGTGTTAGCACTGATTATTTGGGATTTGGATGGGCTTTGCTTTTTGAATAAAGAAGAAACGGGATGGCAGCTGTGATTTGCTCTATAAAAAGGTTTTTTTTTTCCGAAGGGTTGAGCTACTTACCAGTAAAGCAGAAACGGGGCTATAGAAAGCAAGAAAGCATACTTATAGGATGAATTCTAAAATAGTGGGCAGATGGTAGAGGTTTTTCTGACTGTACTGAGTGCTTTTTTCCTTGTCTCAGAGTTTGAGATGAATCTGGTCTCGTGAAAACATGCAGGAGGTCAGAGAACCGGGGTATCGTCCCGTGCCTTTGTTTATGTGCCGTCTGTGCTGTGAAGAAAAAATAATCGTGTTTGTAAAACCTGTTCTCTGAATGAATATAAAAAGCCAATTTGCAGATGACATATGGATTTTCCTTTGTTCTGTTCAGACAGGCGTCATCCTTCTGGACCTCCTGATGCTCCTCATTTTGAAGTTTTGGGGTTAGATTTTTGAATTCTTCCTGTCGTGTAGATCCAGAGATGAATAACCATTTCTTTTTCCTGTTGACTGTAATGGAAACTGTCTTTTTTCCCCCTGACAGTTCAGGCAGTTTCAAAAAACATTCAAAAGCCGAGTAAAGGGCAGGGTTTGTGGTTAAGCTCAGGAGATGCCAACTTCTCTTGTACTAAAGGGATCGTGATTGTTCTGTGTCAGACCAGCAGGTGGAAGCCCGCAGTGGACAGCAACAGCATGCGAGTGTTTATCCTCTTACCTAGCTGGGGCACGAGTCAAAGTGTTCCTACAGGTTTGTAACCAAACCCAGCAGGATTTGTAAACTTTCTGTCAGGTTGTCTCTTAATTTTTTATTTCTTTTTTCTGAATGTTGTTACTCTTCAAAAAGTCCTGAATGGAGTTTGCTTAGATGGTGGTGTTTGCTGTGGGGAGAAAGGTGGTGTTTGCTGTGGGGAGAAAGGTGGTGTTTGCTGTGGGGAGAAAGGTGGTGTTTGCTGTGGGGAGAAAGGTGGTGTTTGCTGTGGGGAGAAAGGGGCTTTTTCTGTTTTCTGCTTTACTCTCGTTATTCCCTGGTGCGTTAGAGCAGTTTGGCCCCCGGGGCGGAAAGAACAGAGTCTGAGCTACATTTAGTTACTGAAGAATAATATTTACATCTTTGGGATCACTGGATGCTGACAGCTTTTATGGACAGGTGAGCAAGATGCTCACGTTCTTGAGGAGAACAGTCTCAGCAGCCACTCTATTAGCTTTCAAGTTTGCTCGGAAATGGAAAGAACGAGTCCGATGCTGTACGAGCATCGTTAGTCACTGAGTGCTTGCACCGGTAAAAGAAAACGGAATTATTGTGGGAGTTGATGGATTCAGTGTCCGTTGGCAGCTGCCAGCGAGGCTTTACAGTGTGTCTGGAAGTGACAGCACTGGTGAGCACAGGTGGTTACCAGTGGGCTTAAAGCTCCTGCTGGAGGAAAACTGGTGTTTGGCAGCTCATGCAAGTGACAGAGCTGAGGGACTAAGCAAGGGTTTGTGCTGTGATTTGGTGGTTTTTTTTTTAAATGACCTGTTTAGAACAGGTGGTAAAACGATGGGAACTGTGACACAGATCAAATGGTTTTTGTCTTCTGATGTGGGCACCAGTTGTTCAACGACGTCTGACTGGCGGCCAGTACCAGTACAATGGAAAACGCCGGTAGTTAGCGGAGCTGCACAGTGTAATATGTTGTCGATCTCTCTCATTTTCTCCAGGAAAGGGATGTAGCTGGTGCATTGCCTGTGAAAATTCTTTGCAAAGATGAAACAGGAGAATTGATTGATATTGCAGAGCAGCTTGTTAAAAAGGGCTTGGCTTTTCAAAACAGGAGGTTTGGATACTTTCCTTTTTATGTTCTTTCTGACTCTCATATTCGCATCGTGATAAGCTAATGAGTAAACCAGAAGTTTGCACTGTCCTCTACAGCACATGTGGCAGCTGAACTCCATCTGCAGTGAACTACTTGGATTATAACGTTCGTAGTTGTACCCAGTGCACGTTTCAGTTCTCTCAGTTGGTAGATGAGATGTTGGGCAGTATTTTAACAAGCATTTGCCATCTTGGTGTGTTTGGGTTTTGACTTCTGTTATTTTGTTCTTTTGCACTTTTCAAGTTCTTTGCCAGTTAATGTGTTGATATGCTTTGATTGAATCTGCTAGAACTCATAAAGCTGGTGTGGCTCGCTCAGTCTCCAAGGAACATCTTAAAGTACATTTAGAGCAAGGGAACACACGACTGGACGGCTGCGGTTCAGAAACGGCACGTGTGAAAACCAGCGCTGCTCTGGAGGACCACATCGCTGTTTCAGAGAGTGAAGAACAGTCGTGTAAAACACGTGTGTCACAGCGTCGTTCAGGAATGGGTGAAATCTATAAACCCCCCTTTATACCTGAAGCGAAGACTTTTTAAGCTGTACTGAGTTGCGTTGGATGCGATGGAACTATTTATATAATACCCAAATCCTCCGGTAAGGTTCCAGAGAAGAAAATACGTTTGTGCCTGTGAATCTGCTGGCTTGGGTTCACCGGAACATGGCAGCTCTGTGTGCTGGTGTGCGCGTCCTGTGCCAGAGCCCGGCTCTGGGAGGTTCCTGCTGGGGAGGATTGCTGTTGGGAGGCGATGAGGCCTTTGGCGGGGGGGGCGAGGGGTGCATGCCCGTGCACCCCCTGCGCTGCAGCGGTGGGGAGAGCTCCGGCAGCTCCCTGGCAGAGGAAACCCTGATCCCCGGAGGAGTTGCCGTGCCCTGACACCCACCCCAACGGGCTCTCCCCTCCTTCCGTCCGCCCCAGAAATCCAGGAGGCCCGAGTGCTTCGACAGGCGGGTTACTCACCTCTTCTCTGGGCAGTCTGGGGTACAGCCATGAGTGCTTGGCTTTGGAACACGGAGCTGCTGGTACGTTTTGCCACTGTTGAGGAAGGTGCAGGCCTAAAGATGCTTGGGAGTTAGCCTGGTTCTCAGCTACTGCTGGACTTTCCCCTTTCCGCGTGAGCTCAGTAACCAGTTTCCCGGTTTCCAGAGGGTCGTCCGGACGTGTGTTTGGTGGTGGTTCATGGTGTCCTGCTGCTGTCTCTGGCAATCTGTTGCATTGCTCATGGAGAGGCTCTTGTACTAGTGCTGTCAAGGTGTCGATTGCAAAATTTACAGACCCTCCTTCTCTGAGATGAGAGTCCAGAAATACTAATGGCTTCCCAATTGGAAATGCAGTCTGCTTTTTGTTTTGAGCAGTAGCGTGTTTGCATATGCTGGACGTCGAACATACAGATTGTGTCAGTGTTGGAAAATATTCTTTGGAGCAGCACGTGTGGTTTCTGTTTATACAGGTCTTCACCTGAATCTGCTGGGGTTTGGTGACTGAAATCATTTGCACTACTATGTTATAGACTGTTTTGAATTGATTTTTTTTACTCCTCCCCCCACCCCCAGAAACGGCACTGAACCAACTGATGACTGACATACAAAGTAACCTCCAGTGCCTTGGTCTTCTGCAACCCTACTGCTGGGCAAAGGGAGAAGCTTGTGTTGTAAGAGGACCAGATGCCATGTGGTATCGAGGTAGAGTTGTAGGACTCAGCAGTGCCTATCTCCAGGTAAGTTTGATTATATGGGGGGAGGGGGCATGTGCGTATGAACAGGCGCACGTGTATGTTAAAAAAAAAAAAAAAGGGCAAATAATCCAGTCGTCTACCGTCAGTTTATGATCACACCATTTTTTCATTCAGCTGACCTGACTTTCCAGATGCTCATTCTGCTTAAAAGTGTGGTAACTGTCCGGATGTTAACGTTTCTGTTAAAGATGAATTCTACGTACCTATTTCAGTTGTCACAATCTTTCCCGTAGTTTTCCTGGTGATGATAAATGTTCTTAAGTAAAAAGCTCCCCTTGATCCCCTGTAAGTAATCCCTTGCAGGTTTTTTCTTCTTTTGCTGTTGGTGTTACCATGTGTGGAACGCTTTGAAAATACTTGGGTTTAGCTTCCCCCCACCCAGAGAGTCGGGGCTGGCTGTGTGTTTTGAATGCTTTCTGCTGCACAGGTACAGAGCTCCTTTTTCGAATGAGCAGTTAATCCTACCTAAACTCTTGAGTCTGCTTGCCCTCTTTCAACGTAGATTTGCAAGTCTGACTCCAGCCTGGTTCACGCATTCTTTATGTCTTTCACTTCTAAACTGCTGTGGGTTATTGCACAACACGTGGGGTCTCTTGCAAGACAAGTTTGGAAAGTGAACTTCTGACCTGCCATAGTGGTTTTTTAATCCTTTCCTTCATTTCCACCTCATCACATCACCTGCTCTCAGCAGACCGTTATTTTTTCCCCCAGAGAAGTGAATGCTGTCAATGAACGCGTTCTCTGAGTAAACTTGACTGAATTATTTCAGGAAAGCTTTTCTTTTCCTATAGGTACAGTACATAGACCATGGTTACATGGAGAGGGTTATTCCGTGTCTTCTGTATCCAGCCGCGCTGTATGCTGGTGTTCCTGCGTTTTGCATACCCTGTGAGCTCCACAAGACAGTACCGGTGAGCAACGGTGACTTGGAAGAGGTTTTAGCTGGTAGTTACTCAAACTGGTACGCTGTTGAGTCCCACCAAGGTTGAGGCTAGTTGCTGGCGTGTTTTCTTGCCTGCGAGGATGGGGAGAACAGCTGGAGGATGGTTTCAGCAAGGCAGGCTTTTACCAGGAGCTGCTGGATTACTTTATGAAGTGACCGTGCTTCAGAAGCAGCTGTCCTTGGAATTAAATCTTTGTGAGAGGGGACGCTGCGGTAGTTGGCAGGATGATACTCAGGAGTGGTAGTTTGTTTTGCAGTAGCAGCGAGAAGAAGGGGGGCCTGGATTTCTTAATGCAGAATAGCCAGAAAATTGTCAGTCTTCAAGTCCTGCAAAAGCGTTTCTGTCATTTTGCAGGTAGCTGTGAGGGAAACCCTCTGTTACCGCTGCTCAGCTCATGGGAGTGAGTGGTTTAGGGGTTTTGTTAGTCGGTAATTGGTATGTAAACAACGTTCTCGGGTGTCATCACACCTTAGTCCCATTTGAATGGTGCATTTAGTAAAGTGAATTACTGAAACGACTGGGTCACTTTTGAACTTGTTCTTAAAGAAAACCTTTTGATTGCTGGGAGCAGTTCAACGGATAGATTCAGACAGACAGGCTTATCGGCCTGCGGGTTGGGACGCAGACAGATATTGCAGGGAAACACAGAAGTCTTTAAAGTGTCCTGTGTTTCCTGTTGTCTGTTATCTCCGAGTGTAATTCTGTGTCTTTGGGTTCTGCTTTGGGTGATTGTGCACACAGACCTTGTTATGCCTGGGGTAAAGGTCAGCCTTGGCAAGCAGCGTCTCTTTCTAAGCCACTTCAACGTCTGAACTGGCTGGTGGGCTTTGTCACACGGAAAGTTTTAGTGTCCCAAAGAGCAGGTAACGTTTAAACTGTTGTAGACAACTCAAACCAGTGATGGGTGTTTTCAACCAAGTTTTTCAATGATAGTCGCCTATTTTCATGCCCCTGTGTTGAGGATGGTGTGAGGCTTAGTGTCAGCGTCTTAACGTGTGGCGATTTTCTTGCTTTCACCCAACAGATCGGCAGTTTTTGGCAGCAAGGTGCAGTGGATTGCCTTCAAGAACTACTTACACATGAGGAGGTTGAAATCCATGTTCAGGTAGCTTAATGTATTCATGGGTGTGGAATGAGGCTTACTTTCTGTTATCTTGCTTTAATTTCCTTTTAACTTGCATCAGGAATAATAGGTGAAGGAGTACAGCAGTCAGAAGTTCTGTGTTGCTGAAGAGGGTCAGGACGTAACAAAGCTGGTGAGCTTTTTTGTGTGTGTAGGTGTGTCTCTTGCTGCTGTCCCTCTGACATTAAAAAGACTGCTCAGTTGCTTGTCTCTGCTTCAGAGGATCATTTTCCCCTTCAGAGGACGCTGCTGTCACTGCTGATGTAATCGTGGCGTGCATGGCAGTGATGCAGTTAGAAGAATCTCTCAGCGTGTGTTAGAACTGAGTAACGGTGAAACCCCAATGGTGAATCAGTCTCTTGTTGCGTTTTGGTAAAGTCAGCACGTGACACGCGACTTTCTGCAAACTGTCTTGAAATGGGATTGTACCCTTAGAACAAAAATGAAATTTGGAAAACAGCCACCAAGCTGCTTAAGGCGGTTGTAAGCAAGGAGCGTTCGGAAAGCCCGGAATGCTCTCCGCAAGGCATGTAGCATTAAGCAGACCCGATCCAGAAATAAGCGGTTCAGAAGAATGTGTAAGAAAATGAGTGTTGGAGGTGTTCATTTGTGGACCAGAAAAGGAGCAAGGCGTCCAGAGCTCGAGCTGGTTCCAGGAGCCAAGCCTCGGGAACAGCAGAAGGGGGAAGCCTGCAGCTCTGAGAGTGTTCAGCCGCGATCAGCTCTGGGTTTAGCTGCAGAGAGGCTCAGCAGCCCTCCGTCCTCACAAGCCAGCTGCTACGCTGCGTTGGCTGAAGGATACCGTTACTATGTGAAGTACAGCCATTACCCATGTTATTATTTTATAGTAACTTTACTTCCTTGCTTCACATGCGTGTTTTTGGGTAGGTAACCTGGTAAGGACTGTGGTCTGTTCTGGGAGTGTTGTCGTGCTGTTAACAGTGGTAATGAGCTGCTTATGCAGAGCCCGCTACACCGGTGTCTTGCTTCAGAGTGTGTTCCTGTCTGCGAGATGCGCTTCTGCTGAGCTGACAGGCGAGTTCAGGAGCTGGTCTTTGTTACCGTAGCACCATCCCAGCTTAGTCATTAGCCAGGAGATTCCCTGGCAGGCAGTAGGGTGTTGGAGAGCACCCCAGAACCCCGGGCGTGGTGAGCTCACGGCAGCGAGTCTCGTCTCGTTCTGGGTGAACGTGTGCACGTGAATGTGTCTTCGTGTGCATACGCGTAGGTACAGGTGCTGCCTTGTGCTCCTAGATTCAGGCCTGGGGGACTGTGACCTTGCTTCATTTGACAGACAAGTTTTTAATCTCTTTGTTCTGAGCTGAGGTTTAACTAACCGTCATTTCTAGAATTACTTTTTCTACAGCAGTTGACGACAACCCCTTTCCAAGCGTCTGAGCCAAAATAAGTCCCCAGTTCCTCCTACGGCCTGTTTTTGTATTTAACCGCGCTGCCTGTCAGCCCCTCCGTAGGGAGGTACTTGAGGTCTGCAGGTTTTAAGCTCATGATCTGAGCGAGCCCTTGGCCAGCCTGGTCCCTTGTAATCTGCCCCTGGAAATGGCAATGCTGGCTTTTGGAACAGTCCGTCAGCTCGGGTCGGAGGAGAGCTGCGCTTCAAACTGCTGTTGACACCCTGGGCACGTTCATTCAGTGAGCCCCTGCCTTCTGAATGACAGCCAAGGCCGAGCCGAACAGACTTGACGCACAGCCGTTTGTGATGGGACTGACTTGTAGTCGTCTGAGCGCTTCCAGCCTCACCAGGAGCTGTTCAGCCACCAGCCGTTCTAGGAGGGACCAGCGTCTCCTCAGGCAGAGGGAGAACCCTTTAGGCAGAAGCAGCAGCGTGCGAAGGGCTGGTTCCTTCTCCTCTGATTCCACGTGGGCTTCCATGGTAGGAGAGCAGATGCTGCAGTTGGTGTTGCAGCACTGCCGGCAGCGTTGCAGATCCCAGCACTGGGACTGCGAGGTGGTTGGGCCCTGCGGCTTGCAGGAAGGCTTATTCCTCCTGTCCCTGTTCCCCACTTTTACACAGGCAGTTAATTCCCTCTGGAACCGGTGATCTGTACGACTGAAAGACCTGCCCGATCCCCTGAGCTGTTGTTTCCTTGTTAGAAATTTATCAGGCCAGGCCTGGATGAAGGACGGGGCTGTCACGTGACTGTGGCCGTATGCTGAAGGCCAGCTGTGTGGGTCGTGGGTCCCGCCATCTGTGACACCAAGAAGATCTGTTCTGTGGCTGATGTTCGCAACAAGTCCAGTGGAACGGCGTTCTGCAAACACCTGGGTAGAAAGCCCTTTCTGCTTCCCTTTTGTCAACAGGAGAGGGAAGTCTACGGTACCCTGTCCGTGTCGGGGAAGTACAGAATCTGAGACTTGCCGGACTGTCACTTCGATCTTCCTCACCCTAAAGACGTCTTTAATGCCTCAGCCTACTGGCTGGGCTCATGTAGGCTGCTCATGGCCAAAGCTTTGCGTGTGGTGAAGGAGGTACGAGGTGACACGCTGCCCTGCAGCCTGCCCTTTGCTTTCTTTGGATTGAATTCCTCGTGCTGAAGAGCGCTCCTGTGTTGCCTTATTAAGTGTGCAGTGTTAGGTGATGTGTGAATTATCTATTAAACATTCAGGGGTTTGGCTGTGGCTTCAAAGATGCATTAAGGAATGTGAAGCCTTTTCAGGTGTTTCAAGAACAGGCACAAAGGCGGAAAGGCAGAGGGACAGCCGTTTGAAACGGGTAGCTCCTTGAGAGGTCTTGGCAGGACACCTTTTTAGGGTCAGTGTTTGCAACTGGGCTGTCCACGCCCCGGTGTGGCAGATCTGGCAGTAAGCACCCTGCTGGCAGCGAGGAAGGGCTGGTAACACAACAGCAGAGCTGCGAGGGCAGTTTTTCTTTCAAAGACGCGCACAAGAGGTGACCAAAGCGCCCGGCTGAGCGATGTGCAGTGCTCTGTTGGGAACAAGCAGGAATTTCAGAGGAATCTTCAGAGCCAGGTGCAGTCAGGTGGCCCGTCACAATATTCCTGGTGGTTTGGCAGAAATCTGGCACTTTGTGTGTGTCTGTGATCTAGTTAGATGTCCTTTCTTTACCGGTATTTATCAAGATGGGTTTGTTGGGTTTTTTAAGCTGTTTTATTTTGCAGTTATCGGTATCTGATTGCTTCCACTTTTTGTTTTGGGCAGAAGTAGATGTTTGAAAAATAAATTATTTCAGAGAAATTGTGCCTTTTGTTACGTATGACATTAAAGTACGAGAGAGGACAGGAGCTGTACCCCGGAGCTATGGTCCAGCTGAGCTATGTGCTATCCATCCTTACTTTAAAGGCATAATGGAATGTGCCAAGGTTGATTTTGTCCTGAGCCAAGTGAGCGCACGGCACGTAGAGCTGAACCTGTACAGTATGAGGGTCTAGAAGATGACAGACCGGAGCGTGCTGTGCTGCCCAGACAATGGGTATCTGTACCCTGCAAAGTCTGTGATCTGTTTTGAACGTGGGATGATGCTGGCGGCTAAGGAGTCAAATTATCCTTTGCCTTTCTTGTAAGGGATAGCTTGCTCTGGCAAACTGCAGTAGCCTTGGGCACGGCATTCGGGTTAATCCGTGCCAATAAATTGCTGTTATCTTCGTTTTTCTTTCTAAATATTTTCTCTCTTTAAAGGGAATGCCATATTCAGTGCACTTTTGAATTAACAGCAGCCAAGTTAGCAAGTCAGTGTGTTAGGACCATTTCAAAGATAGATGCTTTCTATTTTAAAAGTGTTAATTAACTAGTTCTCTTCTGTTATCTTTTAGCTTAAGTTTTTGTTGGAAATGTTGATTAATATCTTTTTCATCAAGGACACGCTGTTTACATTCTCAGATAACTCCTTTGTGCCAGGAATCATCCCAAAGCTAGTTTCCATTTTGTTACTAAACATGATGCCTGACCAAAACCTCTCTTGGTCTAGGAGCTACTCGAAGAAGACGTTCCTGGTTTGCCTTCGTACCCGTTGCCACCTCTACCTGGTCCAGGAGATCCCTTTCCTGTCAGAGTCACCCATGTGGTGTCCCCTGAGGAGGTACGTTTTGTGAACATCTTGGATCTGTTGCAGTCAGGAAATGTTGCAGTCCCGCCCTGCTGGTGAAAAGGGCGGGACAGCTAACAGTTTTAGGTGATAGAAAACAGTGGGTAAGGTGGCAAAAGGCTGCTGAGTTGTTGATGCAGATGGTTGTGCACTGCAGCTGTCTGCATGAACTCTTGCTTGAAATACCCTCTTCAGTGAGGGCGGAGAAATACTGACCGTTTCCCTGAAAAGATAACTTTAAGAATGACAGTACTGCAGTCTGGTGCTTACCTTGTATCATCAGAAAATAGGTCATTGGATTTTCACTTGGTGGAACAGTGGTGATTTATCTCTTCCTTGTCCTTCAAAGGTTAAATTACTGGAACATTGTAGAGTGAGGTGAACATTTTCTGCCTGTTACAGTTGTATTTTACGTCTAAGTGATTGCTTTAAATTCAGCACCATGGCCTAACAGAAATTCACCCCACCAATTCGCGTGACTATAAGTATTTGGGGGCGGGGGGGATGGCATAGGGTGTGCCTATCCGTTAGTACCCTGTACATTATCCGGGATTGATTTTCCAGGTAGGCAGCGATGAAGTTGTAACCAGAAGTCCAAGGGCAATCAAGAGAGACTTCAGGGTCTTGGGAGGAGTGGTGAAGGGATCAGGAACACAAGTAGTGTTCTCCTTTCCTTCCAGTTGCAGGGAGTGACAAGGGAAGAGACAGGAACAGCCATCAGATGAATACCTGGCTCCGAGCCCTGTGTCACTGGCAGAATTTTGGGGGTTTTGATCACAGGACCCCAGGCAAGTTGTTGTTGTTTTCTTACCGGAGAGGAATATAAAATGTTTTTGAAAACAAACCAACCCAACAAAACCCCGGGGTGGTGTTTGAGCTGTGGTTGCTCCTGAGCATTAGTCTGGGAAGTACATAGCCACGTGATGTCACATCAAAAAGGGATTGTTCGTGTAACATTACAGGCCTTTGCTTGCAAAATTAAAATAAAGAAGAAAAAAAAAAGAGAATGGAAAAAATAATTGATTTTACTTTAAGATCTTAGAGTCAGGTCTCAAAATAAGTCTGTTGGGGTTTGGTTTGGTTTGGCTCTTTGTATACTGCCAAAAGAAAAAAGAAAAAAAAAAAAGATGAAAAATTTTACTTCACAAATTCCTCACAAAGTCTTGTTTAATGCGGTTGCTGTTTCTGATGGTCGTTGTCTGGGCTTTGATTCTTCTGCATAGGCATAGGGGGAAAATCACATATCTGAGGGTTTTTAATTCTTGTAATGCCCTATTTAGAGGTTTCTATGAACTTGTCCTCTGGCCTTAACAGTAG
Organism: Leptosomus discolor; assembly: GCF_034619465.1. Classification (NCBI taxonomy): domain Eukaryota; kingdom Metazoa; phylum Chordata; class Aves; order Leptosomiformes; family Leptosomidae; genus Leptosomus; species Leptosomus discolor. The sequence continues at coordinate 98,380 of NW_028237950.1, forward strand.
TGGGGAGCTGTCAAGCCTGAAGGGCACTGCTTTTGTAGCTGTAAGAATGGTAACACCTGCCTTGTCCAAATACTGCTGCTGTAACAGAAATAACCCATCCGTTCTAGTGAAATCGGTTTTGTCTTGATTCTCAAGGGAAAGAGGCTCCAAGTTAGACATCCTAATCGTATGTCTTGCATGTGTGGTTTTGTGATCTGGTTTTACAGTGCTATTAAATTAATAATTTGCTTTCAGTGCTGAGACTTGTTTTCGGAGTTTATGTTTTCTTCCGGGAAAAACAGAATAATCTTTCTTTTGCATGGTTAGACTTCCGTGGTACAGAAAGCTGTTTAATGATCTTTTCTCACTGAAGTGTGCACCTGTCAGCAAGGAAGTTGATTAAAAATAGATACACCTTGTGCATGGTCTAAGTAGAGCCTGTCCCTCAGCACTGCTCCAGCAAAGACCCTTCGGACAAGAGGGGTGTCGTGAGCGCTGGCAGTCCCCGCTGGCCCTCGGCCCTCACTCCAGCTGCACTTCCATGGCCAGGGAAACACCAGGTTTGGGCACACGGCCCCGCTGCTGGGGCAGGTGCTGCTGGCGGCAGCGGGGTGACCCGCCTCGTCCCGAGGAGCCAGCAGGGATCGGGGCTTGCGCTGGCAGGAGCGGGCCAGCCTGCAAGGAACGGCGCGCCGGTGGAGACGCCTGGGGTTGGTGCAGCTGGGCGGTCCCGGGGGTTTTTAGGGCACAACCCAGTGCGGCTTCGGTTCAGGGAAGTGTTTCAGCGAGCCTGACCTTTAAATGATGCAAGTGCCCACACTGAGCTGAGCGTGGTTGCTCACACGCTCCCCATGAACTGGGAGTCCAGCATCATCCTGGTCAGCGCTCCTGACTGCCGAGCTGCACCGACTCCTCCCCGTTGTATCAACGTCCAAAATGATTTTACTCTTCTGTGGCAAATCACTGCGCCTGGAGCAGCCCCCCACACGGCGGCATGACCGGAGCTTTGGTCGGAAGGGAAGAGCGATCGAGTGGGGGGTTTCACCGATCCCCTGCTGTGGCTCGTGGCCCTGCCCTGAAAAGCCCCGGCAGCGGCCAGGGGTTGCCAAAGTGTGGCGGAGATCAGGTCATCCCAGCGCGGCCAACCCCCCACCAACCGGCCTCGGCTGCAAAAGCCTGATCGCAGGGCTCAGTAGCCCGTTTGGCACTTGCCCCCCGCTCATGAGGGAGGAGAAACCGCGCCCGAGGCGGCCCCCGCCCCGCCTCTCTGCTCGCCTCCACGGCCCGAACCTGCCCCCGCCCAACGCGGCCGGGCCGGGGGTGTTCGGGGGGCGGGCGGGGGCGTTACGGCGAGTGGCAGCCGCCGGCCCCGACCTCCGCGGCGAGGGGTCACCCCCACCCGAGCCCCAAAACCAGCCGGGGCTGGGGGGAGCACTCCAAGGCGCGACTGGGAGAAGTGGGGCTGCTGGAGTTGTTGGGGGAGGGGGCGGGGAGGTGAGGGGGAGGTGGATCCGTGACTTGGTTTCCCCTGCTGAGCAGGGCTGGGGTTTTGGGGGGGGGAGCACCAGTGGGTCCGTGCCTCAGTTTCTTCAGTTGGGAGCTGGTTTGGGGCACCTTGGAGAGGTGGAGGATGAGTCCGTGCCTCAGTTTCCCCTGCTGACAGCAAAGTAGGATCCCATTTGCAGGGATGAGGGACTGACTTTTCCTCCCACCCCGTGCCTCAGTTTCCCCTTGACCGTGGGGCAGACCCCACCCCAAGGCCTAGTTCTGAGGAGGTCCAGCCAGCAGCCTCCAGTCTGCCCAGTTTAACACTAAACAGGCTTTCAGGGAAGGTGTGGTACCGCATCCCTTGGGGTGCTGGCCGTGACACCGCCGCGTGCCTCAGTTTCCCCTGCGAGGCTCCTGGGAGCCCCGGCCTTGGTCCCCACTGAGCTCTGGGGCTTCTCACCCTTTTATTTCCCTTAAAATCTCCTTTTTTTTTTTTTTTTTTTTTTTTTCTTTGGGCTTGTTTTGGTTTGGTTGTTTGTTTTTTAAGCTATTTAACCCGAGGGGGCAGTGGCCCTGCCTGCTGAGGCACGGGTGCATTCCCCGGGCTGGGGTGGCAGGGGGTGGGACACAGGTCTGTCCGCATCCCCGTGCCTCAGTTTCCCCTGCCAACAATAAACGCTGCGTCCTGCGAGGCCGTGGCCTCCGCGTCATCTTTTGTGTCTCACCCTGCCTGGGTGGTCCCCCAGCACCAAGGCACCCATGGATGTGGGGGTGCAGGATGAGAGATACACCCTGGTTTGGGGGTGCAAGTTGTGGAGTTAACCATATTTAGGGGTGCAGGGTGGGGGATTTAACTGGACTTGGGTGTGCAGGTGGGAATATAACCAGATTTTGGGGGTGCAGGGATGGGAGAAACAAAAATGCCGCAGCATCCACCCCGACAGCCTGGCTCAGCGGCACCTGTGTGTGTGTGTGGGGGGGGGGTGTGTGTGCTGAGTGCCCTCTAGTGCCGCTTGAAACAGCCCCGAACTCCCCATTTCTTCTCTGTCCTTTCTGCTCTGTCTGGGTTTTCCTGCCTCTCTTCCCCTTTGGACCGGGGTCACACGGGGGAGGGGAAGAAGGGACTCGCAACTGCCCATCCTCTTGTTCGTCACCCCCCAACATCCAGGCAGATGTTTCTTTTCCTTTTTCTCCTTTTCCTCCGCACATGGCATTAACATCTCTCCTTCTAATCCACATTTTTTCTCAGCATTGGGGTTTCGGGAACTGGGGGTGGATCAGGCCCCTGCAGCTCGCTCCTGCGCTGCCGCAATCGAATGTGCCCGGCAAGGCACGGTATTTTACCCACTCCTGACTGCATCCAAAGTGACAATGGGCCACACTTTATGGCCACAGCGGTGCAGCACTGGGCTCGAGGGGAGGGCATCAGGTGGGTGTTCATCCACGGTCTCATACTCAGGCTGACCATGCAGTCGAATGAACCCGTGGTTTGATTGAAAGATGTGCCGATGTCTGACACCGTAACTGGGATGTACAGCCACCACAGGCGGTCTTTATTGACAAGAACCGCTGGGGGCGTCATGGAAACCCCAAAATTCGAGCGTTTTGTCCTGTGGGACCATTAATGGGCATCGCCCCTGTACCAGATGATAAAAGGGACACTGTGGACATACGTGGGCCAACCTGTAATGGTGAGGCTGCCCTCCCTCGGCATTGTGCCCATGACCCTGGCGAAACCCAGAGGCATATTTGCCTGGGAAGCCCTGGATGGGAGTGGGAAATCCACCGTATTGGTGCCGGTGGATAATCCCTGACTTCTAACCCTGAAGCCCAGTTTCCAAGCTGAGGCCAGCCGTGTTGTCTCACAGGGACAGTGGATCGCCCTGGTGTCCCTGCTGGCCATGGTGACAACTAGGACCTGGATGACCATGTGGTGGCAAAAATGCCAGTGGGAGTCACCTGAGCGATGAACTTATTCCTTCCTACCTGCTCATGACACCGTGGAGTGGGGACTGGAATGGCACTACCCTGCGTTTCAACATTCCCAGGGCAACAGCCGAGTATGGTGCTCAGTGGAACACAATGCTGTGTGACCAAAGGAGAAGGAGTGTGTGGAATAGGGCTGCATCCACATCCGAGATGTATCGATGCCACCTCGGGATCAGAGCAACGAAATGAAGAAAGTGGTAAAAGGCTGGGAGGCAGTTGTTGCTGTACCAGGGACTAATGGGTCGGGGAAAGTTTTGGAATGTTTGGATTTTAATAGGTGACTGCAGTTATGATTATTGTAATTTGTATTGTAATAAGCCAGAGTAGGCGTGCAGTACTGAAACCTGTTAATGGTAGAGTGCACCCCCTTGAAAACTGTTCTGTCCGTGTTGGACAGAAGGATAATTGAGGAATGACGATCCACAGCGAGCACGAAAGCTCCCTGAGGTCACACTCGCTTTTAACGCTGGAGGCAAGAGGTGGCTGCACGACCTCTCCCAGGAAACCAGTTGAGTAACGGCTGTGGTCATGGGTGGGCTGTGGCAGATGCACCCGCCCTGGCAAAGAGCCAACATTGACAGGGACTTGCCAAAGACAACGATCGGAGTTCAGCCGGTAAGATCTCATCATGGCGTTTACCTCACGGTTTTGGCACTTGGCCCCAGCTCATGAGAGCTGACCCCAGCCCGAGCCGAGGGGGCGCAGCCGGAGCCCAACCAAGAGGTGCTGGGAGCCACTCCGGGCCTCCGGGGAGCAGCAGGGCTGCGGCCAGGGACTCTCCCGGGGGCTGGGACGTGCCCGAGGGCGCTGCCCGGGGCTGAGGGCCCTCACCCCCCGGGGGCCTTGGGTGAGTGGAGACCCCGCAGATTCTGTCCGTGAGCAAGCCCTCGCCCGTCGGTGAGTGGTTGCAGGGTCGGGGCACCGGGCGTGGGCCGGTTCCCCCTCTGTGAGTGGGGTCATCGTGCCCAAAGGATCGATGGTGAAACTTGGGCATTCTTGGGCCAAGCCGCGGAGTGTGATATTCCCAGCTGACCCCGAGCTGTACTGCACTGGTGGAGTGCTGGCTGCGTGGGGTGGGAATAAATCCCCGTTCTGAGCGGCTGCTCCGTCCGGTTTGTAGGTACCTCCAGGACATGGGAATGCTGGGTCCCCCTTGTGCTCCCCAAACTCCTGCCCCCCCCCCCCCCCCACCACCAAGCGAGCGCTCGGCTGGGGCTGTCGCTGCCCCAGGCACAAGCACCTTGTAAAGAGCTGAATTAGTTCTGTGATTCCTTGCTGTAGGCAGCATTCAGGCTTTGTGAACCTTCATCCATTGCCTCACACCTTGGCATGGGTGACTCAAGGCAGTCGAGCACCGCGCTACAACACAGTGTTAATCGATCGGAGCCTTTTCTAATCTTTTTCCCATTTCCACTTTCAAGCAGCAGTTTATTAGTTCAGTGCTCTGTAGTTTAGAGGGGGGTTTCAAATCCTCAGCTGTCAGTGAAAAATCCATCAAACAGCTGAGGTAGATTAGCTTATTTTAGTCATCTAAGAAAAAAGAATCTTCAAGGTAAAAGGTTGTGCTGTTGGAATCCCTGCCGTGGTGAAACACAGCAGAGGGCTGGCTTTAAGAGTGCGGCTGTCGGTTTACTTGGTGCTTGACTTCCTCTGCAGTTCGCCTCAGGCCACTCTTCTTCCCTCCTCATCTGATTTTCTCTCCCCCTCGGAGTTCAGAGGCAGCAGCATTAGCAGCCCCCAAAGTCTGCTCTGCCAACCACTCTTCTATGTTCATGAGCCAGGACAGGGGAGACGGGGGGACAGGTTCATGCTCCGAGCTTCTCAGCAACGGGGGAGGAAGCACAGCACAGCTCAGCTCAGACCCTTCTTTCACCTCACGGGCACTTTGAAGCTGACCTGTCTTCTGAACTCCTGCAGTACCTGCAAGCTCAGTGCTGCTGCCAGTGTCTGCTCCAGCTCTCCAGTGCAGTGGGTGCTGGGAAATGCCACCCTCTCGCCTGGCAGAAGGCACTGGCTTCCTTCCCCTTGTCCCCCTGCTCCTCCTCAGGGCAAGCGAGCTCTGCCCTCACTGGGCCCGTGCATTGTTACCCCAGGGGCACCCCAGCTTGCAGCAGTGAGACCTGCGCTCACTCACAGCTGGGAGGGGCTGGGGGGGGGGGGGGGGGGGGGCAGTTCCTGGCAGTCCTGAACGTCAGCTCGTAGCCAATGCCGGGCTAAGTCCCTTTCATGATCACCAATAAGCAAGTCCTGTTTGGGTTTGGTTTTTTTTAAATGATAATAAGGAAAGTGACACATGACGTGCGAAAAAGACTCTACAACCTGCAAGGTTACACAGTAGGTGTGTTTATTGCGCGCAGATGCACGGGGGATCGCTCCTCCACACACAGGCATACCCACCGTGGCTGCTTGTCCAGGATTTATACAGTTAAAACATCACCTATTTCGAAACGCCTGTACATATTCATGATCTATCCCTGAAAAGGCAGTTCCTTCTGGTCACACCATTTCCATAATCTCCGCCTCGGACTCCTCCTCGTGGAGCTTGCACAGTTCCTCCTGGTGGTCGTGGGCAGGGGTCTTCAGGGATGAAGGCCGTAGGTCTTCCTCGCTGTGTACTCCTCGCCTCTCCCCTGGAATCTCTAATTTGGCTGAGCTTGCAGTCCCAGACCGGTTTCGGCCTGGTCTGTCCTTGTGTGCACAGCTGGCTGTCTCCTCTTTGTTCTTGGTTAGAGATGGATGTTAGCGAGCCCTCCTTAGCCCTTAGCTCCTCCTGCTTTTGACACTTTTGAACCATGAATTGGGTCCTTGTTTCTGTCCTTTCTATTTCCCTTATCAGCTTCTTTCTCAAGCAATTTGCAGGGGTTAGTGACTAATTGCTTACTTGCCTGTATGTTAGTTCTGGGAAGCAAGTTTTAATAGTTTTAGCTTTTTCTATGTAGCTCCCTATTAATATTTTCGATATATCTTTGGTTATAAAATATATTTTCTATATGGCCCCCTATCAATTCCCCCCTTTTCTGTTAAGTGAATTCTTTTACTACAGCCGAACATAATGTTCCTCTATCTAACATTTTTAAAATACGTATTAGACTCAAGCTTCCGTCGTAATTGGTTCTTTTTCAATTCATTGTAGGAATCCCCTGTCTTTTGAAAACACCATAAACTACATCAGACTGTTATACAAAGGACTATAAACAAAAGGATAATTGTTATCATTGTGACAAACAATTGCTTTAACCATGTTAGATTTGACAACCAAGAGGTTAGCTTTTCCCACAGCTTAGAAAAATCCCAGGAGGTGCTTTCTTCACACAGCTGTAGTGAATCCAGGCGCTTTGTTCCCTGAGCCTAATTGCCGTGAAAGAGGTGAGAAGCACTTGATATGGTCCTTCCCACTGTGGCTCCAAAGTTTTCTCTGTAAGAAACTTAACACACACATAGTCTCCAGGCTGTATGTTAGGCACTGGCCCATCCAAACCCCTGCATCGGGTTCCAAACAGCGGTTTCCCAGTTTTACAAAGCTGTTTCCCTAATGGCACCATATAGGAAGTCATCAGTTCTTCACCAATTTGTGAAGAGGTTCCCTTTTGTACCGCATATAGGTCGTCCATATAGAATTTCAAATGGGCTTAGTCCTTCCTTAGCTCGGGGTCTAGTTCGTATCCATAGCATTGCTAGGGGTAGAGATTGTGGCCAGGCCCAATTGGTTTCTTGTCCTAATGTAACAATCTGTTGTTTAATCTGGTGATTCATTTTCTCCACCTGGCCACTGGATTGTGGCCGGTATGGAGTGTGTAGCTGCCAGTCTGTCCCTAGATGGTGGCTTATTTGTTGCACTATTTTGGAGATAAAGTGCGGCCCTCTATCTGAGGACGTCACTGCTGGGACTCCAAACCTGGATATGATTTTTTGTAGCAACACCTTGGTCACCTCTCGAGCTTTGGCTGTTCTGCATGGGAAGGCTTCTGGCCAGCCTGAAAAGGTATCAGTTAGTACAAGCAAGTATTTACACCCTCCTTTTCTAGGAAGTTCCGCAAAATCAATTTGCCAGTGTTGTCCCGGACAATTCCCTTTCCCAATTTGGCCCATTTCTGGTTTGGGGACAATTTTTGGATTAGTCTGGAGGCAAAGGTCACCTTGCTGAGTCACTTGTCTGACAGTGGTGTATAAATTTCGAGCCGTCACGTGTCTGATAATGTATTTGTGTAATGCCTCCGCCCCCCAGTGTCCCTTCTTGTGTTCCTCCCGGACCAATGGCCAAACCATATAAGAGGGGACTATGAGTTTCCCATGTGATGTTACAGCCCACCCGTCCTCATTGGATGTTCCTTCCAAATCTGTGATTAACTTTTGATCCTCCTTAGTGTATTCTGGCTTACCTTCTAAGGTTATCTGTCCATCTGGGACTAGTGCTCCCTCCCCACCTTTACCATTTCTTTAGCTGCCTGTTTTGCCTCTCTGTCCGCCAGTTCGTTTCCTCTTTCCAGTTCGGTGCTCACTTTCTGGTGTGCCCTGATGTGCATAATCGCCACCTTTTCAGGAAGTTGGACTGCATTTAAAAGTCTTAAAATTTCCTTCACGTGCTTGATAGTCTTTCCTTGGGAGTTCAACAGTCCTCGCTCCTTCTAAATTGCTCCGTGGGCATCTACCACTCCAAAGGTGTATTTAGAATCAGTCCAAATATTCACAGCCTTTCCTTCGGCCCTCTCCAGGGCCCGAGTGAGGGCTATGATCTCGGCCTTTTGCGCTGAGGTGTCAGCCGGTAGTGGTCCAGATTCTATTACCTTTTCAGCAGTGGTGATGGCGTACCCGGAATGTTGTTTTCTGCCCAGAACATAGCTGCTCATATCTGTGAAGCAGTGCTCTACCCCATCCATGGGGGCATCTTTGAGGTCGATGCGGCTAGAGTACGTGGCCTCAATCGTCTCGAGGCAGTCGTGGTCCACTGGTTCTCCAGTCTTCCCACTAAGAAATGAAGCTGGGTTGACAGTGTAACTGCCATGGAAACATGTCGCAAATAATAGTTGCTGTTGTTTACCATGGAAACGCTCTCAAAATTGTAGGTGCCATGGAATGCCATGGAACGCTCTGGAAATCCTATTTGCCATGGAGTGCCCTAGAAACGCACTGGAACTATAGTTGCCGTGGCATTCCATAGAACGGTGCAGAACTTCTATTTGCCATGCAATGCCATGGTATGCTCTTGAACTTCTAGAGGCTATGGAATGTCATGGAAACACATTGCAAGTAATACTTGCTGTTAAATGCCATAGAAACGCTCTGAAAGTTCTAGTTGCAGTTAAATGCCATGGAACCCTCTGTAACTCCTAGTAGCCATGGAATGACGGAGAAACACTCTGGAACTTCTAGTTGCCATGGAATGCTATGGAACGCTCTGGAAGTACTAGTTGCGAGGTAGTGCCATAGAAACACTCCGGAAATATTAGTTGCCATGGAATGCTCAGGAACGCTCTGGAAATTCTAGTTTCCATGGAATGTAGTGGAAGGCTGTGGAACTTGTAGATGCAATGGAATGTCATGGAAACACACCACAAATAGTAGCTGCCACGGAATGGCATAGAAACGCATTGGAACTACTACTGACCATGCAATGCTATGGAACGTTCTGGAATATCTAGTTTCCATGGAATGCCATGGAACACAATGGAATTTCTAGTTGCCATTGAATATCATGAAATGCTGCAGAACTTTTAGTTGAAATGGAATATCACGGCAACACATCTCAAATAATAGTTGCCATGCAATGCCATAAAACGGTGCAAAACTTCTAGTTGTCATATAATACCATAAAAACGCTCTGGAATTAATAGTTGCCAAGAAATGACATGGAACACTCAGGAACTCCTAGTTGCCATGGAAAGTCATGGAAACACATGGCAAATAATAGTTGCATTGAATGACATAGAAACGCTCTCAAAATTCTAGTTGCCATGGAATGCAGTGGAACACTGCGGAACTCCTCGTTGCCATCAAAATGCCATAGAAATGCTCTGGAAATACTAGTTGGCATGAAATGCCATGGAACACTGCGGATCTTCTAGTTGCCATGGAATGTCATGGAAACACATTGCAAATAATAGTTGCCATGGAATGCCATAGAAATGCTCTGGAACTACTAGTTGCCATGGAATGCCATGGAATGCTCTGGAACTCCTAGTTGCCATGGAATGCATGGGACACTGCGGAATTCCTAGTTGCCATGGAATGCCATAGAAACGCTCTGGAAATGCTAGTTGCCATGGAACCCCATAGAAATGCTCTGGAAATACTGGTTGCCATGGAATGACAAATAAATCCTCTGAAAATATTAGTTGCCATGGAATGTCATAAAAATGCTCTGGAAATACTGGTTGCCATGGAATGACAAATAAACCCTCTGAAAATATTAGTTGCCATGAACTGCCATAGAAATGCTCTGGAACTACCACTTGCCATGGAATGCTATCGAATGCTATAAAACTTCTAATTGCCATGGAATACCAAATAAAGGCTCTGGAACAACTAGTTGCCATGGAATTCTATAAAACGCTCTGGAACTTCTAGTTGCCATGGAATGCCATGGAACGCTTCGGAACTTCTAGATGCTACGGAATGTCATGGAAACACATCGCAAACAATATCTGCTGTTAAACGCCATAGAAAGGCTCTCAAAATTCTAGTTGCCACAAATTCCATGGAACCCTCCAGAACTCATAGTTGAAATGGAATGACGTAGAAACACTCTGGAAATCCTATTTGCCAGGAATGCCATAGAAACGCTCTGTAAGTACTAGTTGCCATGGAATGGCATGGAACACTCTGGAACTTCTAGTTGCCATGGAATGCCATAGAAACGCTCTGGAACTACTAGTTGTCATGGAATGCCATAGAACGCTCTGGAAGTCCTAGTTTCCACGGAATGCCATAAAAACACTTTGGAACTACTAGTTTCCAGGTAGTGCCATAGAAACGCTTTGGCACTACTGGTTGATATGGAATGGAATGGAACGCTCTTGAACTTTTAGTTGCCATGGAATGCCAAATAAACCCTCTGAAACTATTAGTTCCCATGGAATGCCATAGAAACGCTCTAGATATACTAGTTGCCATGGAATGCCATGGAACACTCTGCAAATTCTAGTACCTATTGAATGCCAAATAAACCCTCTGAAAATACTAGTTGCCATGGAATGCCATGGAACGCTCTGGAACTTCTAATTGTCATGGAATGCCATTGAAACGCCCCTTAAATACTAGTTGTCATGGAATGCTGCGGAACGCTCCGGAACTAGTTACCATGGAATGCCATAGAAAGGCTCTGGAACTACTAGTTGCCATGGAATGGCTATGGAAACACATCACAAATAATAGTTGCCGATGAATGCCACAGAAACCCTCTCGAAATTGTAGTTGTCATGGAATGCCATGTAATGCTTTTGAAATTCTACTTACCATGGAATACAATGGAACGATCCAGAACTTCTAATTCTAATGGAATGTCATGGAAACACATTGCAAATAAGAGTTGCCATGGAATGCCATAGAAACTCCCTGGAACTACTAGTTGCCATGGAATGCCATGAAATGCTGCAGAAATTCTAGTTCCATGGAATGCCATAGAAACGCTCTGGAACTACTAGTTGCCATGGAATGGCTATGGAACGCTCTGGAACTTCTAGTTGATATGGAATGCAATCGAAAATTTCTGGAACTTCAAATTGCCACCTAATACCATAAAAACCTCTGGAACTACTACTTGCCATTGAATGGAATGGAACGCTTGGAATTTCTAGTTGCCATGGAACTCAATGGAACGCTCCGGAACTTCTAGTTGCCATGGTATGCAATAGAAATGCACTGGAACTCCTAGTAGCCATGGAATGCCATAGAAACTCCCTGGAACTACTAGTTGCCATGGAATGCCATCGGATGCTGCAGAAATTCTAGTTGCCATGGAATGCCATAGAAACACTCTGGAACTACAAGTTTGCACGGAACGCTATGGAAGACACTGGAACTTCTAGTTGCCATGGAAAGCAATGAAACGGTCCAAAAATTCTAGTTGCCATGGAAAGCCATAGAAATTCTCTGGAACTTCTAGTGGCCACCTAATACCATAAAAAACTCTGGAACTACTACTTGCCCTTGATTGGTATGAAACGCTCTGGAATTTCTAGTTGCCATGGAATGTAATGGAACGCTCCGGAACTTCTAGTTGCCATGGAATGCCATGGAACGCTCTGAAACTCCTAGTTGCCATGGAATGTCACGGAAACACATCCCAAATAATAGTGTCCATGGAATGGTATGGAACGCTCCAGTACTTATAATTGCCATGGTATACAATAGAAACGCACTGGAACTCCCGATTGCCATGGAATGCCATAGAAAAGCTCTGGAACTACTAGTTGCCATGGAATGCAATGGAACGCTCTGAGACTCCTAGTTGTCATGGAATGCCATGGAACCACATCCCAAATAAGAATTTCGATGGAATGCTATGGAATGCTATGGAAATGTTAGTTGCCATGGAATGCCATGGAAGGCTGTGGAACTCCTCGTTTCCATGTAATGTGATAGAAAAGAACTGGAACTTCTAGTTGCCATGGAATGCCATAGAAATGCTCTGGAAATATTAGTTGCCACCTAATACCATCAAAAGCTCTGGAACTACTACTTGCCCTTGATTGGTATGGAACGCTCTGGAATTTCTAGTTGCCATGGAATGCAATGGAACGCTCTGGAACTTCTAGTTGCCATGGTATGCGATAGAAACACACTGGAACTCCCAGTTGCCATGGAATGTCATGGAAACACATCACAAATAATGGTTGCCATGGAAAGCCATAGAAACTCCCTGGAACTACTAGTTGCCATGGACTGCTATGGAATGTCTGAATCTCCTAGTTGCCATTGAATGTCATGAAAACACATCGCAAATAACAGTTGCCATGGAATGCATTAGAAACTCCCTGGAACTACTAGTTGCCAAGGAATGCTGTGGAACGCTCTCGAACTTCTAGTTGCCATGGAATGTCGTGGGTACACATCGCAAATAATACTTGCCATGATATGCCACAGAAACGCTCTGGAACTTCTAGGAATGCCATGGAACGCTGCAGAACTTCTAGTTGCCATGGAATGCCATGGAACGCTCTGGAACTACTAGTTTCCACGGAAGGCCATTGAACACTCTGGAACTTCTAGTTGCCATGGAATGCTCCGGTACTTCTAGTTGCTACGGAATGCCAAATAAACCCTCTGGAACTACCAGTTGCCATTGAATGCAATAGAAAGGCTCTGGAACTTCTAGTAGCCACGGAATGCCATGAAAACACATCGCAAATAATAGTTGCCGATGAATGCCACAGAAACTTTCTCAAAATTCTATTTGCCATGGAATGCCATGTAATTCTTTGGAACTCCTACTTACCATGGAATGCAATGGAAGTATCCAGATCTTCTAATTCTAATGGAATGTCATGGAAACACATCGCAAATAAGAGTTGCCATGGAATGCCATAGAAACCCTCTCCAAATGGTAGTTGCCATGGAATGCCATGTAATGCTTTGGAACTCCTACTTACCATGGAATGCACTGGAACGATCCAGAACTTCTAATTATAATGGAATGTCATGGAAACACATAGCAAATAAGAGTTGCCATGGAATGCCATAGAAACGCTCTGGAACTCCTGGTTGCCATGGAGTGCTATAGAAATGCTCTGGAACTATTAGTTTCCATCAAATGCCATGGTAACGCTCTGGAACTACAAGTTGCCATGAAACGCTATGGAATGCTCTGAACTTCTAGTTGCCATAAATGCCATAGGAATGCTCTGGAACTACTAGTTGCCATGGAATGCAATGGAACACTCCAGAACTACTAGTTGCCATGGAATGCCATGAAACGCTGTGGAATTCCTCATTGCCATCAAAATGCCACAGAAATGGTCTGGAATCACTCATCGGCATGGAATGTCAAGGAACTCTGCGGGTCTTCTAGTTGCCATGGAATGTCATGGAAACACATCGCAAATAAAAGTTGCCATGTAATGCAGTAGAAACGCTCTGTAATTACTAGTTGCCATGGAATGCCATGGAACGCTCTGGAACACCTGGTTTCCATGGAGTGCCATAGAAACTCTCTGGAACTTCTAGTTGCCACGTAATGCCATCACAAGCTCTGGAACTACTGCTTGCCCTGGATTGGTATGGAACGCTCTGGAATTTCTAGTTGCCATGGAATGCAATGGAACGCTCCAAAAATTCTACTTCCCATAGTAAGCGATAGAAGTGCACTGGAACTCCTAGTTGCCATGGAATGCCATAGAAAGTCTCCGAACTACTATTTGCCATGGAATCAATGGAATGCTCCAGAACTTCTAGTTGTCATGGAATGCCATGGAACGCTCTGGAGCTCCTGGTTGCCATCGAGTGCCATAGAAACGCTCTGGAACTACTAGTTGCCAAGGAATGCTATGCAACACACTAGAACTTCTACTTGCCACGGAACCCTCTAGCATTTCTAGTAGCCATGGAATGCCATATAAACTGTCCAGAATTACTAGTTGCCATGCAATGCCGCGGAATGCACCGAAACTTCTAGTTGCCATGGAATGCCATAGAAACGCTCTGGAACTACTAGTTTCCATGGGAAGCTATGCAACGCTCTGGAACTTTTAGTTGCCAAGGAATGCCATGAAACGCTGCAGAACATTTCTTTACCATGAAAATGCCATAGAAATGCTCTGGAAATACTGGTTGGCATGGGATGCCACGGAACGCTACAGATCTTGTAGTTGCTATGGAATGTCATGGAAACACATCGCAAATAAAAGTTGCCATGTAATGCAGTAGAAACGCTCTGTAATTACTAGTTGCCATGGAATGCCATAGAAAGTCTCTGGAACTACTAGTTGCCATGGAATGCCATGGGATGCTGCAGAAATTCCAGTTGCCATGGAATGCCATAGAAATGCTCTGAAACTAGAAATTGCCACGGAACGCTCTGGAAGACACTGGAACTTCTAGTTGCCATGGAATGCCATAGAAACGCTCTGGAACTTCTAGTTGCCGTGAAATGCCATGGAACGCTCTGGAACTCCTGGTTGCCATGGAGTGCCATAGAAACGCACTGAAACTTCTACTTGCCATGGAATGCTATGGAATGCTCAGGAACTCCTCGTTGCCATGGAATGCAATGGAACGCTCCGCAACTTCTACTTGCCATGAAATGCCATGGAACACTGCAAAACTTCTAGTTGCCATGGAATGTCATCGAAACACATCAGAAACAATCGTTGCCGATGAATGCCACAGAAATCCTCTCAAAATTCTACTTGCCATGTAATGCCATGTAATGTTTTGGAACTCCTACTTACCATGGAATGCAATGGAACGATCCAGAACTTCTAATTTTAACGGAATGTTATGGAAACACATCGGAAATAAGAGTTGCCATGGTATGCCACAGAAACGCTCTGGAATTTCTACTTGCCATGGAATGCCATGGAACGCTCTGGAAATACTGGTTGCCATGGAGTACCATAGAAACGCTCTGGAACTACAAGTTACCATGGAATTCTATGGAACACACTAGAACTTCTACTTGCCTCGGAACCCTCTGGAATTTCTAGTAGCCATGGAATGCCATATAAACTGTCTAGAACTAATAGTTGCCATGGAATGCTATGGAACACAATGGAACTTCTACTTGCCACGGAACACTCTGGCATTTCTAGAAGCCAAGGAATGCCATAAAAACTCTCCAGAACTACTAGTTGCCATAGAACGCCGTGGAACGCTCTGGAAATACTAGTTTCCGTGGAAGTCTATGGAACGCTCTGGAAATTCTAGTTGTCATGGAATGCCATGGAATGCTCTGGAACTCCTGGTTCCCATGGAGTGCCATAGGAACGCTCTGGAACTACAGGTTGCCACGAAACGATATGGAATGCTCTGGAATTTCTAGTTGCCATGGAATGCCATATAAACTCTCTGGAACTTCTAGTTGCCCACTTATACCATCAAAAGCTCTGGAACTACTACTTGCCCTTGATTGGTATGGAACACTCTGGAATTTCTAGTTGCCGTGGAATGCCATTGAACGCTCTGGAACTCCTGGTTGCCATGGAGTGCCATAGAAACTCTCCAGAACTACTAGTTGCCATGGATTGCTATGGAAAACATTGGAACTTTTACTTGCCACGGAAACCTCTGGAATTTCTAGTAGCCATGGAATGCCATATAGACTCTCCAGAACTATTAGTTGCCATGGAATGCCATGGAAACACATCGCAAAAAATAGTTGCCATGTAATGGCATAGAAACGCTCTGTAATACTAGTTGCCATGGAATGCCATGGAACGCTCTGGAACTTCTAGTTGCCATGGAATGCCATAAAAACGCTCTGGAACTACTAGTTTCCATGGAAGGCCATGCAACGCTCTGAAACTTTTAGATGCCATGGAATGCCGTGAAATGCTGCGGAACTCCTCGTTGCCATCAAAATGCCATAGAAATGCTCTGGAACGACTAGTTGCCATGGATTGCCATAGAAACGCTCTAGAACTTCTTGTAACCATGGAATGCCATGGAACGCTCTGGAACTCTTGGTTGCCATGGAGTGCCATAGAAACCCTCTGGAACGACTAGTTGCCATGGAATGCTATGGAACACACTGGAACTTCTACTTGCCATGGAACCCTCTGGATTTTCAAGTAGACATGGAATGCAATATAAACTGTCTAGAACTAGTAGTTGCCATGGAATGCCATGAAACTCTGCGGAACAGCTCGTTGCCATCAAAATGCCATAGAAATGCCCTGGAAACACTAGATGGCATGGAATGGCACGGAACGCTGCGGATATTCTAGTTGCCATGGAATATCATGGAAGCACATGGCAAGTAATAGTTGCTGTGGAATGCCATAAAAACGCTCTGTAATTTCTAGTTACCATGCAATGTCATAGTAAGGCTCTGGAACTACTCGTTGCCATGTAATGCCATGAAGCACATCGAAAATAATAGTTGTCGATGAATGACACAGAAACGCTCTCAAAATTGTAGTTGCCATGGAATGACATGTAATTCTTTGAAACTCCTACTTACCATGGAATGCAATGGAACGATCCAGAACTTCTACTTCTAATGGAATGTCATGGAAACACATCACAAATAAGAGCTGACATGGAATGCCATAGGAACTCCCTCGAACTACTAGTTGCCATGGAATGCCATAGAAACGCTCTGGAACTACTATTTTCCATGGAAAGATATGCAATGTCTGGAACTACTATTTGCCATGGAATGCCATGGAACGCTCTGGAACTCCTGGTTTCCATGGAGTGCCATAGAAACGCTCTGGAACTAGTAGTTGCCATCAAATACCATAGAAACACTCTGGAACTACAAGTTTCCACGAAACAATATGGAATGCTCTGGAACTTCTAGTTGCCATGGAATGCCATAGAAACTCTCTGGAACTTCAAGTTGCTATCTAATTCCATCAAAAGCTCTGGAACTACTAGTTGCCCTTGATTGGTATGGAATGGTCTGGAATTTCTAGTTGCCATGGAATGCAATGGAACGCACCGGAAGTTCCAGTTCCCATGGTATGCGATCGAAATGCACTGGAACTCCTAGTTGCCATGGAGTGCCATAGAAACGCTCTGGAACTACTAGTTGCTATGGAATGCTGTGGAACACACTGAAACTTCTACTTGTCATAGAACCCTCTGGCATTTCTAGATGCCATGGAATGCCATATAAACTGTCCAGAACTACTAGTTACCATGGAATGCCATGGAACGCTCTGGAAATTCTAGTTGCCACGGAAGGCCATAGAAACTCTCTGGAACTCCTAGGTGCCATGGAATGCCATCAAACCCATCACAAATAATAATTGCCGATGAATGCCACAGAAACCCTCTCAAAATTGTAGTTGCCATGGAATGCCATGTAATGCTTTGGAACTCCTACTTACCATGGAATGCAATGGAACGATCCAGAACTTCTAATTCTAATGGAATGTCATGGAAACACAACGCAAATAAGTGTTGCCATGGAATGCCGTAGAAACTCTCTGGAACTTCTAGTTGCCATGGAATGCCATGGAATGCTCTGGAACTTCTGACTGCCGTCAAATGACATAGAAACTCTCTGGAAATTCTAGTTGCCATGGAATACCATAAAAAGCTCTGGAACTACTGCTTGCCATTGATTGGTATAGAACGGTCTGGAATTTCTAGTTGCTGTGCAATGCAACGGAACGCTCTGGAAATTCTAGATCCCATGGTATACGATAGAAATGCTCTGGAAATCCTAGTTGCCATGGAATGCAATTGAAAGCTCCAGAATTTCTGGATTCCATGGTATGCAATAGAAATGCTCTTGAAATACTAGTTGCCATGGAATGCCATAGAAATGCGCTCGAACTCCTAGTTGCCATTGAATGCAATGGAACACTCCAGAACTTCTAGTTGCCATGGAATGCCATGGAACACTCTGGAACTCCTAGTTGCCATGGAGTGTCATAGAAACCCTCTGGAACTACTAGTTGCCATGGTATGTTATGGAATACACTTGAACTTCTACTTGCCACGGAACCCTCTGGAATTTCAAGTAGCCATGGAATGCGATATAATCTGTCTAGAACTACTAGTTACCATGGAATGACATGAAACGCTGCGGAACTCCTCATTGCCATCAAAATGACATAGAAATGCTCTGGAAATACTCGTTGGCATGGAATCCCACGGAACGCTGTGGATCTTCTGGTTGCCATGGAATGTCATGGAAACGCTCTGTGATTACTAGTTGCCATGGAATGCTATGGAACGCTCCGGAACACCTAATTTCCAGGGAATGCCATAGAAAGGTTCTGGAACTCTCTGGAACTTCTAGTTCCATGGAATGCCATGGAACACTCTGGAACTTCTGGTTGCCATCAAATGCCGTAGGAACGCTCTGTAACTACATGTTGCCACGAATCGCTGTGGAATGCTCTGGAATTTCTAGTAGCCATGGAATGCGATATAATCTGTCTAGAACTACTAGTTCCCATGGTATGACATGAAACGCTGCGGAACTCCTCGTTGCCATCAAAATGCCATAGAAATGCTCTGGAAATACTAGTTGGCATGGAATGCCACGGAACGCTGCGGATCTTCTGGTTGCCACGGAATGTCATGGAAACTCTCTGTAATTACTAGTTGCCATGGAATGCGATGGAACGCTCCGGAAGTCCTAATTTCCAGGGAATGCCATAGAAAGGTTCTGGAACTACTAGTTGCCATGGAATGCCATGGAAACACATCGCAAATACAAGTTACCATGAAATGCCATAGAAACGCTCTGGAAATACAAGTTGCCACGGAACACTATGGAAGACACTGGAACTTCTAGTTGCCACGGAATGCCATAGAAACTCTCTGGAACTTCCAGTTGCCACCTAATACCATAAAAAGCTGTGTAACTACTACTTGCCCTTGATTGGTATGGAACGCTCTGGAATTTCTAGTTGTCATGGAAGGCAATGGGATGCTCTGGAATTCTAGTTACCATGGTATGCGTTAGATAAGCCTTGGAAGTCCTAGTTGCCATGGAATGCCATAGAAACGCTCTGGAACTACTAGTTGCTATAGAATGTCATGGAACGCTGCAGAAATCCTAGTTTCCAGGGAATTCCATTGAAACACATCACAAATAATAGTTGCCGAAGAATGCCACATAAACCCTCTCAAAATTGTTGTTGCCATGGAATGCCATGAAATGCTTTGGAACTCCTACTTCCCGTGGATTGCAATGGAACGATCCAGAACTTCTAATTCTAATGGAATGTCATGGAAACTTCAGAAATAACAGTTGTCATGGAATGCCATAGGAACTCCCTCGAACTACGATTTGCCATGGAATGCCAAAGAAATGCTCTCGAACTTCCAGTTGCCATGGAATGCCATGGAACACTCTGGAACTCTTGGTCGCCATCAAATGCCATAGAAACTTTCTGGAACTACAAGTTGTCACGAAACGCTATGGAATGCTCTGGAACTTCTAGTTGCCATGGAATGCAATGGAATGATCCGGAACTTCTAGTTGCCATCGAAAGCCATCGAAACTCTCTGGAAGTTCTAGTTGCCACCTAACACCATAAAAAGCTACGGAACTACTACTTGCCCTTGATTGGTATGGAGCGCTGTGGAATTTCTAGTTCCCGTGGAATGCAATGGAACGCTCTGGAACCTCTAATTGCCATGGTATGCGATAGAAATGCACTGGAACTCCTAGTTGCCATGGAATGCCATAGAAACACTCTGGAACTATTTGCTTCCATAGAATGCAATGGAACTCTCCGGAACTTCTAGTGCCATGATATGCCATGGAACGCTGCAAAACTATGAGTTGCCATGGAATGCCACGGAAACACATCGCAAACAATAGATGCCGATGAATGCCACAGAAAGCCTCTCAAAATTCTAGGTGCCATGGAATGCCACGTAATGCTTTGGTACTCCTACTTACCATGGAATGCAATGGAACGATCCAGAACTTCTAATTCTAACGGATTGTCAGGGAAACACATCGCAAATAACAGTTGCCATGAAATGCCATAGAAACGCTCTGGATCTTCTAGTTGCCATGGAATGCCATAGAAACGCTCTGGAACGACGAGTTGCCATGGAATGCTATGGAACGCTCAGGACCTTCTAGTTGACATGGAATGCCATGGAACGCTGCGGACCTCTTCATTGCCATCAAAATGCTATAGAAATACTCTGGAAATACTAGTTGGCATGGAATGCCACGGAACGCTGAGGACTTCCTCGTTTCCATCAAAATGCCAAAGAAATGATCTGGAAATACTAGTTGGCATGGAATGCCATGGAACGCTGCGGATCTTCTAGTTTGCATGGAATGTCATGGAAACACATTGCAAATAACAGTTGCCGATGAATGCCACAGAAACCCTCTCAAAATTGTAGTTGCCATGGAATGCAATGGAACGATCCAGAACTTCTAATTCTAATGGAATGCCATGGAGACACATCGCAAATAATATTTGTCATGGAATGCCATTAGATGCTGCAGAAAGTCTAGTTGACATGGAATGCCATACAAACGCTCTGCAACTTCTAGTTGCCATGGAATGCCATGGAACACTCTGGAACTCCTGGTTGCCATGGAGTGTCATAGAAACACTCTGGAACTACTAGTTGCCATGGAATGTTATGTTACACACTGAAACTTCTACTTGCCACGGAACCCTCTGGAATTTCTAGTAGCCATAGAATGCCATATAAACTGTATAGTACTACTAATTGCCATGGAATGCCATGAAACGCTGCGGAACTCCTCGTTGACATCAAAATGCCATAGAAATGCTCTGGAAATACTAGTTGGTATGGAATGCCACGGAACGCTGCGAATCTTCTGTTTGCAATGGAATGTCATGGAAACACATATCAAATAATAGTTGCCATGTAATGGCATAGAAACGCTCTGGAAATACAAGTTGCCACGGAACGCTATGAAAGACTTCTAATTGCCATGGAATGCATTGGAATGCTCCGGAAATTCTAATTGCCATGCAATGCCATAAAACTCTCTGGAACTTCTAGTTGCTATCTAATACCATAAAAAGCTCTGGAACTACGACTTGCCCTTGATTGGTATTAAACGCTCTGGAATTTCTAGTTGCCATGGAATGCAATGGAACGCCCTGGATCGTCTAGCTGTCATGAAATGCCAGGGAATGCGGCAGAACTTCCAGTAGCCATGGAATGCCATAGAAACTCCCTGGAACTTCTAGTTTACCACCTAATACTGTATAAAGATTAGGAACTACTACTTGCCATTCAATGGTGTGGAACGCTCTGGAATTTCTAGTTGCCATGGAATGCAATGGAATGCTCCGAAACTTCTAGTTACCATGGTATGCGATAGAAACGGTCTGGAACTCTTAGTTGCCATGGAACGCCATAGAAACTCTCTGGAACTACTAGTTGCCATGGAATACCATGGAATGCTCCGCTACTTCTAGTTGCAATGCAATGCCAAATAAACCCTCTGGAACTACCAGAGGCCATCGAATGCCGTAGAAACGCTCTGGAACTTCTAGTTGCCACGGAATGAAATGGAACACTCTTGAACTTCGTGTTTTCATGGAATGCATTGCAAGGCTGCAGAAATTCTAGTTGCCATGGAATGCCATAGAAACACATCACAAATAATAGTTGCTGATGAGTGCCAGAGAAACCCTCTCACAATTCTAGCTGCCATGGAATGACATAGAAATGCTCTGGCACTACTAGTTGCCATGGAATGCCATGGGATGCTGAAGAAATTCTGTTTACCATTTAATGCCATAGAAATGCTCTGGAACTACAAGTTGCCACGGAATGCTATGGAAGACACTGGAACTTCTAGTTGCCATGGAATGCCATAGAAACTGTCTGGAACTTCTAGTTGCAACCTAATACTATAAAAAGCTCTGTAACTACTACTTTCCATTGAATGGTACGGAACGGTCTGGAATTTCTAGTTGCCATGGAATTGAAAGGAACACTTCGGAACTTCTAGTTGCCATGGTATGTGATAGAAATGCACTGGAACTCCTAGGTTCCATGGAATGCCATAGAAACCCTGTGGAACTACTAGTTGCCATGGAATGCTGCAGAAATTCTACTTGCCTTAGAATGCCATGGAAACACATCAAAAACAACAGTTGCCGATGAATGCCACAGAAACTCTCTCAAAATTCTAGTTGCCATGGAATGCCATGTAATGCTTTGGAACTCCTCATTGCCACGAAATGCAATGGAATGATCCAGAACTTCTAATTCTAATGGAATGTCATGGAAACACATTGCAAATGAGAGTTGCGGGAGCTGCGTGAGGACACTGACACGATCAATGTGATCTAACAAGTGAACCTTTATTTCCGTGTTTCCAGTGCAATTTATAACCCTCGACCACACCCAATAAATACTGATTGGCTTCATCGCAAATAACAGCCCATAGTCCAACCTGATTGGCCACATTGCGAGTCATGTTCAAGTCATGTTCACAAATGTTCACACCCATCTTCTTCAGGAATTAAAACTGCGTCATTAATGGCGGCTGTCTCTTCTCCTGCACCTGTAAGATGTTCATGCCCCCTGCACCGGAAGTTGTTTATGCTTTCCGCAGTTCTGGTACGTCCCAGCTCGGATTCTCTGGAAAGGCTGGATTGTTCACATGTCCCTTATTTCATAAATGTCCTCCCACACATCCCCCTTCTTTTTTTTTTGCACAATCCAGACTTGTTTTACAGCCTGCTCGATCATTGAGCTTATGTACCGTAGGATACAAGGTAGCATCAGCAGTACAATTCATATCATGATAACAATAAGGATACCATACTTTACCCAGTGTAGTAACCATTCACTTATACCCCAAGAACTCAACCCCACGTCCAGGGGAGAATGATCAATGCCAATCTTTTTAATATTCTTTTGCAGATTTTGTATATGCTTGTGAAATGATCAGAAAGAATCATGTAACACAATCCCTCAAAATCTTCACACCCATGACCTAATACCAATAACAAAAAAACTATAGCAGCTCTATTCTGTAATACTGCATGTCTAACACTATCTACATCTTCCAGCAATTCTGTTAGTATGCTTGAAGTCAGATTAATTTTCTTAGCAGTCCAGCATGCTAAATGCGATAGTTCACGCAAGGCATTGCCCCCAACAGCTCCTGGCAAAAATAATGATAAAGCAATTCTAGAAGCCCTTCCCAGAATGAACCCATTCCTTTGCTGTGTATTAACATTGGTGGCTCCTCACTGTTACCTGCTAGACTTAAAAAATTCAAAACATACAATGCTTTCATCAGTTGATCATTAGGCAACCAACCCTGGGTTCCCCCTTTTTATTTTAACAATGTTGCTTTTAGTGTCTGGTGAGAGCGCTCAACAATTGCCTGACAGTAGGAGAGTGAGGTGTACCTGTACGATGGTTAATACCCCAAAGATTGCAAAAACGTGCAAAGCAAAGCGAAGCATAAGCAGGTGCGTTGTTTGTCTTAATTTCAAGTGGAATGCCTAAAACAGCAAAGCATGCATAAAGATGTCGCTCAACATGTCGTGTAGTTTCACCAGTCTGTGCAGTACCTGTCCCACGTGTCTTTTTTTTTTTTTTTTGTGAAAAGCGGCAAAGTGCGGTTAACAAAATATCTTATATATAATGATAACAGTAACACTGTGTCTCACTCACACATTCAAATATTGATAACCAGTTTTACACTATCACACAAGGAGCTCCTTTACACCATTCACACAAAAGACATCAGAAGACGCTTGCAAATATGATCACTACAGTAGCAACTATAGCATTGAGCAGACTAACCCCATTCACGTAGTTAAATATCAGTGCGAGGGGTGAAAATACACGTTGACATCAATGCAGATCGGTGCACAGTGTGAACATTTAGCAAATTACAGAAACAGACCAGAAAGAATACCTTTTTCCGTAGATGGACCGTGTCTGCCCCTGCAGCGAGCCAGATGAGTCAGGGAGTCCCTCCGAGAAAGGGTCCCGGGGCGTGCCCAGGGAGTCCCAGTCCTCAGCGGCTCCTGCAGCCGGACAGAGATTGTCGCCTCTGGGTTGTCAACTGAATCTGAGAAAACTCAATAACAACTATGTGTTATCAAGCAGGTATTTTCCATTCTCTATTGCACTTTAAGAAATCTGTCAAAGGCTTTTATATGTTTTATGCAGATCCTCCTTTTTCCATCATCTTTTTTAATTAGATTATCTTTACAAGCAACTTGAGCTCTTTCATAATGAACACTGCTTTTCAAATTACACAACTTTATAGGCAACCTGTAAATGAATCCTGAATTTCTTTGCCTGCTTTAGATAAAATGTGTCATATTTTACAGCCAGTTAACATCATGAATAAAAATAGCATTATGAAGCTTTATCTTTGACCAGACACATACAGATCATAAGACAGTTCAAAAAAAATAGTTTTAAAACAAGGACCTGCTTTGACGCTATTGCAATGACTGAAAAATTAAGCACTTTTTAAACCTGCCTGGCAAGCACAAACCTACAGCGCGATTAGAATTTGGTACGCCGTGTAACTGCGGAAGTTTGATTTACAGAGGGACTGAAATGAGTTTACCTTGGCTGATAAAGTGACCCATTGTCCTGCAATTGAAGCATCTCTTTTGCTTGCCTCCCTCCTTTCTATCTATGAGGGGTCGAACAGCACTGTATACAGCAGCAGCAAGTAAGGATGCGGTACCATTGGTGCGTTCTATAACTTTAAGCATATCAGCTACTTGTGCATCTCTGGGTAGGGTACTTAAAGCTCTTTTTGTTGTATCATTAGCATTCTCAAAGGCAAACATTTTAAAAACCTTTTTCTTCATTCCCTCATCCAAATCTGGATGACTTTTAATAACCTGATCTAAATGATCAATAAAAGAAGGAAAACTTTCTTGTGGACCCTGCTTAATATTGGCAAAGGTATATATCTTTCCTGGTTCCCTGATTGAAATCATTGCTTGGTAAGCTAACTGCTGTGACAATTGTAATACCTCTCCTATAAAACCGTGTTGTAAGCCTGTATTTGCAAAAGGACCTTGGCCCATTAACATTTGGGCTTGTATACCATACAATGGATCTCCCTGCTGCCGAGGTCGTGCAGCTTCGCGGTCACAGAGCTGTTGCCATGCCTTGGTAAACATAAGCTGTTGAGAAGGGGACAAAAGAATGTTAGCAACCTGTTGTGAATCATATGGTAACAGAACATCTACTGTAAAAATAAATTGTAATAATTGTTGAGTATAACTAGATTGAAGCCCATATTGTGATACTGCTGAATGTTTCAAGGATTTTCCAATCAAACGGTTCCCATTTTCCACCTCCTGCCTGATCTGTAATGATAGGAAAGGCAGAAGGAAGAAAATTTCCTTCAATTAGGGCACCACGAATAACTCCTTTCCATCTTCGTCCTGCTTCTTGTTCACTTAATAGCGTATTTGACAATGAAGTAGTTGGCACAGGCATTTGCGACAAAGGCACTGGTAGTGATGACGGTACAGCAAAAGGATTATGAATCGCAGCGTTTTCTGGAGTCTTCTTGTTGCTGTCCGCTGCCGTATTGAGTACCGATAGTTTGTTTATGAGTTGCTGTAGGACTTCATCAAGCAGCTCCTTTTTCTGCTTTTGTTTCAACATGATCCCTGGAGAAAGAGAGTCTTCCTGTAGGCGGGCCGTTGTGACGGTGGGATAAGGGCGGGATTTTGGGCGGGTTGTTGTGACGTTGCCATAAGGGCGGGATGTTGGGTGGGTCGCTGTGTATTCAGGATAGGGGTGGGATTTGGGTGGGTCTGCTGGTTCACGTACTTCCCCCTTTTCTTTGCCCACACCCCCTTGTAGTTTTTCCGCATTCTCTTCCGAGTCCCTTCTTAATGCTATCGGGTCGGCACCATTATGGCGCACCTCCTCCTCCAAGGGTGTGGTCCCCGCGGTGGCCCCACCAGCCCCCGAACTCGTGGTCTGTGTCTGATTAGCAGGGGTAAAGGGAGGTGGAACAGGAACAGAAATTTGCGTAGAAAAAATAGAAGTAGTAGTTGTTGGCGAGGAATCGCCAGAGGAGGGGGTAAAGGCAGCAAAGGCAGAAGCTGCAGCAGCTCTTTCAGCATTCATACTATGCAACATCTCCATAAGCAATTTCCATAACGTGGTGTACTTGCCTGCTTCTTTTGCTCTCGCTCCCCTCGAACTTATATCTTCCAATAACTCTTTATCTATGGCCTCCCACGTAGCGAGTTCAAAAGCAACTCCCACGGAAGAGATTAAACTTCTATTCCATGCCCATAATAACAGCCCTTTAAGAGCCGAGGATTCATACTTGAGTCCTCTCACTGAGAGTATGTGTTGGAGCAGATTTAGGACAGCCTCCTGTTGCTTGTCCAACCCCATCTGTCTCCCCGACCGCTCACCTGATCAGGGTGAGATTCCGTAATCGTTTCACAATGAGGTGCGCACCTTCCTTTTCTCTCCTCCTTCCTGGTAACTATGTGAGTCACCGCTTAGCGACTGGGTGGATCGCTGATACTCTTTTTATCTCTTTTTTCTTTATTACTCCGCTGGGGCAGCGGATCTCTTTCGGTCGGCCTTCCACCCTCTTCCTCTCCAAGTCTTGCAACTTTGTTCTGAGGAATCTGAGGGTCCCTGTTCGGGCGCCACTTGCGGGAGCTGCGTGAGGACACTGACACGATCAATGTGATCTAACAAGTGAACCTTTATTTCCGTGTTTCCAGTGCAATTTATAACCCTTGACCACACCCAATAAATACTGATTGGCTTCATCACAAATAACAGCCCATAGTCCAACCTGATTGGCTACATTGCGAGTCATGTTCAAGTCACGTTCACAGATGTTCACACCCATCTTCTTCAAGAATTAAAACTGCGTCATTACTAGCGGCTGTCTCTTCTCCTGCACCTGTAAGATGTTCATGCTCCCTGCACCGGAAGTTGTTTATGCTTTCAGCAGTTCCGGTACGTCCCAGCCCAGGCTCTCTGAAAAGGCTGGATTGTTCACATGTCCCTTATTTCATAAATGTCCTCCCACAAATTTGGTTTACAGTTTTAGAAGTAAAAGATGCCTTCTTTTGCCTCCCTCTCCATGAAGCCAGTCAGAAAAGTTTTGCATTCAAGTGGGAAATCCTTAAGAGTGGTTTGAAGACCCAGCTCACAGGGACGGTGTTGCCACAAGGTTTCAAGAACAGCCCTACCATCTTTGGGAACCAACTAGCGAAAGATTTGGAATTACGGGAACCACCATCGGAAGAAGGAAAAATACTACAATACGTGGATGACATCCTCATTGCAACTAAACCCAGAGAAGCCTGTGTCACCTGGACTGTAAGTTTATTAACTTTTCTTGGGCTTCAGACGTACTGAGTGTCCCGAAACAAGGCACAAGTGACTTTGCAGCAGGTTACATACTTAGGGTATGAGATCAGTGCAGGGCAACGGTCCTTGGGGCAAGCCCGGAAAGAAGCCGTATGCCAGACCCCTCGGCCACAGACTGTAAAAGAACTGCGGACCTTCCTGGCAATGATGGCGTGGTGCCGGCTCTGGATACATGACTATGGCCTGCTGGCCAAACCACTGTATTCCCTGATAAAATCCAGTTAAAGTCACCTCCAATGGGATGCTGAGTCAGATCGGGCATTCCATCAGCTGAAGAAGGCCCTGATGTCAGCACCAGCACTGGGACTCCCTGATGTGAGTAGACTATTTCTCCTATTTTCCCATGAAAAGCAGGGAATAGCGTTAGGAGTACTGGCACAAGACCTGGGACCATACAGACGAGCTGTGGCGTACTTCTCCAAACAACTGGACGCTGCTGCCAAAGGGTGGCCTGGCTGCCTAAGGGCGGTAGCAGCAGTCATCCTGAATGTTCAGGAACCTCAGAAGTCTACCCTGGGTCAGAAAATGACTGGTTTCCTATCTCACACAGTGTCTGCAGTCCTTGAAGTGAAAGGGGGACATTGGCTCTCCCCACAGAGATTCCTGAAATATCAAGCTATCATGGTCGAGCAGGATGATGTTGAGATTGTGACCACTAACATTGTCAACCCAGCTTCATTTCTTAGTGGGAAGGCTGGAGAACCAGTGGACCAAGACAGCTTCACGACAATTGAGGTCACGTACTCTAGCCGCATGGACCTAAAGGATACCCCCATGGATGGGGTAGAGCACTGGTTCACAGATGGGAGCAGCTATATCCTGGGCGGAAAACGACATTCTGGGTACGCCATCACCACTGCTGAAAAGGTAATAGAATCTGGACCACTACCGGCTGACACTTCAGCATAAAAGGCCGAGATCATAGCCCTCACTCGGGCCCTGGAGAGGGCCGAAGGAAAGGCTGTGAATATTTGGACTGATTCTAAATACGCCTTTGGAGTGGTACATGCCCACGGAGCAATTTGGAAGGAGCGAGGACTGTTGAACTCCCAAGGAAAGACTATCAAGCACGCAAAGGAAATTTTAAGACTTTTGAATGCAATCCAACTTCCTGAAAAAGTGGCAATTATGCACATTAGGGCACACCAGAAAGTGAGCACTGAATTGGAAAGGGGAAACAAACTGGCGGACAGAGAGGCAAAACAGGCAGCTAAAGAAATGGTAAAGGTAGAGGGAGCACTAGTCCCAGACGGACAGATAACCCTAGAAGGTAAGCCAGAATACACTAAGGAGGATCGAAAGTTAATCACAGATTTGGAAGGAACAGACAATGAGGACAGGTGGGTTATAACATCACATGGGAAACTCATAGTCCCCTCTTATACGGTTTGGCCATTGGTCCGGGAGGAACACAAGAAGGGACACTGGGGGGCGGAGGCATTACACAAATACCTTATCAGACACGGGACGACTCGAAACTTACACATTGCTCTCAGACAAGTGACTCAGCAATGTGACCTTTGCCTCCAGACTAATCCAAAAATTGTCCCAAAACCAGAAATGGGCCAAATTGGGAAAGGGAATTGTCCGGGACAACATTGGCAAACTGATTTCTCAGAACTTCCTAGAAAAGGGGGGTATAAATACTTGCTTGTACCAACTGATACCTTTTCAGGCTGGCCAGAAGCCTTCCCATGCAGAACAGCTAAAGCTCGAGAGGTGACCAAGGTGTTGCTACAAGAAATCATACCCAGGTTTGGAGTCCCAGCGGTGATGTCCTCAGATAGAGGGCCGCAATTCACCTCCAAAGTTGTGCCAAAAATAAGCCACCATCTAGGGACAGATTGGCAACTACACACTCCATACCAGCCACAATCCAGTGGCCAGGTGGAGAAAATGAATCACTTGATTAAACAACAGATTGTTAAATTAGGACAAGAAACCAATTGGGCCTGGCCACAATCTCTACCCCTAGCAATGCTATGGATACGAACTAGACCCCGAGCTAAGGAAGGGCTAAGCCCATTCGAAATCCTATATGGGCGACCCTATGGGGTACAAAAGGGAACCTCTTCACAAATTGGTGAAGAATTGATGACTTCCTATATGGTGGCATTAGGGAAACAGCTTCGTAAATTTGAAAAACAGGTGTTTGGAACCCGATGCAGGGGTTTGGATGGGTCAGTGCATAACATACAACCTGGAGACTAGGTGTATGTTAAGTCTCTTACAGAGAAAACTGTGGAGCCACAGTGGGAAGGACCATACCAAGTGCTTCTTACCTCTTTCACGGCAATCAAGATCAGGGAACAAAGCACCTGGATTCACCACTCCTGAGTGAAGAAAGCTCCTAAAACTCCTTGGAAAGTAACACAGGGTGAGGATGAACTGAAACTAAAGCTTTGCTGAGCGAAATGAGTATATTGCACCCAGAAGTGTTTAGTAACTCGGCCTGCCAAGATTTAGTCAGGAAAATTGTTGTATTTGTAGTTATCGTAACCCAAGGGTCGAACAGTAACACCCCAGAATGGCCATGGACCCAAGCTCATATTGAATATACTGGGGATATGGGAACGCTCTCTGATAGAAAAAGCTTAAGCCTTGCCACCGTGGTTATGCATAAAAATGAAGTGTAGGCCAA
Source organism: Leptosomus discolor (assembly GCF_034619465.1). NCBI lineage: Eukaryota > Metazoa > Chordata > Aves > Leptosomiformes > Leptosomidae > Leptosomus > Leptosomus discolor. Next base: position 128,462 of record NW_028237950.1, read on the forward strand.
AAATTATTGGAGCACAGACCTTCAGAGAATGATGCCTCAACTGCAGGGAATGTGGGGTCAAAACATAAGCGTAGGATGCCGAGGAATTAATGGAACTTCCTACAAAAGGGCAAACCAGATAGCTGTATCCAATATAATAACAAACACAACAAATAGAAAGCCGTGCAGTATCTTGGATTGTTGGCATAATTTTACTCTAACACAACCTGTCTTTGTAACCTGGGTCTGGGCACGTGGTGAAATAGGATTACCATTGAAATTGAAGATAGATGCTGTACCGTCTACGACAGCGGGGCCCTGCACAACCTATACAGCTGATACCAGCACTCAAACAGTCCGAACCCAAACTAAACTTGAATCTAAGATTTATGAGATTGGTCCGTATGTCATCAGACATACAGGTCAGCTACAAGTATTATTTAACCCAGAGTGGTCTCTAAAAAGGGTGGAACTGATGATGCAAATTAAGGTTTCAGAAATACAACCATTGTGTTCCCCTTTCTTACGGACTTCCTATGAAGGGTGGACCACTTGGCTACGCAGGAGAACGGGTATTTTTCAAAGGCGAATACCGAGGGATGTAGCTGGGGTGTTAGGGACAGGACTTGGGGTTCTAAATACCACAGATTCAGAAGTGATAATGAACAAATTAGCTGCCTCTACCGTTGATCTGTCCAAATTACAACAGCCATCACAATCCTCCCTATTAGCTCTAGGAGCTCACCAATGGTTGGTGTCGGAAGTTCTACCCGACTGGGAACGGACAAACATAAGGGATCATAATATCATTATAGCTGCAATTGGAGGGCTCCAAAGGAATATCTCATTGGCCCTGAGCTGTATCCAGGCCCAGCTGTAGAAGCAATCAATAACCGCACCTATTGTAAGGGAAGGAGAGGAAGGGCTCTTCCCCACAGAGATACGGAAGATAGTTTGGGATAGTGCCACCGATACGGAAAGAGGGCTCCAGTCCTGCTGGGAAGTGGTAAACTTTACCTATAACCCCACCACACACACAGTCACTGCCCTCGTGTTAACTATCCACAATGCATCAGTGACTGTAATACATCCCATAATAGCCATGGGAATAAATCACGGTCAAAATTTGCTTTATCCTTTGGAACATAGGACATGGGCCCGAAAGAGAGAGAACAAATGGCAAACAGTTGACTTAGAATCCTGCGTTGTACGAGAGCAACAGGGATTTCTCTGCGAAAGCAATACCATGAGGGCACAAGACATTTGCTGGATACCGACCAAAAGGTCTGTCACCTTGAAACTCGCCCGAATGCCAGTCCAAAACCGGTTGTCGTCTATGCAGGAAAAGGTTGTGCTTGTTTAAGAACAACATGTCGCTTTGTGTCTGTAGGAGGAGTAGAAATAGACACCAGGAATCACTCGAATTTCTGTATTTGTAATTTTACCACCATCACAGGATGTGACTTTAGCTACCTTGCTCCTGTGGTTTCTCATCAAATCCTGAGATCAAACTATACACTGATTTCTGAACTAGAACCCACAACTATAGGGATAGACTTAGCAGTGAGAAAAAGATTGTTGAAACACCCAGACTTAATACGGATATTAGAGGAAGCCAAGAATAATGGACAGGAAACTCTAATAACTGTTCATCATGAGGCAAATGAGGTAAGTAGGGTCTTGAAAAGGGTCAAAAAGGACGGAGAACACAAATGGTGGGATACACTTTTTGGGTGGTCACCTTCAGACACTGGACTTTTTCAATGTCCTAATGCATCCAATAGTAGGGTTGTTGATAGCTACCGCTATTTTATTATTTCTAGTAGGGACCCTATATATGTGGGTTTGGCGCATAGTTAGAAGAATAACTTCAATGTACGAAGCATTATACCAACCAGAATAGCCAAGTAAAAGAATTCACTTAACTCAATAGAAAAGGGGGGAATTGGTAGGGGGACATATAGAAAATATATTTTATAACCCAAGATATATCAAAAATATTAATAGGGAGCTACATAGAAAAACAAAGCTAAACCTATTAAAACTTGCTTCCCAGACCTAACATGCATGCAAGTAGGCAATTAGTCACTACCCCCTGCAAATTGCTTGAGAAAGAAGCTGATAAGGGAAACAGAAAAAACAGAAACAAGGACCTAATTCATGGTTCAAAGGCGTCAAAGGCAGGAGGAGCTAAGGGCTAAGGAGGGCTCGCTAACATCCATCTCTAACCAAGAACAAAGAGGAGATAGCCAGGTGTGCACACAAGGACAGACCAGGCTGAAACTGGTCTGGGACTGCAAGCTCAGCCAAATTAGAGCTTCCAGGGGAGAGGGGAGGAGTATACAGCGAGGAAGATCTACGGCCTTCATCCCTGAAGACCCCTGCCCAGGACCACCAGGAGGAACTGTGCAAGCGCCCCGAGGAGGAGCCAGAGGCGGAGATTATGGAAATGACAAGTGACAGGAAGGAATGGCCTTTTTGGGGACAGGTCATGAATGTGTCTAGGCATTTCGAAATAGGTGATGTTTTAACTGGGTAAATACTGGACAAGCGGCCACAGTGGGGATGCACGTTTGTGGTGGAGCGATCCCCCGTGCATCTGCGCGCAATAAACACACCTACTGTGTAACCTTTCGGGTTGTAAAGTCTTTTCCGCACGTCAGGGTGTCACAGGCCTGGGGGACACAGGATCACCCCGGGGGCGGGGGGGTGGTGGTGGTGTGTGTGACAGGGCCTGGGGACACAGGATCACCCTGGGGGGGGGGGGGGGGGGGGCAGCAGGTGGCAGGGCGAGCATGAGGGGCACAACAACGGAGCTGGGGGTGCCCCCCCACCACACACCACTGTCCCAGTTGTGGGACCCCATGGTCACCCCACCATCCCCACCCCTCCTCCTGCCCCACACACAGCCCTGAGGGGGTCGGTCTAGCTGTGACCCCAGCCCCACAGGGCAGCCATCACCCCTTTAAAAAGCTCTCCCGTTCCTTCAAGCGCCCCAACCCCACCCTCAAAGCAGGGGGGGACCCCTGAGCCCCCTCAGATTCGCAGCGCAGTCACAGACCAGAGCCAAGGCTTTCCCTCCTCACAAAGTTATTAAACAGAAATGTTAAAAAAAACCAATAAAAACAAACAAGACATGGGGGCACAGGGGCCATTCCCCCCTCCCCAGCATGTGGTGCTCTGGCAGCAGCCACTCTGGGGTGGGGGTGAAGCCCCTCCCGCCCCCCCAAAGTTAACCAACAGGGTGGCAAAACACCACAACAACAAGGAACTCCCCAAATAGTCAGTGACCAGTACAAGGGGCACCCCCCAGCCCCACCCCCTGCAGCACCCCCTGGCTGCAAAGGAGATTTAAGTTCTTTTCTATAAGAGTTCTGCCAATAAAGCTTGGCTGACGGGGGGTCGCAGCCCTTATGGACGGGGTGGTGGTGGTGGTGTGTGTGACAGGGCCTGGGGACACAGGATCACCCTGGGGGGGGGGGGTGGGGTGGTGTGATGTGCTGCAGCCCCGTGGCTTGCCCAAAGCTGGCAAAGCCACCCCCCACCCAGCCCAGGGTGCAAGGGGAAGGGGGGCACTGGCTTGGGGGGCTGCCCCACAGCCCCCGAGCCCCATCCCTGATGCTGGGGAGGGGAGGTAGCCTGACCCCCACTCCCAGAGGAAGTTTGAACCTGGCAGGGATTGAGCCCCCCTAGGCATTCCCCACCCACATGCTACAGCCCCCAGCCACCATTTGGGGTAAAACCTAAACCCTGTTTAGGTTAAAAAAGGGGTAAAAACCCACAACCATACCCCCCGGTTCTCACGCTGCTGAGGGGGGCGATGCTGGGCAGGGCACCCAGCACAGAGCTGGGAAGGCTGGGGGGGGTGGGGGGAGGGGGGCAACCAGGTTTTGGGCTGGGCAACCGTGAGCGCCGGCAGCCCCGGGTAGGGGGTGGGCAGGGGGCTGCGGGGGTCCCTCAGAAGTTCTTGAGGCGGCTGTAGAGCTCCCGCTTGCTGCGCTCGCCCACCCAGCTGCGGCTCTTCTGGCGGAACTTGCGCAGGTCCTCCTTGAAGTCCTCGTGGTCCATCGGCCGGTAGTCCTGGGGCTCGCAGTGCATCTGGGCACCCACAGCTCTGTCAGCACCTGCAGGCCCCCCTCCCCACCCCCTGGGGCAAACCCAGCACCCCCCAGGACCCCCAGCACAACCCCCTTCCCCTGGAGGTACCACCCTCATGGAGGATGCTCAGAGCCAGACCCTTTCCCCTCACAGGGCAGGGTTTTGGGGAGCGGAGAGGGTGATTTCCCCCCACCCAGCACTCTCACCCTCCTGCCAGGGACCGCCCCCCCTCCCACACAGGGGGTGAAAGGTAGGGGGGCTTACCTGGTACTGGGGGAAGAACTCCCGGTACCCCCCCTTCAGGACATAGAGCTCGGGGTAGTGGAGGTGGGGGTACTCGTTACAGGCTCGGTCCTTCTCCCTGATGAACCGGCACCTGCGGAACAGGGGACAGGATTGGCACCCAGATAGGATCCTGCCATGTCCAGGGGGTCCGGCAGAACCCAGCGTCCACCCCACCTCCCCCAACCCCCCCAAACTCACATCCTGGGCCCCCTCTCGGAGGAGAACTCGCAGTGGAAGATGACGATCACCCTCTTGCTGGCGTCGAAGGGCACGATGGGCTTCTTCAGCAGGAACTCCTCCACGTCCCGCTCCAGCGGCAGGTTGACGGCGCCCTGGCGAGGGAGAGGGGCCCCTTTCAGCCCCCCCCTCCTCCCATTTCATCTCGGGGCGGGGGGGGGGGGGCCTTCATACCCTGACCCCCTTCTGCCTCATCTGCTGGGAATGCCTTCACCCCCCTCCCTCCTTCCAGCTGGGGCTCAGCACCTCCAGGGGTGCTCAGAACCTTTGGGGAGGCTCTCAACCCCTCCAGGGAGCTCAGCACCTTTGGGAGGGGGCATCAGCCCCTCTGAGGTTTGACAGGTTTGTGTCTCCCCCACCCATGACCACCCTGTCCCCAACCCCGAGGGGCGCAGCAGCGGTTCTGACCTTGATGTGGCCTCCCTCGTACTCGTAGGGGTACCTGCAGTCCACGATCACGCAGCTCTCGATGAGGCTGCTGAACTGCCCCGTCAGCACTGCCACCATCTGTGGGGGGAGCCCGTCACCGGGGGGGGGCAGGTAGGCAGCCCTGTGGGGGTGTTTTTTTGGGGAAGAGGTCACTGCTCCCTTACCATTTCGGGGGAAATGTACTTCAGGTCCGGGTGCTTCCCCTCTACCGTCTGCAGAAGGTAAGGCTGGAGGAGAGGCGGGTGCTGGGTCAGGATCTGTCCCTGGGGAGACGTCCTGGCTGCCACCCGCTCCCCCCAGCTCATAAGACCCCCCGCCTGCGAGGTTTGCTCCCTCCCAAGAGGGACGGCGCTGCGGCACTGGAAGAGCAGCGGGTCAGGCTCTTCAGGCTGGAAAGTCTCAGCCCCAAGTCCCCTTGGTCCCAAACAAGGGCCACCAGCTGTATTGGGGCTCTGGCACCAGCACAGGGCTCCACTGATGGTCCCCCTTTGTTTCAGGAGAGGGGGGCAGGCGGCACCCCCAAGCCTGCAGCACCCCCAGCAGCCCTACCTTGGAGAAGTCCCCGATGAGCTCCTGATGGTCGTTAGCCAGCAGGTTCTCCATCTCCTCGTGGCAGAAAGACCTGGAGCACAGCAGCCGTGCTTTCTGCGGGGACATGAACCAGAGACACCCCCCTCGGCGTTAGCGAGGGCGCCGGCAGAGCCGTGGCACCGGGCAGTCCCACCCGGGATGGGCAAGGATGCCTCACCCCGAGGATTCCCCATCACCCACCGGCTCCGCCGCTGCCGCCTCCTCGCCAGGGCTACCGGCCACGCTCCTCCGTCGCTTGGTCTTGACGGGGGTGTCCCGGTCCTGGGGTCGGTCTATCCGCTTCTGGATGGGCCTGGTGACGCTGCTGGGCATCGAGGGCGAGCGGAAGAGCTGCTGGCACTTGCCGCGCTTCACCGGACACTGTGTGGGGAGAGAGCCCATGTTGGTGCCCAAGGGTCCGGCATTCCCCCCACATACCCCCCCCCCCCCCCAGCACCACGAGAACAAAGGCAAAAGGGTCCCTCTCTAGTGGCTGCACATCACCCAGGACAAGCCCAAAGCCCTGGGGGGTGTGTGCTGCTGGCCAACCAGTGACCCTCACCCCCAGACCCCACCTTGGAGACCCAAGGAAGGGGGAGCCTGGGGCCCCATCCACCCCCCGAGACACCCAATGTACCGGCTCGGCCTCCTCCTTCCTCACCAGGGGCGCAGTCAGTAGGTTCTCCATCCCCTGTGGCCCGTCGGTATCGCTCTTCTGGGGGGGCACCTGGGGGGGCCACAGGGGAGAGACAGAGGAGAGCATGAAGGGAACGAGTCCCACTGCTGCTTCGCACCCCCCTGGGCAGGGACGGAGCCCCTGCCCAGGGTCCATCCAACTGCACAGATGGAGGAGCCCTCCCTACTTTCATCTCCTCCTCATCCAGGATCTCCACGAAGCCATCATCTTCCTCTTCAGACATGGAGGAGGTCAAGGAGCACCGGCGCAGGATGATGGGGCTCTCGCCCTGGGCGGCGTTTTCCTTCTTGGGGGTGTCGAACTGGGGAGGGGACACGACACAGCCCATGGCTCAGGAGTGGGGCCAGCCCCACACCAGCCCTGTTTGCAGACACAGTGACCCCAATCCCCCCAGCTCCCACACCCACAGGTCTCCAGTGCAAACAGGGAGGCTGGAGCAGCAGGTCCCGGCTCAGCAGCCCCTGCAGCAGGACCACCCACCCCCGGTGCCCCCCTCTCAGCGCCCCCAGACCCTCTCACAGGCAGGCCGGGTGCAGAGCCGAGTCTCTGGCTGAGGGGGTCCCTCCCCGCAGCCCCATCGCTGGCGGGCAGCCGGCTGTGCTGACTTGGCCTCTGCAGCTTCTTGAAGACAAACCCCTCCTGCAGCAGTGGGGGAGGGGGGGGGTGGGCACGGCATCCCCCTGCCCCTTCCCCGGTCCTGCCTCCCTCTCCCCAGCCTTGCTGCCCCCCCTCACCTTGTCCTCAGGCTTCCTTGGGCCCCTCTGCTCCCTGGCCCCGTGGCTGTTGAACTCCCGGCAGTGGGAGATGTTCTTCAGGACCGGGCTGGCCCCCAGGAGCTGTGGCTGCGGGGCGGGTTGGGAGGGGTGAGAGGTGCTGCACAGCCCCTGCGCTCCCCAGCTCCATCCTCCTCCTTCTCCTCCTCCTCCTCCCAGCTCAGCCAGGCGCACAGCAGGATCCAGCCGCCCTCAGCTCAGCCCTGCAGAGCCCCCGGGACTTACCGGCAGTGAGGGGATCCTCCGGATAAGGAGCTTATTGCTGCAAAAAGAAAAGGATTGAATGAGGAGAGAAGATGCCCTGGACCAGCAGCATCCCACCCCCCCCACCGCCCCGAAGCTGGCATGGACCCCCTTGTCCCCTGGGTCCCCACAGTGGGGTGAGACCTCCCCGGACAGGACCCCAGGGCAGCAATTCCTCCAGCCACTGAGCAACACCGACAGCTTGATCCAAACCCCAGGGAAGGGCAGACAGACAGCCTGGCTTTCGGGTCTGGGCACAGGGACAGAGCCCTTTCACTTACTCTTTGAGAGCTCTCCTGGATTCTAGGATCGCTGTCTCAAAGCTGCGGGAAGAGAGGAGCCAGGGTTAGGGGGGATGGCACCCCGTGCCCCAGCCTGAGCAGCCCAGGAGCCCCGGGGATGGGCAGCCGCAGCCCTTACAGGGACCCCACCCCACGCAGGGGTCATCAGCCCCCCCAAGGGGAGAGCAGCTGAGCGGCTTTCAGCCCCACAAAGGGTTAAAACCCCATCTGGAAATCACTGGTTTCAGACGGGGGGACCCCAATCTGGGCTGGGGGGTTAAGCAGCACGCTGAGGTGGTCCAGGGCACCCCGCTGACCCCACTCAGGGCCCAGATGTAGCTGGTGGCAGTGGCGCCCACTCTCCACCTGTATGTAAATCCGGCAGCGGGGATGCTGGGGATGCTGGCCGTCGGCCATATGGCCATGCAGCTGCACACTGCGACAGGACGAAGGGGGCACTGGCGTGTCCCCTGCAGCCCAGCCCACCCAGCCCCAAGGCTGCCCCAGCATCACCATCTGCCCCCAGTCACTCAGTCACCTGACATCTGCCAGAGAGGGGCTCTGCCAACGGCCCCGGGAGTGGGTGAAGCCACCGGCGTGGCACCCAGAGCCCTTCAGCCCTGCAGAGCTCAGCTCTCAGCTGATCCCTACACCCCAAATCTGCCAGGCCTGGGCAGCAGCACCCCAAGGAGGCTGAGGCGGGGGTGCTGGGAGCCCAGGGAGGTGCTCAGCACCCTCACCCCGCTGCGTGGTGAGGCAGCGAGCCGTCTGCCGGCCGTCCCTGCCAGAGGAGGACTTGGCACGGCAGCACCGCAGAGGCTTCTTGCCTGCACCCGCTGCCAGACCCCTGCCTGCAGCAGGGCTGGGCCGAGCACCAGCACTGACACCCCCACTAGAGGTGGTTTCTCACACCAACCCCCCACCAAAAATCAATTTTGGGGTGGAGGGCACAGCTGGAAGCACAGCCCCCCAGCAAGGCTGGGACAGGCTGAGCGTGGGCACTGCAGGCAGCCTGGGGAGGGTGAGCAGGGGGGACACAGTGGGCAAGGGTGGAGACCTCCCGGAGTGGGGGGACGCGGGGCGAGAGACACTCACACTTCCTCCAGTGCCGCGGGGTCCTCCAGCGTGGGGGAGTCCAGCCCCAATCCTGCGGGAACAAGGGGCAGGGGTAGCACCGGGGGGGGGCGGGTGGGAGGCACGCCGTGCCCCTGGGACCCTGCTCCAGCACAGGTGTCCCCCCGCTCCTGTGGGGCGCTGGCAGGGTGCAGGGGAGCCCCCCCCACCCCAGCTATGTTCCCTTCTAGCGCTGGGGAGGGGGCCACAGGGTGGGATCTGCTGTGTGCTCAGGCGGGACCCTCACCCAAAGCTTCTCCCGTCCCCCAGCATGGTAAAGGGACGACCCTGGGACCACCCATCCTGGCCAACATGTCCCACATCACCCTGCCCAGGGACCCCCACTGGGGTGGTCCACAGCCGAGCCCCCCCCCGGGGTGCAGGCCTGGGCGGGTGGGGGGGCTCCCACCCATCATCCAGCACAGGGAAGGAAGCGCTGGGGAGGAAATCCCAGTTTAAAATCCCAGTCTGACTCAGAGCATGGCCAGGAGCTGAGACAGAGCGGGGGACCCGGCTCCCACGTGCACCCCCAGAAAGACCCTTCCCCACCCTCAAACCCCTCCCCTGCCTTCCCAGCCCCCCCCCCCCCCCTGCATGCAGTGACCCCCTGCCCAACGCCCACCCCCCCGGCACAGCTCCCCCTGCACACCCCCAGCCCCGGGGAGGAGGGGGGTCGGGGCAGGGGCGGGTGTGGCAACAGCACCCATCGCTCACCCGCGTCCGAGGACTCGGAGGAGACGGAGCTGCGGGGGGAGCCCAAGGCTGCCGACCCCCGGCACGGGCTGGCCCGGCGCCTCTGCAAGGACAGCCCCGCCACCCGCCGCTTCGGGGTGTCCCAGTGGCTGCGGGCAGGGCGGGGGCGGCGATCAGCCCGTGGGGACCCACCGGTACCCCTCGGGGTGCCCCCCTCGGGTGGGGCGGTGTGTGGCGTCCCCCCCCTCCGCGCTCAGCACTGCCCTGAGCCGGCAGCATTCACGCGTGGGGGGGAGGGGGGTGCGGTGCGGGGCAGCCCCCCCGTCTCCACTCACCTTCCCAGTCCCACCAGCTTGTCCATATCCAGCGTCAGCGGGGTGACCGGCGACATGCCCGCTCGCCTCCTGGCCACTCCGGCTAGCCCACGGCCACCGGGGCCGCCCTGCGCCGCCATGGCGAGTGCAGGAAAGGAAGGGAGGCGTTAATGACACCCGTTGGAGCGACCGTTCCCGGCCCCGGCGGAGCGGAGCGGGGCCGCGCCGATGCTCCGCCGTCCGGTGCGCGAGGGGGGGGGGGGCGCGCGCCCGCGGCCGCCCCTATTTATATTCGAAAACTAACAGGGGAGCGGCGCGGCGGGAGCCAATGGGGAGGGGCGGGGGGCGGGGCCACGGCCGGGGCGGGGGCGCGCGGGCAGGGGAGCGGAGCCCGGGGGTGCGGGCAAAGCACGGGGGGAGGGGCCAGCAGGGGTGCAGGGGCATGGCTGGAGGGGCTCAGGGGGCATCGCCCAAAATGGGGGGGGGGCATGGCTGGGTGGGGGGACATGGCTGGGGAGCACAGGAGAGCTCGGCCCAAAGTGGGTGAGGGGCATGGGGGGGGCACGGCTGAGGGGGTAAATGGAAATGGAGGGGTGCGTAGTTGGGGTCTTGGGGGGCATACGGCTGGGGGGGCACGGAATGGTGTGTGGGTGGGGAGACATCGCTGGGGGGCTGCACGTCGGGCGTGCGGCTGGGCAGGATGAGGGGTGGGTGTCCGTCAGTGAATGTGCAGCCCAGGGGGGAGCCCAGTGTTCGGACACTGCCCCCACCCCCAGCCACAAGCCCCCAGCCATGTGGAAGTCTTTGCAGTAAAGATCTCCTGGCGATCCGAAAGCCCATCCGCTGTTCGCACCAGGGGGGAAAGCGCTGAACCCCTGACAAATCTGCTGGGGCTGCTGACACCTACCTCTTGTCCTGTGGTGATGTCGAGTGCTGTATAGACAGTTCCAGACGCCCTAGAAACAAAAGAGCAGCAAAGACATGAGAAGTGGTTTAGACCCTGGAAGTGAAAGCCCTGACAGGAGCTCTCTGCTGCCTGTAGTGTTTCTAAAACACCTTGGTTCCTCCACTCCTTCAGCCAGCAGCGCACAGCGCAGCAGCCCAGAAGCCCCCTGCCATGCAGGCTATCCAAGTGAAAACTTAGGTCCAAGAGGAAGAAAAAGGGCTGGTGCAAATCTCCAGAGTTCATACTAAATTCTTTCAGTCCAAAACTGAAGGGCAGGGTGCCTACAGAGACTGGAAAATAATAGATTTCATTCTTTTCCCCTTTTCTCCAGTTTTGCTCTGTTGGGGTTTAGTTTTTTCCTTTTTCTTTTTTTTTTTTTTTTTCTTGCGGGGGTGTGTGTGTTTTTTTCCAGAGAATGTAACACACGCACAGTCTAGCTGTGCCTTCTTAGACCTCTTCTTTGGATCTATCTGCAAAACTCCGGCAACACCATGCAGTCATTCTGAGAGCCCTGAACACACGTGCCAGCCATCTGAGGAAAGGACAGTGCGTTGACACTGCATGTATTACTGAATGGTTGGTTTTCACTACCTCTGCCAGAAAAGATATAATCCTGATCACTAAATACTTTTTTAAAGCAAAAGAGTGGAAAGAAATGTTCTTGAGAAGTGTTATTTATCTGACAGCTATCAGGTTCTAAGTTGCTCTTTCAGGTAATAAAGATTTTTCTCCTTTCTTTAGCGTGGCCGTATTATTTTGAGACACACAAAAATGATTTCCCCTAAGAAAACAAGCAAACGGGTGCTACAAACTTGAGGGACAGTAGATCTTCCAGGTCCTGCCCCTCGCTGCAGACAAGACGTTGCCAGCATCAAGTGCTCTTTGACGACGCCTTCTGACCACAGGCACCAATTCTGATCAGTACTGAGAGACAGGAGAATCTAAGCCCAGGGTCTGAACACGTTTGGAGCTTGCCCGACTTCACGCTTGATATCACACCAGCAAAATACCTGGCGCGTGATTTTGTAGAAGTAACTGTGACGGGACTTACCCTTGCCCGACTTGTTCAAATCGAGTGTATTTCTGCTTAGGATCTGCCACGCTCACAGTGCTCCCTGAAAGAAACAACATTAAAAATGGAGACACCCCCTTCCAGCAGATCAGAAATGCCGCCCCACTGTCTGGGGTTGGGAGCCGTTTGTAGGCAGCTGGGTGACAACAACGATACAGGCAGCTCCGCAGCACAGAGAGTCTCCACGAAGACTGATTTTTACAGTCCTCTGGAGAGTCACCCGGACAGGAAACCAAGAACTTGGAGAAACATTCACAGGAGCCGCAGATCAGAAAAGAACAAGTACCAGTGCAAGTGCTTATTGTCTCGAAACACTAAGGACAGCTGGAACAAAAAAGCATCTCAGGCAAGAAGCCAGAGAGATTGGGAACATCAAGGAGGAATGCAGATTGGGACAAAGAGGCAGTGAATGAAAAACCAGCCATACGCTGCAGGACAGAGACAGAGGAAGGAAAAAAGAGGGGCAGGGAGCAGGACAGAGGGAGAGCAAGGAAAACCAAAGGGGCAGGTAGAATAGCAGAACAAGAGAGGGGCTTGGAAAGCAGAGCGGGACGAAGAGGGAGCAGGGGACAAGAACAGACAGAAGAAGAAAGGTACAGGGAAGCAAAAGAGTGACGCCAGTGATGGAAGGTGGGAGGGCACAGGCGCAGGGAGGCACCCAGAGCACAAGAGGGGTGACACGGCCCCAAGTGTGGACGGAGGGTCGCAATCACGACAAATTTATCTACACACTTGCAGATAAGCCGGCACGTCTTTATTGCAGCGCTGGGAAGCACAGGGACAGCTCCACCCGACGGGCTTCAAAGTTACATCAAAAATTCAACATCTTATACCCTTTTTCTGCAAAGTCAGGATCTTTAACAGATTTTAACATAAGCATGCATCTTATGCCCGCTATTAATTTTGACAGTTACAATGATTGGTCCGCCCTATTCTATAACTTTCTTAATAGTCCTATCCTAATCTAATCATTGGTTATTTTACTGATCAAAATCTCTGATATACAAATTAGGATGGGGAGGATGGGAGAGTCTTCACAGCAACATTCCTTTGTTTCGATGGTTTCATCACATAAGAGAACTAGCTGAGAACGTACAATTTCACCCCTTGTACCTGCCTCCCTCCCTCCTCGTTCTGTGTTCTGTACAGTTTCCCAATCCACAGCACCTTTAGCTTTGGCCATCTTCCTAAGGCCTGCATCTGCTGTCTCTTAGCATAAGTGAGGTTTTGTCTACTCCTTACCATAATGTAAATTAATTGAATCAGGAAATAATTAACTATAAGAAATTAGTTGTTTATTCAAAACAATTAATTATCAATGAAATTCAAAATTCAGATCTGATTATAACACAAGGGTCCAGGACTCACTGCCGCTCCCGCTCTTGGTGCTGCTGGGAGGATTTTACTGTTCAGACACTTCTGTCTCTGCCTCTCTCAGCTCTTACAATATGAGGCTTCCTACATACACAGCCTCACTGCGCACACACACACACACCCCGCCCCCACGGCTATACCGTGCTTTGGTTACGCACACAGACCCCGCGGTGCATGTTGGTGACCAGCTCTGCTGAGGACTACTCACAGGGACCCTTCCTCACGCCGAGAGGCCGGCTGTCTCTTGTCTGCAGCTGGGGGCAGCTTGCAGCCGGATCCCCTTCGTGTCCTTCTCCGGCTGCTTTTCCTTTTGCCCATCTCCTCAGCTTCAGCCTGAGCTGGATGCAGCTGACGACATCCCCAGGGCAGGAACAGACCACCGAGCCCTGGCACAGCCTCTGGCAGAGGGAAAGAACCCTGACTGTCACAGCAGGCCCCAGGCCAGAGCCCCTCCTGCTGCAGCCGCTCCTGCAGACCCCGCTCCTTCCCCGCACTGCTGCTGAAGGCCCCTGGGTTAACAGAGCCCTGGGCCTGCCCGAGGCCCCGCTCGCCGCTGCCAGGACAGGCCGTGGGGCAGCCTGGGGCTGTGGGACAGGCCTCAGGGGAGGGGCTGGGGACGGGGCAGCTGCAGGGGGGGAGCGGGGCTGGGGGGGATCAGGGGGGCTCTGGGAGACGGGGTGCCCAGTGCCTGTGCTGGGGGGTCTGTCTCCCTTCTCCTTCCCCTCCCCAGCTCTCAGGTCACCCCCGGGGATGCCCCAACTGACCCGGCTCCGGCTTGGAGCTCCCACCCACCACCCCCGGGCAGCCAGCAGGCAGGAGACACCCCCTCCCCCGTGCAAGGGCCTCGCTCACCTCAGGGGCAGCCCCAGCCCTCACCTCAGACGGGCCATGGCTTGAGCAGAGCCTGTACCTCCCGGCACCAGCATGGCCGCCCGGCAGCCCCTGCCCCAGGACTACAGCTCCCAGCATGCCCCGGGGCCTCTTCCTGCTGCCTGCCCCTGCAGGGACACTTCCCCCGGCCCTGCCCCGCCCCCGCGGGCCCCATGGCCCCTCCCCCAAGCCAAGAGCAGGGCGGGAAACATCCCCCAGAGCCTGAGGGCCAGCGGGAGGGGGAGTGTGGGGCAGGGCGGCAGAGAGGGACCGAGCAACGGTGGCCGCCGGGGTGGGGGAGCAGGGGGAGCACGAGGGGCCGGGGCAGGCAGGGAGGAGGCTAAAAAAGATGGGGACAAGGAGCCAGAGTGAGGAAGGGGAAGAGAAGCAGCACAACAGGCTTTAAGGCAGAAAGAGAACAGCTGGAAACCAGGGAGCCAGAGCCTGGGAGAAAGGGAGAAAGATCAAAAATACCGGCTGTGGGCACTGCTGCCATTGCTTGAGCACTGCCCAGGAACTGCACGGCCAGGAGCCTCAAAATAGGGGTGGCCTGTGAAAGCCCTGCCCCGGGCCCGCTCCTGCACCCTGCTGGTGGTGGTGAATGTCGCCTGGCAGGGTGGCCAGGGCCTGGGGGAGACAACCAGTTGCAGGGTGGAATTGCCCAGCTTTTTTTTTGTTTGCTGGTTGCTTTTGCTTTTTTTAAAAAATAGCATTACAGCTCTGAATACAACCTGCAAGGAGAAAGGAACCAGGTGTACCGGGCTGGGCACATTGAAAGCCGAAACCCGTTCAACAGCCGCACAAACCACCGCTGGCTCCCGCTGTGCACACTCCACTGCCCGCCTGCAGGTACAGGCAGACGCCGTTTCTTGAGCCTTCCCCAGGATCGGCACCACCGGGCAGCTCAACAAACCGGGTGGGCTGCAACCGCAGGCCATCTGCACGACTGCAAGGGTCTCTCTCCTTTGCTCGTGAGCTAGTCCAGCTTCTGGTTTCCCTAGTGAATTGCACAAACACACAGCGCTCCGAACAGTAGCTGGCCCGAGACACTCGCTCTTGCCCACCGCTGGGTCGCCGTGGCCTGTGTTCCCTTCTGCCCTTGCTGGCCGCCAGCCCTCTGGACCCACCCGTGCCCTGGGTGCAGAGTGGGGCCGCACACGAAGGAGTGGGAATCGCTCTCCAAGAGGAGGTAGGACGCACTGCGGTGATCACCTGCAGGGCTCAGTCAAACAAGCACACCAACCAGCAGTTTGCCTCTGTGGGGTTGGCTCCTTGATCCCCCCCTCCCCTCCTTTTTCCATGCCTATACATGCCCCTCAAATGCCTTGACTCCCCTCTTTCTCCGCCCCTGTCTCCTCCCAAGCAAGGGACCTCCCCGCGGGTATTTTTTCCCCCTTGCTCCCAGGTTTGCCACAGCCGTCCACAGGTTTGGTGTTTCAGGCGCTGTTAGCTGGGTCACCTCGGACTTCCACGGCATTACCGATGCAGTTTTTTCCTGGGTACTGCTGTCCCTGCCAGACTGCTCTCCCCAAAACCACCCCAGCTCTTCCTTCAGTTATCTGTCAAGTGTGGCCACCTCCCACACCAATCCCCCTTAACTACCTGTGAAATCCAGCTCTTCCTCATGGCACTCTGACTCCCGTCAGCTTCGCACTCGCTTTGCTACAGGCAGCAATAGCTCTTGGCATGCTCAGGCGTTTCCCACGGTGTCTTCAGTAAGCGAAGGCTCCCGGCAGGCCCTAATCTTCAGCTTGCGTGCCTTAAGGCATACCCCCAACGCTGGCTGCGTGTCACATCATTTCCTCCTCTCCTCTTGCTAGCCTCCCTCTAGCCAGTCTTCTCCACTCCACGGTGGCTCTGAGCACCCTCGTCTCAGACCGGGCACGGTTTCAGCTTTTGGAGTGACTCTTTGCCCGTGTGACCGACTTGTCTGCCTGCAGCCTCGTTCTGCAGGTGCTGGGCGTGGAAGTCCTTGCCTTGCACAGGAGACTGGACTGAAGCCTGGTTAGCTGTGAAAATGGTCAACTTTATTTCAAGAACTAAGTCAAGAGCAGCAGTTGTGTGTGCCCTGAGAGGAGCGTGGGCAGGACCGAGCAGGCCACTGGCACTGAGGCTGCCTTTGGATCTCAGCAGGCATTGCCCCAGGAGGAAAGGGTGGTGCTACTCTGCAGCCTGCACTGGATCCTCTTCCTCTTGCTGCTCAAGCCTTTTTCCCCCTTAGCACCTTCAGGAGCTCCTGCACCCGAGTAAAGAACTCCACCAGCTTCTGGAGTGGGAATGGGCAGGAGCTAAACGTGCCCGACTGTGTTGGGATCGGCCTTGGCCTCTGCACGGGGGTGGAGGCGGTGAGAAAATGACTCCATGCCCGCGCCGTTGGAGCAGCCCGAACTGCTGGGTGCAGTCCCATCTGTACCAGGATCCAGTCGTAAAAGTGCTGCGTGGAGGTGTAGACTCCGGGCCGCCTGGCTCTCGCGCAGCCTATCCCCCAGCTGGTCACCCCCACGAGCCAGAAGTAGTCGGCGTGCTTGTCTTGGCAGACGAGAGGACCACCGCTGTCACCCTGCAGCGGAGCGGAGGAGAGTCAGAGGGTTCTGGTGGTGTTGGGTGGCCCCTGTCAGCACTGTGGCTGGCTCCTTCTCTCTCCTGGCACCTGCCAGAGCTGTACCCAGTGCCCAGCAAGGCTCTGTTCAGGTGCTGGAGCCTGCAGGACCTTGTCTGGGAGGGGGTGGTGGGCCTGCAAGGTAGGGCGCTCTCTCCTCTCTGCCCGCTGATCCTGGAGGTGTGGAAGGGGGACGTTCCAGGACTGGGATGCAGACCTCTGGGCTGGGGTAAGAGCACTGCGTGGCCTTTCTGGGCAGAGTGCCGGGGCTCTGGGACAAGAGGGGTGCTGGGCAAGGGCCTGCAGATGGGGAAGGGAAGGCAAGCCCCGACAGCGGTGGGGACCCAGCGGCAGGAGGGCGACTCGGCAGGCGCAACACGCGCCGGGGGACGTTTGGGCACTGGCGACAGGGCTGCCTGTGCTGCTGGGGGCTGGCGCGGAGCACGCTCCTACCTGGCAGGTGTCGATGCCACCCTGCGGATAGCCGGCACACACGTTGTGGGGGTGGACGGCCCCTCTGTACCAGCGGCTGCTGTTGCAGACCTTGACATCAATGAGGTGGACCTGGGCCTCCTGCAGGACAGCGGTCGATCCTCCAGCTGTGAGCACAGGAAGGAGTTAGCAGCCAGCAGCCCTTCTGTTCCCACTTCTCCTCCCCTGTGTGGGCGAAGCCCTTCCCTAGGACCCGCCTTTGCCCCTGCAGAGGCCTTGTGCCGGGCTTGCCCTTCCCTCTCGCTTTGGCTAATGGCTCGGGCCCATCTCTCTGTGGCCGTACGTCCCCGCAGCCCGACTCTGGTTTTCGCCGCCGCCGCTGCCCAGAAGCCCAGCCCGCCTCCCCAGCGTGCCGAGCTTACCCTCGGCACACGAATACTCTTTGGGAACTCACATCTTGCCATGGTGGCACCCCAACCGCTGACGTAGCAGCTCGTCAGCTCTGACACTCTCAGCGAGGCGTCGGGCACGCAGGCCAGCTGTACATAGTAGCCGCACTGGACAGGCTGGTCCAGTTCCAGCAAGGCGATGTCGTTCCTTTCCGTGACGTTATCATAGTGTTCATGAAGTATCAGCCGATAAATACCGCGCACTTGGGTCTCAGGGCCCAGCTGAGCCAAGTGGGTGGCCCCGATCACCACACGCCACATGGTGAGGTACCTGGAAGGCAGATGCAGAGAGGCCTCAGAGGGAGCGGAGCCACGTGCTGCAGCAGCCCCGCGGTTCCCTGCCTTCTGCTTCCCAAGGCAGGGAGGAAAGCAGCGCTGCGGAGGGTGCCACTGCCCTAGCATGCCTTGGGCACCAGGAACGTGGAGCTGGAGGCTGCTAGGAAGCGGTGACACAAGCCCAGCCTTCTGCGGAGCAGTCTCTCAGCTGGGCTCGCCAGTGCCCTGGCACCGGGCATACTGCAAGGCAGCGGGATGGCAGGAGCTCGTGGGGCTGCGGACAGGGCGCCTGCTGGTGCTGTGGGGATAGCCCCCTTCCCTGCTCCTCCTTACCTGGCCGCGTTGAAGCAGTGGGCTGCTGTGAGGACCCACTGCGGGCTGATGAGGGACCCTCCGCACACGTGGCCCCAGGGGCTCTGGATGCTGACGATCCAGGGCCAGGCCCCTGGCTGGGCACCCGAGCCACCCACGACGCGCGACATGCCATAGCTAGCCGCCATGGGCCGGAGCCCGCAGGTCCTGGTGTAAGAAGAAACTCATGAGTGTGCTGCTGGACGGCTGTGCTGCTGTTGAGGCTGAAGGTCAGCCGTCTTCCCTCCCCCCGAGGGGCTGCACGGACGGCAGGGCCAGGGAACCCCGTGGCTGTGCCTCCAGCCCTCTGTCCGCTGTAGCCCCGTAGACGGGTTGTGCCAGCAGCCTGGGTGCTGGCAAGGAGCTGAGGCTCCCACAGGGAGTTTGGGAAGCTGTGGAGTGGCCACAGGGGCCGCGCGGGCCCCCTCCAGTGAAGCCCGTCAAGGGCTGCCCGAGCTCCCTCCCGGAACCTCGGCCCACTTACCCACAGCTGTCCCACATGCCGTGCGCAGGCCAGCACACGGCCAGCAGGACGAGGAGGGCGAGCACTTTCATTGCTGCCAGCGGCACGTGTCAGCGTCAGCTGCAAGAAGGAGGTCTGGTTGCCTCCAGCGCAGCCGCCGACGTACTGCCCGCAGCAGTCTCGCTGCCTCTGATGGCCTTGGCCCTGGGGCTGATGTCACAGAGCCGCCGTTTCTGGGCGTGGGGCACGGTGGCCTCTCAAGGGGGGGTGGAGGTGGGGGTGTCAGCAATACGGGGGGTTTCTAAGCAGGAGGGGAAGCGGAAGCTGGGATCGGACAGCCCTGACAAACCCCTGCTGAACACTCTGCCTGTGGGATGAGGGCGTGCAGGCCCCGTGGCTGGCAGCGGCAGAGGCTGGTCTTTCTTTAAAAATGGATGCTGCCCAAAGGAAAAAAAAAAAAGAAATGAACCATTACTTTCCAAACTCAGTTACTGACGGGCTCAAGCAGTCTTCTGCTGGTTACCAGCAATATGCAGAAATGGGACATAGGGGACCACCTGCACCTGCGTCTGCAATTCCAGTCCCTTGCTATCCCAGGCCAACATGGCCCGTCATTCGATTAATCCATTTATCAAGGTGTCTTCAGCTTGCTGGCAATTTTGCCCTGCCAGTGCTCTGAGAATGCTGCTTGCTGTCCCAGGGCCTTGTTCCTCTCAGGAACCTCAAAATGCTCACTTAGGTTCCTGTTTGCTACAGACACGGGCTCTTTTAGTGCTCAGAAAAGATGAGGGGCACAAGCCACACCTCAAGGAACTCCAGTACCTCTAGGAAATGTTTATCCCAGCAATATTTAGGCCCACGTGTTCTTCTGAAGGCCACTGAGGTCGAGAGAAGAGCAGGGAGACAAGTGACAGAGCGCTGATGCACTCAGATCTGGGTTGCAGGGACAGCAGTGTCTACCACCCCATGTCCTGCCCCTCCTGCGTTGGCTGGCACCTTCACAGCAGGGACAGCCAAGGGGCACACGGTGCCACCCCCTATCTGCCACAAAACCTAGCACCAAACCTGCAGCAGTTTTCATCTACTCGACTATGCCAGGCAACAGAAGGAGCTGTGACAAGTCCTGCTCAGCCATCCCCGTTTCGCTGGCAGAAACCTCTACAAGTGGGGCAGGAGGGACAAGCCGGGGCCCCTCTGATGCTCACAGGGAGCACCTGCAGCCCCTTCCTTCCCACCGCCAAACCTCTGTCCGCTTGGCTGGGACTGACTTCACTGCGTTCCTCCCTGCTCATCTCTCGGCATACACCAGTCCCCAACCCCATTTCAGGCCTCTGCGCCTGCTATCGTTCCACTGCAGTTATTTTGCCACCCTGTAAACCTGAACTTCCTACCAAAACACAAAAGAGGGCCACGAAAATGACCAGAGGGATGGAACACCTCCCCTGTGAGCACAAGCTGAGCGAGTTGGGGTTGTTCAGCCTGGAGAAGAGAAGGCTCCGGGAAGACCTTCTAGCACCCTTCCAGTGCTTAAAGGGGGCCTAGAAGAAAGATGGGGACAGACTTTTTAGCAGGGCCTGTTGCAATGGGACAAGGGGTAACGGTTTTAAACTAAAGAGGCCAGATTTGGACTAGATATAAGGAAGAAATTTTTTACGCTGAGGGTGGTGAAACACAGGCACAGGCTGCCCAGAGAGGTGGCAGAAGCCCCATCCCTGGAGACATCCAAGGTCAGGCTGGATGCGGCTCTGAGCAACCTGATGCAGCTAAAGATGTCCCTGCTCACTGCAGGGGGGCTGGACTGGATGGCCTCTAATGGTCCCTTCCAGCCCAAACCACTGTAGGATTCCACTGATTTTTCAGCTGAAAAGCACCCAGAGTGGAGACTAACACGAGGGGGCTCCATCTGATGCCTTCGAGTTCAGCTGATGACAAAACCAGGACACAGCGCAGCTCTTTCACCTGCAGCCGCTTCGCGTTTTACCTGCAGAAGGTCCTGGGCAGACCCTCGCCTGCCCACGTCCACCTCCAGGCAGCAGCTCCAAAAGGCCCGAAACTCAGCGGACAGTTGCTCGGGGTTCTGCAGCTCTGGTGTCCCGTTGGTCGCTATCAGATCCATCGCCTAGAGTGACAAGAAACACAAGACTCCACCTGTTTCTTTCTTACCCAGAACTGCTCACAGAGAGCCCATTTTTTAAGGCCCAGCCTCCAGTGCCAGTTTCCTCCCTGGCAGAGGGTTAGAGATGATTTTTCTCTACCTACAAAAAACCTCTGATGCAGCCACAGCTACTCCAACATCAACGTGATCTTGCCTCGACAGCTGATTGCAGTGGCTGACCTAGTTAGGAGGAACTCCATCAGCAAAAGCACATTTGGCTTCTCTGTGCATCGACACCAGCTTTCCTGGCTATTTTAAAGAGTGAACTTGGTCCAGCTGTATTATTTCAAAGGATTCGGACATAAAATGCATCCCTGCAGTGCTCACTGCTCCCTAAAGTACAGCTTCCTTAAAACAAAGGTAGTCCAGATTTTCCCTCTGTTCTAGATAAAAATGGTAACTAGAGGATAAAAAAGTAGATCCATCAGCTTATTCCTTGGATAAACAGAAACATTTGAAACCTCATTTTCAACACAGACACGTTAGCTGCGTGCACAAATATATTATGAAGAAAACACATAACTGGGCAGACAGGAGCCACCCGCAACTCTGTCTTTCAGCAGTCTCCAAATTCCAGATCAGCAAGTCTTCCTGACAGACGTCATGCCAAGGAATTAGAACGTAATTTTGCAAAACATGGGGTGAGCATTATCCGGGGCAGTTCACTTGGAATCAAGGTCTAACACGCTGCGAAGCTGGACAGATGAGTTCATTCTGCTTTTGTAAGACGTTCTTCAGAACGGCAAGACAAATGTTTTGAACTGTTTGAACCTAAACTTTCAGAATATGTCCCAAATATACAGCAATAATAATAGAAATAGGCCTAGGAGTCTTCCATACAAATGTCCGCCATGACAAGAACAGCTCTGCGCTACTGGCGTTTAAAGAGACGGTGGCCAAAGGGACTTTGCTCTTATCCTCTTAAAGGTAGAGGAAAATTTCCAGGCCTAAAAAGGCAAATGAACTATCCTAGAGGAAAAACAATAAAAGGAAGTTTCTCTACTTTTCCCACAACAGAAGTGTCACAAAATCAGTCCTGTCCCGTCCCTCTGCAGCTGCCCTCAGGCACCGGGCACAGCGGTGAGCCGGAGGGCCTGTCCTCACTGCGGTTAAATGGTGCTGCCCCAGGGACGTCCGTTCTCCTGCGGTAAAGGAACACAGCACCCATGCCAGCCTTGGGAATTTTATTCCGGCTACATTCGCCTGGCTGTGAAACAGGAATGCCTAGGATTTGGTTTGTTGGGTATTTTTAAAACTGAAACTGGGGAGGTCCAACCAGCGTTTCAAAGGATGTTTATCGCACCAATATTTGTCCCTCAGGCCCCAGACATATGCCTGGTGGAAGGAAATCCCAGTGAGAGAAAACAAACACTGTCACAGAAATATCCAGGCCACTCTTGGCTGGAAAATGGTTCATTCCTGTGAGTTCTGCATCGGCTGGAAAGAACGTGAGCAACAGGGGATGCATTTGCTCTACACGTGGAAAACGACAATCATATCTACATTCAGACTGGTGTTAACTCTTTGATCAATGATCCTTTAATGCCCTTAGAGTACATGTAGGTATTTCAACTCCTGTCAGGAACGGAAGCTGCTGCGTGCCTTGCACTGTTAAAACAAGCATTCACGAAAATGTGAAAGAACATCCTTTGGTTTCCAGGCTTCGCAGAACTCCCTGGATGGGGTCTAAATGTGACTATTAAA
Source organism: Leptosomus discolor (assembly GCF_034619465.1). Taxonomy (NCBI): domain Eukaryota; kingdom Metazoa; phylum Chordata; class Aves; order Leptosomiformes; family Leptosomidae; genus Leptosomus; species Leptosomus discolor. The sequence goes on from NW_028237950.1 coordinate 150,865, forward strand.
CCCAACAGCTACTGTGTGCCATCAGCTAAAAACCTGACCTGTAAAGACGGGTCTTGCTTATCAGCTCTCCTGTTTGGATGCAGCTGAGAGCTCTCGCTGCACTCTGTGATTCCACACACAAGAGCAGAAGGATCCTGTCCCTGCTGGGGCTGATTCACTTTCATAAAACCAGCTGGGAACTGGGGAACTTCAGGAGGTCCATCACAAGCTGTTCACTGTTCCCAGCTCAGGGGCAACAGCCCCTGCCCAAGAGCTCAGGAAGTGAACACAGGTGGGACCAACTCCAGGTGCCTGATTTTAACCTCCTGCAGTTTTACTCAGGCACCTGAAGACACCGTGAAGCTCTGAGTGCTCAAGCTGATCTCAACTCCTGCAGCAGACGAGGCATGTAGGGAGAAAAAGAGCATCTCAAATAATCTGGGCAAGGGCAGGAATGGCTGAATGTGAATTTGATCAGAGAGAAAAAATCCAGTTCCCTGCCTCACAGTTGACCCGAGGCTTCTCCAGGAGCCCTAAGCAACCTTTGAGGTTAAGGAAGCTGGGAATTTTCAGCCTGCAAACCAGGGACACAGGCCTATTGCCACCCTGCCAGCTGCGGTGCACTCAGCTGACTCAGCATCAGGCTGAACCCAAACCTCTTTACTTCTTCTCCCCCCTCAGGAGGTGGCACAGTGCACACCGCTCCTCCTGTGTGCACTGGAACCAACAACCCCGGGCACCTACCAAACCAAAACAAGCCTTCCAAGAAAACTCAGGAATCTTTGTTCAAGCAGAGCGGAGGACTGACACTGGTGTAGTTGTTGTATTCCTTTCTTAAGTAGCCTGCCTGGGGGTATGTCCTGACCCTTCTGCTGTTTCTTCTCTCGGCCTGCAGCACACAGTCTGGGTGCCATAGACCAGAGAGAGCACAGCCTTATTGCTATGGGAAAAGCTACACGTCATGCTCTATTTCAATTCCAGCCTCAACACAAACGATCTATCTATACGCACGGTCACAATTAATTTCCTCATACATTCCTGCATCCCTATCAGGAATTAACTGTGCAGCATCTAACTTTGTTCCAGCTACCAGTCATGAGGTTTTATCTTGGTATACACGCCTTCACTATCACACACTCATTTGGGATAAGAGCTGGTCATTTCATTTTAAGGAATGAGGATGAAACGGAAAACCTCGAAACATTAAAAATACATTTGTTTACTCCAAGTTTCTGTGCTAAAACCCATTTTTAGAAAGTCATTTGCTAATGAGTAATTATGGCATTTCTACAAGCAGCGACACTGCTTACCTGAAAGGCTCAGGTGAGCCATCGGCACTGATCCGACTTTGAAAAGACTTCTCTGCCTGCAGACACAGCTGGAATGCTTTTCAGAAAAAGTCGCCAACTGGAGAAACTTGCCGCTGAAAAATCGCTGTCTCTCAGAGATACAGCTCAAAGAGATTTCAAAAAGCATACCAGGTATTTCAAGCCCAGTTGAAGGCAGAGATGGCACATCTCTGACCTGGCTACAAGTCACGTCTCTTTGGAAGTCTTCCCCTTGACGTCACCAAAGCTACAGGAGATGCTGCTGTGCTGCAGTGACAGCTTTAGAAGCGGGCCATGGGGGAACTGGTTCCAGCTGATGCGGCTGGGGTTTTGCCTCACGGGGGATTAACGGGATAGATTTGAAAGACACTGGTATCTGATTTTATGTACACCCTACCCTGAGAGGATCTTCATCAATAAAAGGAGGCTGTCCTTCCGCCATCTCTATTGCCACGACCCCAAGGGACCAGATGTCCACCTTGGGGCCGTAGGCTTCTTTCGTCACCACTTCTAGTGCCAGCCAGTATGGAGACCTGACCACTGTGCTCCGTCGACTCTGCTCAGGGCTGAGCCGAGCACAGACGCCAAAATCAGCTGAGGAGGAAAACAAGTGGTGTTAAAGGCAGCTCGAATTAGGAAAGCGAGCAAAAGAAATCCCCACTCTATGCCCGAGAACACGGTGTGGAATCTATCTGGAAAAGCGGCCGTGCTCTGTTTGCTCAGTGCTGTAGCCACGGAAATATTGTTGAATTGGCCACTTAAAACCCACCCCTCAAGTTCCCTGCAGTGGCTTTTGTTGACTTGAACCGTTAGACTGTAACTCCCTCCCTCTGGGAGGGCCACACACAAACCCAAGACACTCTTCACACCTTTCTCCTTTCTGTGCCTCTCTGTAGGTTGGAACTGTGCTCGGAGCTGGCAGCAGTGGTCAGCGCACTACCACAGGAATCCCTTCTGGGGAACTGGCTGTCAGTCAAAAGCAGCCCCATGCCACAGTCTGGGAAGGCTGTGCCTGACCAAGAATACCTACCCAATTTGACAGTCCCATCCACTGCAAGCAGAATATTGTCGCTTTTGATGTCCCTGTGAATCACTTGCTTTGAATGAAGGAAATCCAGGGCTTGCAGGCACTGATAGGTAAAAAGGAAACGTGAGGGTAAAAATTAATGACCAGATTTCATCACTCAAGAATGAAACGCCTCTAAAACATTGAATTTCCAGATGAATTGCGAGCAATGACTGAATATTGCACTGTCAAGAGGAATAGCTTGCTGCTTCAACACTATTAAAGTAACAACTTTCCAAACGAAGGCATATCAGGTTTGGGAAGAGAAATGTCCATTACTGTCACAGACTAGCCCCTGAAAGCACAGGCAGGATGGCTGCTGCCGCAATCAGTGTGCTATGTCCATCCATATGACAAAGTATTGTTTGCCAGAAATGAGAAAGTCCCTTCCTTCCGTGTGAAGTAGATCACTGTTGGGTGGGAGGTTGCAGGACAAAGACTTTATTGTCAGGCTCTACAGCAGATTTGGAAATAGCACCTTAGTCATTTTTCAGGAGCAAACACCATTTTGGGTGGAATGCTATCCTTTTAAGCTGAGACTCTGACAAATGAGTCTCTCCTTTTCCTTGCTGTTCTTTTAAAATTCTGCCACCAGCATGTTTGCTTTTACAGGCAAGGAATGCAGTACAGACATGCTCCAGGCACGTGTTTAAAGAGGAAAAGTTGAGAAGAGTCAAACTAAAAAAAAAAAAAGTAAAAAAATGTAATGCAATAACGGTGTTTAAGAGTGTAATCACAGAGTACAGAAAGTGCAGCGATACTGGCAGGCAGTTCACTTAAGGTGCCCTTTCTTCTCCATATCATAAAGCAAGGCAGAAACAAAGCTCTCAAGATGAAATCCCTCCTCTTCTTGCCACCTGTTCACCAGTACCATCCCGTCCAAGGGAGAGGAAGCACACGCGGGATCCCTCACCTCCCTACAGACAGCTGCCATCTGCCCTTCCTCCATACAAAACTGGGTAACATCTTCGGTTAAAGCGCCTCCGGCCATGTATTCCGTCACCGCCCGGAGCTCATCACCGACCAGGTAGCTGAAAGAAGAAAACAAGGGCACTGAGATGAACAGGCACAGCTAAATTACCTCATGGAAAAGACAGCTGGTGATAGGGGGCCACATAGAAAATATATTGTATAACCAAAGATACATCGAAAATATTAATAGGGAGCTACATAGAAAAACAAAGCTAAAACTATTAAAACTTGCATCCCAGAACTAACACACATGCAAGTAGGCAATTAGTCACTAACCCCTGCAAACTGCTCAAGAAAGAAGCTGATAAGGGAAACAGAAAAGACAGAAACAAGGACCTAATTCATGGCTCAAAGGTGTCAAAGGCAGGAGGAGATAAGAGCTAAGGAGGGCTCGCTAACATCCATCTCTAACCAAGAACAAAAAGGAGACAGCCAGATGTGCACACAAGGACAGACCAGGCTGAAACCAGTCTGGTACTGCAAGCTCAGCCAAATTAGAGATTCCAGGGGAGAGGGGAGGAGTACAGAGGGAGGAAGACCTACGGCCTTCATCCCTGAAGACCCCTGCCCAGGACCACCAGGAGGAACTGCGCAAGCGCCCCGAGGAGGAGCCCGAGGCGGAGATTATGGAAATGGAGTGACAGGAAGGAATGGCCTTTTTGGGGACAGGTCATGAATATGTCTAGGCATTTTGAAATAGGTGATGTTTTAACTGGGTAAATACTGGAGAAGCGGCCACAGTGGGGATGCACGTTTGTGGTGGAGCGATCCCCCGTGCATCTGCGCGCAATAAACACACCTACTGTGTAACCTTTCGGGTTGTAAAGTCTTTTCCCTACGTCAGTTTTGGCGAGCCAGCCAGAAGGCTCTCTGCTCGGCTGTGGGATCGCCTGGGGAGCGGACGCCCCTGGGCGCACCCCAAGCACTTTCCTCGGAGGAGCCTCCGCTGCCAGCCGCTCACCGCGGGAGCAGACAACAACCTCCTGAAGCCGCGGATCAAACGGTATGTTTTGTGAGGGGCCTGTAAGTCATACACGTGGCCGGGGCAGCTGGTAAATCGAGCAGAGACATCTGGCATGCAGCATAGTCCCCGTATGGGAGGAGGGTACCCTGCATGGTAACAGGGGGATTTGCTGACTGATAGGGCGGCCGCTAGCGATCTTGGCAGTAGATCGAGCAAATCCGAGGTTGCCGCTGCATCCCAACATCGGGAGCCAGGACGGACCTGCTAATGACTGGTACATAAGAAGCAGGAGAAGGGTAAGCGGGCCTCTCACGATCATGTCATCTTTCCAATATTTGCAGCTGCTTAGAAGGGTGTTCACTGGGAAGGCTAAATAACTAAACTTAAACCCCACAATCTTGCCAGGGGATATTGGTTATGACTCTTGTCCAGGGAAGTCGGTTTGCCCGTGCCCTGGATGAGTAGGTGGACTCCATCACCTGGCAACAAAAGGGGAGGTAATTGTATGATTTGCCTGGGGATCAACATGAGTCGTTTGTGAATGGCTTTATATGTTAGTTGAAGCTTCCTGCAATTACAATTCCTGTCGTTACTATCAAAACTGTCCGGACATTCTGAGTGTATGAGTGAGTGAGACGTACGAAGTGAGTGAGGAGCTCTATCCGTGGTTCCGAGCTGGGGCGACTGAGGCGGCCGGAGAAGAGCGAAGCGAGTGTAATAATTTGAAGTATGAATAAGGAGTGCCGTGCCCATCCTTGATACGTCTGTGTAACACGTGGATATTGATAAGTAGTAATGTTGGTCCGTGGAAAGTAGAGTTGTGCGGAGAAGGAAGGAAAAGATAAGCGAAGGGTTCGGGTTTGAAAAACAAAAGATGGGGGGAGGAAAGAGTAAACCTCATGAAAAATCCCCTTTAGGATGTGTTCTGACACATTGGAAAGACAGAGCAGGACAAGGGGGCACAGAAAAGAAGAAAGAGTTAATTAAGTATTGCAATCAATGGTGGCCGCTTTATAAGCTGGAAGATGGGGCAAAATGGCCTAAGGAAGGCGGCACGTTAGACTATAACACACTCTTACAGTTAATGTTGTTTCTGAGGAGAGAAGGGAAATGGGATGAAGTAACATACGCTGATATGTTCTTTGTTCTCCGGGACAATCCTGAGTGGCAAAGGGACTGCGGATTAGTACCCCCACGAGAACCCATGGTCCTTGCATTAGAAAAAGAAAACAAAAACAACAACAAAAATAAATTAAAAGGTGCTGTTCGGCTTGTAGCATTGGCCAAAGGTGTACAGAGAGAAGTCAAACTAACTGTGGATCAGAACAAGATCTAAGTGATCTATTTAGGCCCCCTCAGCAGCCACAAGGGCGAGATGAGGACTTAGAAAGGGTCCGTACCCCTCCACATCCTCCCTCCTCCCCACCAGATAGCCGGATATCTTCCCGAACCCGGGGAAGGCAGATAACAGAAACAGTTCTCCAAGCTCCTCTCCAGGACGCAGTTGGACCGGATGGAGAAACAGGAAAAGTCAAAATACCATTCTCTGGTAACGAGCTGAAGGAATGGAAAGATGCTGCCCAAAAATATCGCAGTGACCCAGTAGGCGTTACTCAAAATCTCCAGTTTATAATAAAACAGTACAGCCCTGATTGCAATGACATGTAACAGTTATTGGACTGCTTAACCGAAACAGAAACACGGTTATAAAAACTGCCGGGGATTTGGCAAAAGAATATTATGAGATAAAAAGGGGTGATGTTAAAGAATACTTCCCCTTGCAGGACCCAAACTGGGACCCTAATCGATCAGCTGATGTGGATACATTACGAGCAGACCAAGGATGGGTAGTGAAAGGAATGGAGAAGGCAATTCCAAAACCTATAAATCGAGCAGTGCTATATGCAGTGAAACAAGGTCCCTCCGAGTCCCCTTCCAAATTTCTGGATAGACTAAGGGACACGATGTGTTGTCATACACCACTGGACCCCGGGTCAGCAGTGGGAATACAACATCTGGTATCCCTATTTCTAGGACAATCTCAGAATGATATCAGACGTAAATGACAAAAATTACGTCCACCAAATAGTCGAAACTTGGAAGTGTTATTGGAAGAGGCTTGGAGGGTGTTTAGCAACAGAGAGGACAATTATAAGCAGAGTCTAGGCAAATTGGTGGCAGTAGTTAGAGAAGAGAGAGAATGGAAACCTAAATCCAGGATGAGATGTGGACCGGCGCCCCTGAGCAGGGATCAATGTGCTATATGTAAAAAAACGGGTCTCTGGAAAAGGGAATGTCTGGAGCGACAGCGTCAGGGGAACAATAGGTGGCGGGATAACCCAAGAAAAACGATCGCACATGTAATGGACTGATTAGAAGATCCATTGATTACAACGAAATGAGGAGAAAAACAAAACCAAAAAAAAAATGGAGTTTCTAGTTGATACGGGGGCAACATACTCAGTTTTGAATCAAGCTTTAATGCCTTTAGGAAATGACTATGTCATGGTAAAGGGAGCAACTGGCCAGAGTGAAAAAGCTTGTTTTTTGGAACCACTAAAATATAAACTGGTCAAGCAGGTAGGCATCCATAAATTTTTGTCTATGCCAAATTCACCGAATTCCCTGTTGGGAAAAGACCTATTGGAACAGCTGGAGGCCACGATAAAATTCAAAAAGGGTGAGATTACTCTGGAGGTAAATGGTGATCAATATGTACAAATAATGAGCTTGTCTTTGGTGAATATTCCCATAGAAGGACAAATCGACGAGGAGATCATTAATCAGGTCTGCCCCGGGGTTTGGGTGACTGATGCCCCAGGACGTGCCAAGAATGCCCAACCAATAATAAGAAATTTGAAGGATGGACAGAGAGCGGTAAGAATCAAACAATACCCACTAAAGGAAGAAGACAGGGAAAGGATTCAACCGAAAATAGAGCGATTCCTAGAATTGGGCTTATTGAGGGAATGTGAATTGGAGTTCAATACCCCCATTCTCCCGGTCCGAAAACCAGATGGGTCCTATCGAATAGTCCAAGATCTGAGGGCCATTAACAAAATAACAGAGGTTCTATACCCCGGGGTTGCCAATCCACATACCTTGCTAATCACCTTAACCCCTGATTTAATTTGGTTTACAGTTTATAGAAGTAAAAGATGCCTTCTTTTGCCTCCCTCTCCATGAAGCCAGTCAGAAAAGTTTTGCATTCAAGTGGGAAAACCCTAAGAGCGGTCGGAAGACCCAGCTCACGTGGACGGTGTTGCCACAAGGTTTCAAGAACAGCCCTACCATCTTTGGGAACCAACTAGCAAAAGATTTGGGATTATGGGAACCACCATCGGAAGAAGGAAAAATACTACAATACGTGGATGACATCCTCATTGCAACTAAAACCAGAGAAGCCTGTGTCACCTGGACTGTAAGTTTATTAACTTTTCTTGGGCTTCAGGGGTACTGAGTGTCCCAAACAAGGCACAAGTGACTTTGCAGCAGGTTACATACTTAGGGTATAAGATCAGTGCAGGGCAACGGTCCTTGGGGCAAACCCGGAAAGAAGCCGTATGCCAGACCCCTCGGCCACAGACTGTAAAAGAACTGCGGACCTTCCTGGGAATGACGGGGTGGCGCCGGCTCTGGATACATGACTATGGCCTGCTGGCCAAACCACTGTATTCCCTGATAAAATCCAGTTAAAGTCACCTCCAATGGGATGCTGAGTCAGATCGGGCATTCCATCAGCTGAAGAAGGCCCTGATGTCAGCATCTGCACTGGGACTCCCTGATGTGAGTAGACCATTTCTCCTGTTTTCCCATGAAAAGCAGGGAATAGTGTTAGGAGTACTGGCACAAGACCTGGGACTATACAGACGAGCTGTGGCGTACTTCTCCAAACAACTGGACGCTGCTGCCAAAGGGTGGCCTGGCTGCCTAAGGGCGGTAGCAGCAGTCATCCTGAATGTCCAGGAACCTCAGAAGTCTACCCTGGGTCAGAAAATGACTAGTTTCCTATCTCACACAGTGTCTACAGTCCTTGAAGTGAAAGGGGGACATTGGCTCTCCCCACAGAGATTCCTGAAATATCAAGCTATCATGGTCGAGCAGGATGATGTTGAGATTGTGACCACTAACATTGTCAACCCAGCTTCATTTCTTAGTGGGAAGACTGGAGAACCAGTGGACCACGACTGCCTCGAGACGATTGAGGCCACGTACTCTAGCCGCATGGACCTAAAGGATACCCCCATGGATGGGGTAGAGCACTGGTTCACAGATGGGAGCAGCTATATCCTGGGCGGAAAACGACATTCTGGGTACGCCATCACCACTGCTGAAAAGGTAATAGAATCTGGACCACTACCGGCTGACACCTCAGCACAAAAGGCCGAGATCATAGCCCTCACTCGGGCCCTGGAGAGGGCCGAAGGAAAGGCTGTGAATATTTGGACTGATTCTAAATACGCCTTTGGAGTGGTACATGCCCACGGAGCAATTTGGAAGGAGCGAGGACTGTTGAACTCCCAAGGAAAGACTATCAAGCATGCAAAGGAAATTTTAAGAATTTCGAATGCAATCCAACTTCCTGAAAAAGTGGCAATTATGCACATCAGGGTACACCAGAAAGTGAGCACTGAATTGGAAATAGGAAACGAACTGGCGGACAGAGAGACAAACCAGGCAGTTAAAGAAATGGTAAAGGTAGAGGGAGCACTAGTCCCAGACGGACAGATAACCCTAGAAGGTAAGCCAGAATACACTAAGGAGGATCAAAAGTTAATCACAGATTTGGAAGGAACGTACAATGAGGACAGGTGGGCCATAACATCACATGGGAAACTCATAGTCCCCTCTTATACGGTTTGGCCATTGGTCCGGGAGGAACACAAGAAGGGACACTGGGGGGCGGAGGCATTACACAAATACCTTATCAGACACGGGACAGCTCGATATTTATACATTGCTGTCAGACAAGTGACTCAGCAAGGTGACCTTTGCCTCCAGACTAATCCAAAAATTGTCCCAAAACCAGAAATGGGCCAAATTGGGAAAGGGAATTGTCCGGGACAACATTGGCAAATTGATTTCTCAGAACTTCCTAGAAAAGGGGGGTATAAATACTTGCTTGTACCAACTGATACCTTTTCAGGCTGGCCAGAAGCCTTCCCATGCAGAACAGCTAAAGCTCGAGAGGTGACCAAGGTGTTGCTACAAGAAATCATACCCAGGTTTGGAGTCCCAGCGGTGATGTCCTCAGATAGAGGGCCGCAATTCATCTCCAAAGTTGTGCCAAAAATAAGCCACCATCTAGGGACAGATTGGCAACTACACACTCCATACCGGCCACAATCCAGTGGCCAGGTGGAGAAAATGAATCACCTGATTAAACAACAGATTGTTACATTAGGACAAGAAACCAATTGGGCCTGGCCACAATCTCTACCCCTAGCAATGCTATGGATACGAACTAGACCCCGAGCTAAAGAAGGGCTAAGCCCATTTGAAATCCTATATGGGCGACCCTATGGGGTACAAAAGGGAACCTCTTCACAAATTGGTGAAGAATTGATGACTTCCTATATGGTGGCATTAGGGAAACAGCTTCGTAAATTTGAAAAACAGGTGTTTGGAACCCGATGCAGGGGTTTGGATGGGCCAGTGCATAACATACAACCTGGAGACTAGGTGTATGTTAAGTCTCTTACAGAGAAAACTGTGGAGCCACAGTGGGAAGGACCATACCAAGTGCTTCTTACCTCTTTCACGGCAATCAAGATCAGGGAACAAAGCGCCTGGATTCACCACTCCTGAGTGAAGAAAGCTCCTAAAACTCCTTGGAAAGTAACACAGGGTGAGGATGAACTGAAACTAAAGCTTTGCTGAGCGAAATGAGTATATTGCACCCAGAAGTGTTTAGTAACTCGTCCTGCCAAGATTTAGTCAGGAAAATTGTTGTATTTGTAGTTATCATAACCCAAGGGTCGAACAGTAACACCCCAGAATGGCCATGGACCCAAGCTCATATTGAATATACTGGGGATATGGGACTGCTCTCTGATAGAAAAAGCTTAAGCCTTGCCACCGTGGTTATGCATAAAAATGAAGTGTAGCCCAAAAATTATTGGAGCACAGACCTTCAGAGAATGATGCCTCAACTGCAGGGAATGCTGGGTCAAAACATAAGCGTAGGATGCCGAGGAATTAACGGAACTTCCTACAAAAGGGCAAACCAGATAGCTGTATCCAATATAATAACAAACACAACAAATAGAAAGCCTTGCAGTATCTTGGATTGTTGGCATAATTTTACTCTAACACAACCTGTCTTTGTAACCTGGGTCTGGGCACGTGGTGAAATAAGATTACCATTGAAATCTTGTTGTCTATGCAGGAAAAGGTTGTGCTTGTTTAAGAACAACATGTCGCTTTGTGTCTATAGAAGGAGTAGAAATAGACACCAGGAATCACTCGAACTTCTGTATTTGTAATTTTACCACCATCACAGGATGTGACTTTAGCTACTTTGCTCCTGTGGTTTCTCATCAAATCCTGAGATCAAACTACACACTGATTTCTGAACTAGAACCCACACCTACAGGGATGGATTTAGCAGTGACAAAAAGGTTGTTGAAACACCCAGACTTAATGCAGATATTAGAGGAAGCCAAGAATAATGGACAGGAAACTCTAATAACTGTTCATCATGAGGCAAATGAGATAAGTAGGGTCTTGAAAAGGGTCAAAAAGGACGGAGAACACAAATGGTGGGATGCACTTTTTCGGTGGTCACCTTCAGACACTGGACTTTTTCAACATCCTAATGCATCCAATAGTAGTGTTGTTGATAGCTACCGCTATTTTATTATTTCTAGTAGGGACCCTATATATGTGGGTTTGGCGTATAGTTAGAAGAATAACTTCAATGTACGAAGCATTATACCAACCAGAATAGCCAAGTAAAAGAATTCACTTAACAGAAAAGGGGGGAATTGATAGAGGGACATATAGAAAATATATTTTATAACCGAAGATATATCGAAAATATTAATAGGGAGCTACATAGAAAAAAGCTCAGCTGCCACTGAAGGCCAACAGGGAAGCGTGCGCTGCCTGACGGCTTCTGGCCCACTCGGAGTTGCAGGCGGTCTGAACGGCGAGGAGAGCAAGCAGTCATTAGGGTGCCATGTTTGTGTTGAGTGAAAGAGCCAAGATCTGCTACACTAATCTGAAGGAATAACTGAAAAAAAACATACTGCTTTCTCTGGTCCGGTAGTTTCCCAGATAAAACACAAACAACGAAGGTGATCGCTCAATGCAAATGACTTCTCAAGGTTTCACTTGCAACGTACATCACTGAAATACTTGAAGAATCTTAGTTCAGGAGGAAGACTTTCAGTGTTTCACAGTCTATTTTGTTTGACCCATCTGGCAATATTCCTGTATCACCACCACAAACACAGGCTTCTTTGTTCACCTGTGCATCCAAAGCAAAACCGGGTGACGCACCATTCACTGTAAGTAGGAACAAACACCTCCCTCCCCTGTCCAGGCCTTTTCTCTGGAGCAGAGGGCTTCAGCATCCACATGGGCATCTGACTGGATGCCTAGCCAGGAATCCTGCCTGCCAGCACGGCAAGACGACGGGGCAACCCCACCACCGGCTACACACCCTGCTAACACTGTTTTGCAAAGCCTGCCTCAAACATTTAGCCTCTGTTGAAGACGCTCTAATTCCTCCCTTTATAAGCTAACATACCTGCAAGGAACCCTCTGCCCTGGAATTTACTTCATTGTGCCCTCGGCTAAAGCTATTGAACTGAGCCCTTGGATACTCCCTCATGGCACTGAGATTCAGTTCTTGAGAGTCCTGTCAACCTGCTAAGGGTGCAGAGAACTCTACAGGAGCAGCTGAAATCTCCCAGCTGAGGAAGGCTTCAGCCTCTGCAGTCACACCAGCCATCAGCGGCAGGGCAGGTGCGACAGAAAGGGTGCTACAGCACAAGGACGAGCACTGACAGCCGCTGTGAAGAAGCCACAGCCAGACTGCACCCCTTTACAAGCTGTTGTCCCCGTTACAGACAGAATGGTGTTGGCTTTGAGATCACACACGAGGAGGTGTAGCTCCATCCGCTTGCTGTCCTAACAGTCAACAGCAGACACAGAGTAAACTGGGCTGTGCTATGGACCCAACAAGTTTCCATCTGAGAACACAGCACTGGCCGTTATGAAGTGCAAGAAGCAGATTAAGCTCTTGTACTGCAGAATCACAAAGGGCTTGGTGTCTTTTCCTAGAGTAGGGCCTAGCCAGGGGTTGGGGCCAACGGTCAGGATTCTAATGGTATGAACTGGCTGGGAATGAGCTATGACAAAGTGCCCCGTATCGGAAGGATATACAGTGGATGTGCTGCAGGCTGCCTCCTGAGACACGCCTGCAGTGCAGTTTTACCTGATCGAGCCACGCAGATGTGTCTCGGGTACATCTTTAGAAGCATAAAGCTAAGAAATAAAACAAGGATTGTTATAAAAGTTTTTTCTTTTTTCTGTTGGGGCATATTGAAAACACCTCCTCCTCTCTATCCACAGTGCCAACTGATGTTCTTTCAAAGGAGTTCTCTCTGACAAAAACAGAGAATTCTTATGAAAATGAACTCCCATCTATTAGTAGAAGCAGTAGTAGTAACAGCAGGCATAAAAATGTCACCAATGGAGTATCTGGGGCAGGAGAGCTCCTTGAGGCTGAAAGAATCAGCTTAGTGCTGTGGTTGTCTATGGGTTAAAAAAGAAACCAAACCCAACAAAACCACAAAGCAAAACAATCCCAAACCAACAGCCCAACAGATTTCTGCAAAGTATATTTGGCTCCAATGACTGCCGAGAATCAGGAGTCTAAAGATCACTCAGGAACCCAAATCTTCTGGTCCATTTGGCCATTAGCACACAGGCGTTCGCTAGGCCAGTCAGGAGGTCACAGCCTTCTGCTCAACCAGAAACAATCTCTGCTTCTGCCTTCAGCAGAGAAGGCAGCTCAGGCAAATCCAACCGCGTCACAGCTGCCCTCGGCGGCACAAGGAACACCCAGAGCGCTCTCTCGCTTCCTCTTCAGCACAGTCACAGTTCGTGTAGGGAGTCGGGACGCTGCGACACTGAACTGAGGATGAACACTGAGCACCTGTAACCCCGAGACACGCGTAGAGCACACACTGCTTTATCAGACAAGAAATACAGAACACATACTCAGTTTCTCTAGGATCTCCTCATCGCTCATTTCGGGTTTCTTTCGCCACCGGTCCGTGTCTCTGTACAAAGCATTTGAGTTTTCAGGCTGGCGAGTGGTGGCTCCTTCAGCTGGTGCTGGTGCAGCCGCAGGTTCAATTACAGAGCGGGTGTAGGTCTGTGACGAGAAAGTATTTTGCGTCAGAAAAGCAGCTTGCAGAGATGCCCCTGAGATCGTGTTTCAAATGCAAACCCTTAGGAAGATTCTGTCTGCCCCATCCAGGGCTCTTAAAATGTTTGGGTTTGCTCTCCCCTTCTCAACCTCAACAGACAAAAGTGAAAGGCTGGCTTTACACAAGTTCATGGTCAGTTTCATTTTCAATTTTCATTGATTTTCTGAAAAGATGCCTCAAACAATGAATTTACTGTGGTGCAAGGATACAGAAATAGGTCTGTCCAGGGCCCCAGAGCCTTGTGCCTTGATGCTCGTGTGTTTTCTCGGGTAACGACACGACTCTTTAGCTGCTACGCAAGTGTCTGAACAGAAGCAGGAAGCATCTCCCTTTTCTGATCACAACGGTGGAACTGACTTCTCATCAGGATTTCAAGCCGTAGGGAGTGGCCACGAGGAACTGCGTTCCAGTCCTTCAGAGACCTCCCTTCTCTTCACAAGGCAGAGCTGTGCAGGATTCTCCTCACCAAACTGCAGCCACGGAAAAGCTAAGGGGGCAGCCTAAGCTCTTCATTTACCTACTTGTACAGCCTGCGGAGAGCGACGGCTACCTCCAGGGGACACTTTCTCCTAAGGATCCCGCAAGGGGGTGGACTGTGTCTGATGACCGCTCTCTCCGCTGATGCCAGAGAGCCCATACAGGCACTTTGGGCAAAGCTGCTCACGTTGACACCGCTGGCATTAACAGACACAGTGCTACCTCTTATCTGATACTGATGAACACACGGTCCCTCTCAGAATCACAGGAAACTCATGACTACATGGGAAAGTTCAAGGCACACTTTCCTGGTGTCGGTGACGTGGGTGAAGCACTGGGTCACGGTAGGACTCCAGCCCGTTCATCCGTGGACGGCAAATGCTGTCTGATCCGAAACATGTAGCTCTGAATGACACCCGCTGCAGTGCTGACCAAAGCTGGGACTTCCTGGTTTTGTATGTTCAGGCCACGGGGCGATAACAGGGGGAGGTTTGTTGTCCTCTTCCTCTTCTTCATCACCTTCATCCTCTCCTTCAGAAACAGAGGGAGCTGGTGGGGGTTGTGAGGCTGGTTTTGTGCTCTGTGGACAGACAGACAGCAGCGTGAGTGACAGTCCCCATTCTGGCACTTGGGAGGTTTGATAATCACACCACACTTGAGTCTGCTTTTCCCTGCACTGTGACATCCAACCAGCATTCTCTGAGTCGGTAACTTTTGAAAGCTCCCGTCAGGACTGTCTCACCACTGCCTACGTCTGCTAGAGCAAACTGCCACAGCATCTGCCAATGCACCCGTACCCACGGGAAAAGCCATGGGGAAGGCTTACGGTGCTCTGCTGAACCCCAAACTTCCTTTTAAAGGTGTGTTTTAGCAAGATGATGAAAGTGGCATCAATTGAAAATCTGAAGTGTGACTATTCAAAGATGACTTTCATTTTGTTAGACACGCTCTCTGCTGTGTAATCCCAAACCTCAAATTAAGGTGCTTGATACTCGAAAATAAAGGCCAAATCCCCGTTCAGTCATTTGCTATTCAGTCCACTCACATCAACACTACTAAAGCTGGTCAATATTCACGGGGAGGGCATGACTACATCTCTGGGATTGCTATGCAATCCAGTATTCATTAGAGTGGAGGATTATTTCAAACTTTCTTGCAATGGTTCCAGTCACTTACGTATCAGTTCTAACCTTATCTATATTCAGCTCCACATCCATCTGTACTAAGGAGAAATCATAACAAGTAACAGAAATCGACACTAAGTTGTTAAAAATTAAAATGGATTAATTAGACAGTACTGAATACTGTTGTGAATGATATATTCCACCATGCCCAAGAACAGCAAGCGATCTTCTGTCTGCAGAACCAGACTTTCATCTGTCTAAAAGTTCTTGAACAGAAAATTAGAGAACAGCCAGTGACCCCTTTACTGCCGCTGCATAGACACTAAAAGGTATTTTCGTTCAGCCTACGAGGCTGGCACTCTGTCACCAAAGGCAAAGCTCACAGCCTGCTCCACAGTTCTGAAACGCCATGGAAGGAAGAGGTTCCTTTCACACTCACCGAAGGACGGGCTTCTGGGTATCCATGGGCGCTTTCACCTGCAACGTGCAAGGGAGAATTAACCAGAGGCCGTTATAAAACTGCCTGATGGGGGGAACCCCACAAAACAAGTAAATCCAAACAGATAGCATTTCTCTTTCACAACAGCCCTCCAGCAGCCACAGCTATTTTACATAGCAAGCAAGACAGCAGGACAATATACTAGGCTACTCTTTTTCTAGAGTTTCTGGTGTCTATGTTTTGCCCGGTTTTGCCAGCCAATAAAATAAACAGAAACTTGGTGAAGAAAATGCAAATTGCTCTTTAACAGTCAATGCTTCTGCTCTGCCCAAGAGCTAAAGCAGCTTCTTTTCGTAGACGGGTTTGGGCTGGAAGGGACCTTAAAGACCATCTCGTTCCAACCCCCTGCTGTGGGCAGGGACACCTTCCCCCAGACCAGGTTGCTCCCAGCCCCATCCAGCCTGGCCTTGAACACTGCCAGGGAGGGGGCAGCCAACAGCTTCTCTGGGCAACCTCTTCCAGTGTCTCACCACCCTCCCAGGAAAGAATTTCTTCCCAAGATCGCATTGAAATCTCCCCTCGTTCAGTTTCAAACCGTTACCCTTCGTCCTATCACGGCACTCCCTGACAAAGAGTCCCTCCCCACCTTGCCTGTAGCCCCCCTTTAAGCACTGGAAGGGCGCGAGAAGGTCTCCCCGGAGCCTTCTCTTCTCCAGGCTGAACAACACCAACTCTCTCAGACTGTCCTCACAGGGCAGGTGCTCCAGCCCCCTCACCACCTTTGTGGCCTCCTCTGCACTATCGGTACCTTAATGGTATTTTATTAACGTTATTAAGGAACAGCAAAAGGACACATCGATACAGAAGCCAGATATCCTGCACCTAGTAAACCCCTCTGCTTACCTGCTAGATCTGTCATCAGCCACACTTTGTCTAGCAAAAACCAGAAGGAATGGGCCAAAGGCAAAAGAACACTGAAGAGCACACCACAGACTTGCTCCTTCATCTTTGCAGTGCTACACTACAAGTCTGCAGACGGGGCCCAACCAAGGGGACAAAAGGGCACTCTCGTCACACCCTCCTGGAAGGAGCGTGCTACAAAGGCTGCTCTGGGCACTGACACCTTCCTTCTCCTCTGGGCCAACGTTCCCGTGACATCATGACAGCAGCCCTGAAAAATGTGCTGTGTCACAAAGCATCCCAAAAAATTCTCTTCCTCTGGAACACGAACACATTGCTCAAAGGATCCCACAATAACTCATAAAACGCACAAAACAAGTATACCCTGTACCCAGTCTGAATTTGAGAACAGCTAGAACAGCTTGTCGGTTCTTCTTCTGCTCCAGTTTTGTTACGCTGGAGGTCTGGACCAGCCTGGCCCACTGCTCTGGAGTGCCCTGTAGATGTCAAGTGGAAAGAAGGAGCATTTAGAATACTGAACAGCCGCAGCCTCACACATCTTGACCAAGCTCCCATGCTACCTCTAAGATTACTTTCACAAATTTTGGTTGACATCTTACCA
Source organism: Leptosomus discolor (assembly GCF_034619465.1). Taxonomy (NCBI): domain Eukaryota; kingdom Metazoa; phylum Chordata; class Aves; order Leptosomiformes; family Leptosomidae; genus Leptosomus; species Leptosomus discolor. Next base: position 168,179 of record NW_028237950.1, read on the forward strand.
TTCAAGTTAGTAGCTTCTACACTAGATGCAATCATTCTCTTCTCTACCAAAATACACAGCTAAAACCAGGATTAACTTTACAATCAAAAGAAAGTTAGGACTGTGATAGGAAAAAAAGGGCATGAAACTCATTTTAAATCAACTCTGCTCTTCATGGCATAATGATTTAAGGCTTCACTTGTTTTCCTGGGGATTCAGTGCAGGCACAACCAGACGGTTCTATATTTGTGGACAACACTGTGTATTTTAGGAGCTTTACACGGGATTTTGAATGCTTAATAACGCAAACCCATCTTGCTGAAATGATCACTGCTGTCTGACTAAAAGCTAAACCCCATCCTGATACAATTCATTTGCAGCATACCAGGGAACCCTGCGGGCTTAAGAATCTGCATTTAAATTCTCAAAATCCTAACACTGAGTTCCGCCACTGCTGCTAAGGACGCCTCTTTTGCGAGCTCCTGTAGCTCTCTAGGTTCTCTCCTGTAAAGGTGCAGAAACCAGGGACTGGGAAAACAGGCGGAAAGTGCCAAAGCCTTGGCTGAAGTCTCGGACATCTTACGAGGGAGGGTGGCATTTCAAAATTGATCCAATCGCTGAAAGCCGCAGCTCTGCGTTCAAACTATATGGATGAACAATTGCTTTAAATCTCCAGTGCAATTTCCTGAATTGGAAAGCCTGTCATTTTCCCCATATACCTGCACAGCCAACACCTACCAGCCAATTGCAGGCCTTACTGAATGAAAAACTCCACCTGAAGAACATTTAAACTTAGCCTTGGTGCCACCCCAATCTAGGGTTTGACTGGCTTGGAAGTCAGTCAGTCTGCATCTGCGTCCGTTTCTCACCTCCCTCCTAGTTTAACAACTCTCAAAAGTAACATCCCTTGTGGTCATCCATCTCCTGAGCCTTTTACGATTGACAAATCTCACTTCAGCCCACTTTTAGTGACCCTGATAAAGCGTGAGTGGAACAAAGGCTGAGAGAAGCTGCCTTCCCTCTGATGCATCAAGAACCCATGTTCAACAGAGATTTCTTTCTCTGAGAAATGGTCACAATAATGCCAGTTCTGGACAACTCCCAAACACCCAGATAAACACAGCATAAACCCACATGCAAACATCTATCCTGCTGGTGGGTACATCACATATTGGGCTTCCCTGCAGAACCAGCATTCTCCAAGACTAACTACCACGTGGCTGGATAATACAGCACAGAGCTGTCTGTAGGATCTTCTCTAGTGCCAGTGGTACCTCTGTAACAGCCGAGAGGGGAACTGCCATTCTACCAAATACATTTGTCTTTTCACTCGAAAAATGACCAAAAAAATGTTATAGAATCAGAGAAGCGTTTTGGTCGGAAAAGACCTTTAAGATCATCAGGTCCAACCATTAACCTAACACGACCAAGCCCACCCCTAAACTAGGTCCCTAAGCACCACATCTATACGTCTTTTGAACACCTCCAGGGATGGTGACTCCAACACCTCCCTGGGCAGCCTGGGCCAATGTCTGACCACACTTTCAGTAAAGAAATTTTTCCTAATAGCCAGTCTGCCCTGGCCATTACCTCTTGTCCTGTCATTAGTTACTTGGGAGAAGAGACCAACACCAGCCTCACTACAACTTCCTTGGAGGGAGCTGTCGAGAGCAAATTCCTGTCTTACAGCGCTCACTTGCAGTATGCGAGAGCTATTAACACAAACTCAGGAACTCAGTCACGCTTAAAGCGCTCATGTAGAACACAAAACAGTCACATCCTCTCACATCTTTCAAGCAAGTACTCTGCCCCCCAGGATCCCCCCTCACCTCGGCTGCCCTCCTTACCAGTTTAAGGTGTGTCTGGTCGACATATCCTCACCGTGGTGCTGAGCAGGCTTCTCTATAGATCTGATGTGACGTGACTTCTCGCTAACACTTGTGAGAAACCCAGAGATAGGCGAGAGGTTTATACTGTGCCTCTCACAGTGGGACTCTCTATCGGGATCTCCAAAGGCCCGTGTATCACCGTCTATCGATGACAACATGAAAACAAATACATGTGCCATAGTAACACATCAGCAGGAGAGGAAGGAGCAGTTGTTCAGGTCCTGTCTTTGCCTTCCGTATTCCCTCCGTGCAGCGCCAGGGACAGCCACGCTATGCACAGCAAAAAGAGCTGGATGAAGACAACTTTGCGTGTGTCTGACTTCAAAAGCACGTGTCCCCGTCCACCCTTATCAACCAGGATGGAGCTTTGCGAAATCTATTTCCTGGCGCATCAGTCTTCTAACATAAAGCACTACCATGCTCATGGACTTTTAATTAACAGTTTTCTCTGATGTTTTACTATTATGTCTGACAGCTGACCAAGTTTACCTAGGGGTCTCATCCAAAGCCTGAACTCGCTATGGACCAGCACCCTCCCAGCCTGGGTCTGTCTTTGCTCACAGACACTAGCTCCACAAGGCCTCTCTTGCTGTGCCTTTCTTCTCCTGCCTTACAGCCTCCTTCAGTTGGAAGATGCTCTGCTCTTCTCTTCAGAATTACAGTCTAGAGTACTTTGGATGTTTCTAATCCTTTCTCTGCATTGTTGCATTTACCCTCATTAAATAATTAACTGTCACCTTTGGTCTGTACTGCACACCCCTACACAATGTGAAGAGATGAATTATTTTCAGTTAGCATGCAGGAAAGATGGCAGCAATAGATCAAATACAAAGGCAAAGGCTTTTCTCCTTCTTTTATCTCTACGACGATGTTGTTTAATTTTCAGGATAGATGTTGCCAGTTACAAGACATCATCTCCATTCAGCACATATAACTTTTGACTGGAGATAACAAAACTGGCTTCTCCTACCTCAGCATTTCCAAGCAAATGCAGTGAAAGTTAGATTTAAAGGATCATCAAATTCAGTTCAAAGCAACAGCCAAATCTAGAAGCGAAATAAGGCATTCCAGGAAACGTTCCATCAAAAGCAGCACTTGTCCATTCTAGGCCTCTCCTGCCAGCGGGCAAGTCTTCCACCAGCTCATTCCCTAAGATTTGCCTCATCTGCTTCACAGACCTCTGCCTACCAGACTGGGGATAGAACATCCGTCATCCAAATGCTGATAAACCATAAATTAAATACAGCACTCAACATCTCCTTGCAACACCCTCACCCCTCCCCAGTCTAAAAACTCGGACACTTCTCTCTGTGCCCTGCAACTCACATCACTTCTGGGTTATGTAAGCTGGCAAAAGGAGACGAAAAGGCATGACTCTCTTGAAGCAATGACTGAGTGGATTCAAGGGGTTTATACTGGGCATTCCTGTTGGATCTTCTCACAAACACCCCTCACAATACACTCCTGCCGCACAGCAGTTAGCCACAAGGGCCACCCACACTACCTCAGCAACTCTTATAGACCAAAGAGAACAAGGAAAGAGTTTTCTGTCTTCCACGGTCTGCAGCATCACCATCATTATTACGTTAAAAGAGCAGTTGTTTGGCAGAAAAACATGACTCAGCTAAGTAGCAGCTTTTCTCCAGAGAGAGAGAAAGGGTTTGACCCCACGCTTGCGCCCTCCTGTTTGCTTGCCTCCTCTTCATCTCATTCTCTTCTTTCCTCCATCCCCTCTCCCTGCCACTGTTACTCACGCTGTCCTCCCATCCTCCTTCCTGCTCTGCTCCTCCTGTCCTTCCCCAGCAGCCTTGTCCTTTTCTTTCTCCTCCATTAATCTCAACCCTGCTGGGCAACCGGATGGCTGAAGGTCAGACTGCTCCCATCCGCAGCTCAGTCTAGAGCAGCTTCAACGGAACTGAGACTGTTCACCCAGTAATCGTCACATGGATGTACCTCCTCAGCGGAAAGGGGCATCTGAGCTGGGGTGGGCCTGCTGCCCCTGCATTGCTTTAGGCTGAATGCTCTACAGCGCCTTCACGGAGCCACCAGCTCACACACAGCACTAATTGATTCCATAGCACGGCAATTACAGGCGGTTTAATGAAGGAAGAACAAGGCTGGATCAAACAACCAGAAGAACACAAGTCATCTCCTTCTGCTCTCAACTCTCCTCAGGTAAAGCACTCTGCTGAAAGGAAACACAAATGCTGTCAACTCCACCGAGGCTCCCGTCACCACCATTACCAGAACAGCCTCCATAAAGTGTCTTCTCAGGCCCGTACCCAGTGGTTAGTCTAACAGACTGATGCTGGTTTTCTGCAGTGAGTGCTTGCAACTCAAAAAACCCAAAAGCACACCCCCCAACCCCCACCCCAATGTAGCATTCCTTTCATTACTTTACCCAAAATAAGACCTATGGTTGGTCTTCCCTGCAGCAGGCACACATGAAGCAGCTATACAAAAGGCAAATCTCCTGTCACAATGTCGAAGCAGACTGGGTGCTGCAGGCTGTTTGGGGCAAATCAGTGCCCATTTACCATCTACCTCCCCCACAACACCTTGTTCCAGCTTTGTGAACTGCTACAAGTCAACTGATGGAGCCACTTCACGGACTGATTCGGGGCCCCAAAGACTTCAAGATCTTCCTCTGAGGTATCTTTTAGACCTTATTTCAATGACAGTTACAACGGCTCCACTCAATACTTGAGAAGAAAGTCAAAAGTTGAGCTTTAGCATAAAGCCCAGTAGTACGGCCTTGAAAAGAAATCAAAAGGCTTCAGCTGTTTTGAGAAGAACGTATAAAAAATCCTTCCCTTGCTCTCACCAAGGTCTGACATCCATTCTTTGACCAAGTTACTCAGTTTTCCAGGAACAACCAGCCTGTAAAGAAAACTCATCCGTTTGTCCTAAAAAAAATGAAGAGGTGAACAAGTTTTACAGCCTTGTTAGACCTGCGATTCAGATCTTCCTCGTCTTCAAATAGCCCACATGGCTTCATCGCTTCAACCAGCTTCTGAGTATGACGGCAATCTATATCCTTAGCAGGAGCCAAGCTAATTACACAAGTAATTCCATAGTGCCTCCGGGGCTGCTTCTGCAGCCTACAAGTACTGTGGGAGAAAATAAAATGCTGAAGACTCCACAAAAGCAAAAAAAGAAACTTATTGGGAAACACCCTTCAGCTTACAGGTTTCCAAATCAACTTCTACTCTTTTACCCAGCACTAACAGAAATGAGAAAAAAAATCCTGCTGATGATTTTTAGATAACTTGACCCAATTTAGAAGCCACAACTACCTCTTTTGAAAAACATTTGGGGATAGAAGAAAAGATCCAAGTTGCTACCAACTTAACACAACTGATTTGCATTGCTCTGGACAGCTAGAACTAATCACCAGGAAAGGAAAAGGTTTGAACCCTACTAAGGGCCACACAGCAGAGGTTTTGGACCCATTTCCAGTTCCATACCAGTTTTGACTTAAGGATATTCCCATCAGCTTCCTGATGACACTAAACAAGACAGTTTAACACCGGCTTCTTTTCGTTCAATGTATTTGCTGTGCTGCTGCTGATTCTGGAAGGGCCTTCTAGTGGAAGGAGAAATAACAAAGCAGTCTGTTAAACACAGCTCATGCAGTAAATTCAGTATTACCTTGGGTTTGTTTATGGAAGAGTGGGAGAACATGAACCAATCTGCAGCGAATGTTGCTGGGAGAGCCTCCTGCTCGTAACACGGTGTTCAGTTTTTATAGTCCAGAGGCTCAGCTGTACACACGGCTGTTTTATCTAAAGCAGTCAGCATACAAAGCAGCCCAAGCCAAGCTCTGGTTGTAGAGGGTGTTCAGATCTGGCTCAGCCAGCTCACTGCCCCGTTAGGCAGAGCATGACACCAGGCACCTGGTTTGGAGCCCCCCAGGTTACTGCCCTGGAACTCCAGCTACAGCAAGGCATCATTTTCACCTCCCACCCTCCACTTGTCCTGCGTGTTGAGGCTCATTTGCAGTCAGAAGCAGCACAGGACCAACAGGGCAGGGCAACATTCAATTAAAGGCAGCATTAGTTTTTTGGGTTTTTTGGTGGGTTTTTTTTTTTTTTTTTACACATAAACCCCTTGCTTTAGAAAGGGAAAAATGGAGAAAACCCCCGACTTTTCACTACCAGCTGAAACCAGCAGAGAGAGAGGAGTGGGACCAGAGGCAAGAACTGTACTTAACAGATGAAGGATCCCTACAGAAACACTAGCAGCAACAGGGGGAGACCCATCAGAAGGTCTATTCAACTCCTCCTGCTTGTCAGAGTCCATACCCAGACCCTAAGGCTAAAGGCATTAATGAGGCCATTACTCAAAGCGGGTATTTTCCCCCTTCACATGTGGACAAGTGCAGAGATCAGCTGGGTCAGTCAAGAGATGCTTTTGAGGTACCTGACCCACTTCAGCTGCAGTGGGATTAGGAAACGCTCAAAGGACAGCTTCGACACTGGGGTTGAAAAAGGACACCTGATTACAGCTCCTCATTTCTAGTCGTTGCCCTGACTCTCCCATGCAGGGAAGATGGATGTCTCTCTCTCTCTCTCGGAGCAGCTTTATCCAACTACAGACATAGCTCTCAGTCATCTGGTGGGTTTTCTTCCCCCCTCCTCTCTATGAGCTCATTTGTCACACTTTCTTCTATGTGCTTTCCAAAAAGCGGGGGGGGGGAATTAGCACTGTAAGTCCTGTTGTCCCCCAAATCAGGGTTCTTTTACTCAGTCTGCAAAGAGCTGAAAAACACAGTCGGGATATTTGTTTAATTCCAGTCCTGCACAGAAAAGTGTGCTAGGTGGTACCTCCACAAAGCTAGCACCCCTTTGGGGAAAGAAGCTGGGTCTTAAGATACAAAACAACAACAAAGGAACTGCAGTGAAGTAAATGATGTCCCTCCTAACTTGACCTAGGAAATCAGACATTTACCGTTCTCTTATCTTCAAACTCCTGTTGTCTTTGTTTGAGATCAGTTTGGTGCCACCAAGGTCTGACACCCCTATGAAGACAGGCTGAGAGAGTCGGGGTTGTTCAGCCTGGAGAAGGGAAGGCTCCAGGAGGACCTGGTAGCAACCTTGCAATACCTGAAGGGGGCCTCTAAAAAGGCAGGGAAGAACAATTCGCAAGGGTTTGTAGCAATAGGACGAGAGGTAGTGGTTTTGAGCTAGAAAAGTGTAGATTTCGGTTGGACATTAGGAAAAAGTTCTTTAATATGAGGGTGCTGGGTCACTGGAAGAGGTTGCCAGAGAGGTACTGGAAGCCCCATCCCTGGAGCCATTCAAGGTCAGGCCTGATGGGGCTCTGAGCAACCTGACCTCGTTAGAGATGTCCCTGTTTGTTGTAGGAGGCTTGGACTAGATGGCCTTTAGAGGTCCCTTCCAACCCAATACATTCTACAATTCGATGAAGGAGAGAGAGGAGGACAGGGGCAGGGAGTGGGACATGCAGGCAGAGAGAGAAAAAGCAGCTCAGGCAAGAAGCCAGAGAGACTGTGAACAACAAGGAGGGATGCAGATCGGGACAAAGAGGCAGTGAACAAAAAACCAGCCATGCGCTGCAGGACAGAGACAGAGGAAGGAAAAAAGAGGGGCAGGGAGCAGGACAGAGGGAGAGCAAGGAAAACCAAAGGGGCAGGTAGAATAGCAGAACAAGAGAGGGGCTTGGAAAGCAGAGAGGGATGAACAGGGAGTAGGGTACAAGAATAGACAGAAGAAGAAAGGGACAGGGAAGCAAACAGTGATGCCAGTGATGGAAGGTGGGAGGGCACAGGCACAGGGAGGGACCCGGATGCAGAAGAGGGGTGACACAGTCCCAAGGGTCCAGGACTCACTGCAGTTCCCGCTCTTGATGCTGCTGGGAGGATTTTACTGTTCAGACACTTCTCTCTCTGCCTCTCTCAGCTCTTACAGTATGAGGCTTCCTACATACACAGCCTCACGTGTGCACACACACACACACACTACATGGCTGTACCGTGTTTGGTTACGCACACAGACCCCGCGGTGCATGTTGGTAACCAGCTCTGCTCAGGACTACTCACAGGGACCCTTCCTCACGCGGAGAGGCCGGCTGTCTCTTGTCTGCAGCTGGGGGCAGCTCGCGGCCGGATCCCCTTCGTGTCCTTCTCCAGCCGCTTTTCCTTTTGCCCATCTCTTCAGCTTCAGCCTGAGCTGGATGCAGCTGACGACATCCCCAGGGCAGGAACAGACCACCGAGCCCCTGGCACGGCCTCTGGCAGAGGGAAAGAACCCTGACGGCCACAGCCGGCCCCAGGCCGGAGCCCCTCCTGCTGCAGCCGCTCCTGCAGACCCCGCTCCTTGCCCGCACTGCTGCTGAAGGCCCCTGGGTTAACAGAGCCCTGGGCCTGCCCGAGGCCCCGCTCGCCGCTGCCAGGACAGGCCGTGGGGCAGCCTGGGGCTGCGGGACAGGCCTCAGGGGAGGGGCTGGGGACGGGGCAGCTGCAGGGGGTGAGCGGGGCTGGGGGGGATCGGGGGGGCTCTGGGAGTCGGGGTGCCCAGTGCCTTTGCTGGGGGGTCTGTCTCCTTCTCCTTCCCCTGCCCAGCCCTCAGGTCACCCCCGGGGATGCCCCAGCCGGCCCGGCTCCTGCTTGGAGCTCCCACCCACCACCCCCGGGCAGCCAGCAGGCAGGAGACACCCCGTCACCCACCCAAGGGCCTCGCTCACCTCAGGGGCAGCCCCAGCCCTCACCTCAGACGGGCCACGCAGCATCCCGGCAGAGCCATCCCAGGAGCACCCGTGCCCCCCGCCCGCGGCTCGGCCCTACCGATGACGTCCAGGTACTGCCGCACCACGCTCTTGGGGTCAGGGCCCAGGAAGACGTAGAAGTCCAGGATCCCGCCCGTCGTGCGCCAGGTCAGGGCCGGGCTGGGCTGCAGGAGCACATCTGGCGAAGCACGAGCGCCGGAGGAACAAGCTGAGGATGGGGACGTGGGCCAAGCCCATGCCCAGCACCTCCATGGGACTCACCCATCGCGTTGCTGTTCAGCAGAAAGACGCCGTGAGCCGAACCGCTGTCCTCCATCACCAGGTAGAAAGGGTGGGAGCCGTAGAGGTTGACCTGGGGCTGGAGTAGAGCACAGCGCAGTGCGGGTGAGGCTCCGTTGGAGGCCCCAGCACAGCACCCACCCCACCACCTGCCTGCCACTGGCCAGAAGCACCGTCACGGCTCGGGGTGCAAAGCCAGGGCTTGCAGCCCCAGACACTGCCTGAGTCAGCAGAGCTCTGCCCCAAACAAGAGCCCTGGACCGTGTCAGGGAAAGCGGCTTCTGAGCCAAACAAGAGCCCCAGGGGGGACAAAGCCTGACTTGGGGACAACGGTCCCACGGGCTTGCCCAGGGCTGAGGCCAGGTCCCAGAGCTCCACAGCCACCGATGCCTTTCCCCAGCCCCAAACAAGATGTCAGAGGTTGCAGGGCCACCCCCACAGGCGCAGATGAGCCACCTCCCTCTCCCTCAGCCCCGCTCCGTACCACAGGCGCCATATCCCGATTCCAGAGGGTGACCCTGGTCCACGCCGTGTCGAGGACCAGCGGCGTCTGGTGCTCCCCCAGCCCAGAAATGAAATGGGAGGGCAAAGAGGTGGAGATCTGCAGGAACTGGTCTGCGAAGAAGAGGGGCGCGACAGTGGTGTTCGGCCTGTTGGAGAGAAAGGGAGACTCCGGCAAACAGCCCCAGCGGTGCCCAGCAGCCTGGTTTCGACTGATCTCTGGGACTCCTGCTTCCCTTCCCAGGCACCGAACCGCAGAGGGGCTCAAAGCAAAGCCCCCGCAGCCGCTGACCGCCACCCCGCTGCTGTCACCGCCATCCCCTGCCGCATCCCTGCTCCGTCCCACGCACCGCTGGGGTTGGGGCCATGACCCGCTTCCAGACCGAATCCCTTCGGGAAGGCTCGGGGCAGGACGGGCACTTACAGGACCTGCCCGTCGCGCTGCCGGCAGACGACGAGGCCGAAGGGATCCTGGTTGATCTGCAGCCCGTAGAGCGGGGAGGCGGCTCGGCCGCTCGCCCGCGGTGTGGCCAGGGGCACCTCGTACCGCTGCCGGGCCGGGTCCCGCAGCTGCGGGGACAGAAGGGAGGGGGGGGTGTCAGCGGGGGGGTCCGGAGCACCGGGGCACTGGTCCCGGGGCCGGCTCGCACCGTGAAGCGGAGGCGGGTGGGGGTCTCCAGCGCCACGTCCAGCCGCAAGCTGCCCACGGCCCCCGGCAGGAAGCTGGCGGCGACGCGGCGGAGCCGGGTGGCGGAGCCGGTGGCGGTGGCCGTCAGGTTCTCCGCCCGGTAGCTCCGGTAGCCGCTGGGGAAGAAGCACCAGGGCGGGCCGGGGCTGGAGCCGGAGCCGGGGCTGGAGCCGGAGCCGGGGCTGGAGCCGGAGCCGGCGGGTGCGTAGCAGCAGCCCCGCTCCTCGCAGTCCGCCCGCGACAGCAGCCGCTCGGGGCCGCAGTCGAAGCGTTCGCCCGGGGGCACCTGGCAGCCGGCGGCCCCGGGGCTGCCCGCCGCGGCGGAGCCCAGCAGCGCCAGCAGCAGCAGCGCGGCCGGGAGCCCCGGCCCCGCCATGGCCCCGCCGGCCCGGCCCGGCCTCCCAGCAGGCGCGGCGGGACCGGCCCCACGGCACGGAGGCGTCTGCGGGGCGGGACCGGCCCCGGGAGCGGGCGGGCGCCTTCCCCCGCCGGGGCCGGGGCCTTCCGCCTCCCGGAGCTGCAGGGAAAGGCGGTGAGAGAGGGGGGGCCCGGAGGGGAAGGGGGCGGCTGCCCCCAGCGCCCCAGGCCAGGGGGAGGGATGAAGCCACCCTTGTGCAGCCAAGGAAACAAAAATCAGTTGCACTGCTACAGCTTTGGTGACCACTACCTGCTACACAGACTTAGTTTTTAGATATTTGTTTATTTACAAAGCCTGCAGGCTCCAGCAGAACAAGAGCTGAGGGTTACATGGATGGGGTTGGTGGCAGTCAGGCTTCCTGCGAGCCCAGCCTGGAGCCCAAGCACTGTCTGAGCCACTGGAGAGTCCGGTAGTGCTGGGGATGGTCCTGCTGGATCTGCTGGACGATGGCATCGATGGTCTGGAGCCGGTGGCGCAGTTTCTGGTGCTCATTTCTCCAGGCTTGCTCCGTGCGGCACAGGGGAGTGTACGTCCCTTCCTTCAGCGCCTGCAGGTGCTTCCGGCGAGTCTGGTAGGACACGATCTCCAAAAGGTTCTGAGGAAAGCAACAACAGAAATTGCTTTGACAGCAGGCCGCAGAGAGAAAAGCACTAAGAAAGGCAGGTGACTTTTGTCACCGGTACTGGAACCATCACATTCTGAAAGGGAAGGGCTTCTGAAGAGGGACAGGGCTATCAAGTCCCCCTTGTAGCGGCAGAACAGCTGCTAACGGGTACAGCCAGAGAAGTGGTTAGGTTGGAAGAGACCTTTAAGATCATTGAGTCCAACCATGAACCTAACGCTGCCAAGTCCACCATTAAACCGTGTCCCTAAGCACCACATCTACACGCCAGCTAATAGAAAAAAAAAAAAAAAATTAAATGTTCATCACAGAATTCCATAAACCAGAGAAATACCTGCATACACAGGGCAACCCTCGCCAGGACAGAGTTTGACCAACTTACAACCTTTGCAGGAGGCCATTCAAGACCTTCAGCTGGCTCTCAAATCTGTAACATATGAGCAGCCAGAAAGCACTCACAGAGGAGAGCTGTGACCGGGTATTTTCAAGACACAAACCATGTCCTTCAGGCTGATGTCTCCAGGTGAATGCTGCCTCGCTAAGAGTACAACTGCAGCCCCAATTCAGGACCCCCATGAGCCCTCAAGGTGTGCTCAGTTAACTTAAAGTGCCGCTAAAATGCCAAGCACACTCAGTTCAGGATGGTGGCGAGACAGGGAGATGGGGAGCCGGCACCAGGAGAAAGCAGCCGGTCCCGTCGGGCTCGCGAGCTCCAGGGAGCGGAGCCGCTCACCCGTCGCTTCCTGTTCCGACGAGCTTCTGCGTCTGCATCGAGGCCGTCGCACTCAGCCTCCAGCCTGCGCAGTTCTCGCTGCTTTTCCAAGAAGGCGGCACCGAGGGACGCCTGGGCGCTCTCCAGCTCCAGGAGGGTTGCGTTGCAGTCCTGAACGTTCTGGCAAACGGAAGAGAAGGAAAGGGCAGAGTGTGGTTCTTCGTCCAGCTGCACTCCCAGCCATCTCCCCAGAACTCTCCTGTGGGGTTTTTTAAGGAGCCTCCAAAGCCTGTCCCGTCTGTGTCCCGACACCCCGCGTGTCTGCGCTCAGCCCACCCTGGTGCTCCTTACAGCCCCGGTGAACTCCTGCAGCCCTGCTCTGCTCGCTCACCTTCTGGGCTTTGCTGATCTTCTTTCTCAGCTCCTGTTTCTTGCAGTGGAAGACGCTCTTGGGGACAAGCTTCTTGTCTCTTTTGTTCTGACCCTCTCCACGAAGCGCTATCACCTCTCTGCGAGAAACAGATGCCTCCATATCACGAATCATCTTCTCCTGCTGCTTCATCAGCTGGCCATAGCGGACCTGCCGTGTGTCAAGATATGAAATAGGCTGAAAGTAACAAATGTTCACAAACGGCACCGAACCGATTCTGTGTGGCACATCCCCTCCACGTAAACCAGACATACGTGACACGTGAGCGTTGGCAAGCCAAATTTGCTCTAAACCCAAACCTGGCTTGCCCTGTGTGGATCTGGAAAGCAAAGGGCCGGATTATCAACTCGTCTAAAGTAATCTTCAAAAGGTTTCACTGGAACTCCTTAGCAATAGGAAAAGCAGAAGAGTAAAGTAACCTGGGAACAAAAGGGAAGAGTTGCTTTGCCAGAAGACAGAAGGCTTCCCTAACCAGTGATTAAGATGATGCAATATTTAGTCATCAACATTCCTTTGCTTATAAATTGGGGTCACGGCATAAGGTGGCAAACATATTATGTTTTAAATAGATTGCTCAGGTGTCTCTAGACTCTGCTGCAGCCCATTACACGGCAGGCGCAAGGAAGGCACGAAGAGCACGCACGCTGGATGTATTTCATTCGGCCCAGCTGGAGGGTGTACGATTTCCAACATTGCTGTGGCCTGGCAATGCTGCTTCCCCAGCCCGTTTCTCATCTCCTGCCTTCAGCAACGCCGAAGCTGAATCCATCGTGTGCAGCTTCCCCTCCCCAGTGCTCCTCCCCCGGGGCTCACCTGCATCCTGTGAATCTCTGTTCTCATGGCGTGGAGCTCGCCGTGCCCTGACTCAGACTCCACCGCCACACACATCTCTCTCGTCAGCTGGATCTTCTTCTCCCACAGCAGGATTTGATGCCTTCAGTGACAGAAAGGGAAAGCGGCACCTTTGTCAGTGCCCGAGAGGACGCTCGCTCCCTGTGCACGCGTGGCAGCACGCTCCCGAGCTCAGTCCTGAACATGGAGCTGAAGGTGCAGCAGAACCTGAGGGTTTGCACGTGGGACACGTAAAAGGGCAGCCAGGAGCAGCGTGGAACCAGACAGAGAGCTCCGCCATCCACAACGTGGCACGGTGGTGGCACGGTGACTAACAACAAGCGTGCCCAGGCTGCCGGGGGCTGGTGGACCCCAGTGAGCTGCCCAGCGCAGCACGCTCGCTCCGAGTGACTGGCGGAGGAGAGCGCAGGCAGAGTCACCCCATACAGATCTCAGCAACGTCCAGCACGAGCCTGCTGGAACTGTTAAAGCCGACATCCTCACGGCTCTCGCTGCTTGCAGAGACAGCTAAAGCACCTTTCAGCTTCTGCGCCCCAAAATCCATGAAACTCCTTTCATCTTCTCCGAGAAGGACAGAAGCACATTTGCTGTTGCTGGTTCAGTTCGATGAGCAGAGAGGAAAGGTGACATGGACACCTACATTCAAAGAGGGTGGCACAAAGCAAGAACCTCTCTGGTACCTACTCTGCTTCCACCAGGCTGTTTAGGAGTCTTTCCTTCTCCTCAGTCAGCTGACTGTGCTTCTCCTGCATCTCAACCGACTCTTTTTCTGCTGCCTAGGTTTGGGAAGCATAACATTGTCAGACAACACAACGTGGTCAGACTAAGAAAGATTTACACGGTCACTGTCTGCCTCCGATCTGCACGGGAGGCTGAGACCTGGAAATGAGATGTCTGTACCTTGAGAGAGCGCACAAACTCGTTCTCGGTGATCGTGTTGCCATATTGCAGCTCCTCGAAGCTGCTGCTGTTCTTGTGGATCAACACATTCAGCTTTATCAAGTCATTGGACATGTTCCTCATGTGACGTTCGATGTCTTTCTGCTCTTTTGTTTCCTGCTGAATTTCATCTACAGGTGAACAGAAAAAAAAAAAAAAAAGTCTTAAAATTCCCACAAGCAGCAGGTGGAACACAGGCAAGGCGTGACAGACTGCCATCAGACCAGACAACGCTGCCTGCAGAGCCACCTGCGTCCCACGTACCCAGCCAAACCGTTTTTCCACAAGCCCAAAACCCAAATACGGTTTTGAAGGAGACTGCTGTGGAAAAGAGCTGGTTTGAGCCAAGGGAAGCGCCATCGTGGTGGGGACATTTACCCACCAACTACTTGCAAACGTTATTTAAGAAGTGTAGCACGTGACACGGCCACTTCGGTTCGGTTGTGCCCGTTAAGGCAGCGGGATCAGTCGGGACAGGGAATAACGCCAGGCAGAGCAGCAGAGGTGCCTGGCTCGTAGCCCCAGAGCAGCGCTGGGGCCGCCTGCGTTACTGCTCACACGGACGTAGGAGCACGGCGCATTCTCTGGTGAAGGTCTGGCTCACCCGTCCGTAAGCCCTCGCTCCCTTTTTCCTCCATTCACAGCTGAACGTTTTAAAAAGAGTTGGGGAATGACCTACTTTCCCTGCGCACTTTCTTCTGCTGCATTACTGTGATCCGTTTCTTTAACGTGTCCAGGGAGGCTACTTGTTCCTCCCGTTGGTGTGTTAACTTGACCAGCTCTTGCTGCTGATTGAGCCAGTGCTTTTGTAGCGTCATCACCTCAGAGTGATATTCTTCTATCTGCTTGGACAGCTTGTTGATCTCCATTTCCAGTGGCCCCAGTTCTTGACCCTGGATGAGGGCAAGGTTGGGGATTAATCAGGCAGAAGCTGCTGAAGCACTTTTTGCAGAAGGCCAGTCCAGCTGCTGAGATGCCTACCGAATACTTCCGCTATACTGTTACTTCCTTTGTGCCTCTATTTCCCAGGAGCTGGATGGGACCAATCATTCCTGACCTCACGGGAACAAATGCAAGGGAAGCCCGAACAGCTCTCAGGCTCTGGGGAGAGAGGGGCCTCCTAAGCTCCTACAACAGGCACATCTGGGTGTCCAAGAGTCTGCCACAGCACTCATTCTTGCATTGGGCTCTATAAAGGTCTTGCAGCTCACGGTGCCAGGGGCAGACCTGGGTATCTATCAGCTGAATGGGGCCAAGCACCAAGTGATCTACATCACCCCGCCTGCTCCATTCGCCCCTTGTCAGGATTTGCAGGTTTTCTGATGAGACCCTAGTTACTCCCAGAGTATTGATGTCATTCAACGTTTTCATCAGGCGCAGACAACTCCCTGCAGAAATCTGTGCTGGGCACACCCTCATTTCACAATTCCCTCATGCCAGCTCCTCCCCCCCATGCACTAAGAGCTGTTTGACAGACGTAAACATTTACATTAACTAGTGCAGCTTTTAAACCTCTATACTGATGCCTGAAAGTTTTAACTACTCAGCACTTACACAGTTACATTTATCAGGGGCACCTGTGGTCACCACAAAGAATAAAATCAAGCCTGGGACTGAAATGGGAATGTACATACCCCCTGCCGCGCAAGAATCTTCTCCAACCTCTTGTTGTACTGGCTGAGCACCGCTTGCCTGTTCTCGGTCAGGAGACTGCACCTTGCAATCTCGCTTTCCCTGCGGCTGATCTGGTCATGGGTATTTTTTACTTCCTTGTCCAGCTGACAAAGTGTGTTTTGGAGAACTGTCAGCCTGCAGCTGGTATGAGTTCCATTCAGAATAACCTGGTCCACATCATTCTCAACCTTGGAAAAATGCAGCTCCTAGGAACGCCAACAGACAGAAAACAAATTACTGTCACCAGCAGCAGCCCATTGACTTGGAACGCCCGCTTCCCGAGGCACAGGAGTCAGGGGATTTAGATTCTCCTCCCAGGTCTGTGCCACAAGCTGCGAGCCAGCCACTTACCCACTCTGTACCTTTGTTTCTCCATCTCCTGACGGAGATACCAACATTTACCTCTGCCATAAGGCTGCTGAAGAGCATGAAGGAGCCCAAACATCCCAAAGCCTTTAAGAGGCCGCGCTCATCACCTCTGCAGTTACCTGCCCTGCCTGGGTGTCTCCAGCTGCCCGGCTCACCGGAGCAGGACATTCTCCACCACACCCGACAAGCACGTCCCTCACCGAACCACCACCGCAGCAGCCAGAAAGGCGGGTGCCTGTTGAGCGCAGCGCGAATGCAGCCGGGTGACTTCTGCTGCCCCCGCGCCGCCAGCGGCCACGACTCTCTGGCTACATCCAGCCGTGCACCGCAGGTGCTGATGGGAGACAACGCGAGTGTCCGCTTGTTGGTGTGCCTGTGGGAAGGGGGCGGGGGGCCCCTCTCTCACAACGGAAGCCAGCCCTGGAACTCTTCCTCTTGCTCAAGATAATGCCCCCGATTTAAAAATCCCAGGGCCAGGCTGAAGTAACCCGCAGAAATACAGAGGTGTGGGTGCCTTGTTAGTGCCAGCCCACACAACTCAACACCACAAACACTACGCTGGATCTTCTCGTTTTTCTATCTGTTCCAGTTACACACTCCCAAAGAGAGCAACTGATCGTGCCACAAAGAACTGTGGGTCTGGTTCGATTGCTCCTTGGGCTGTAATCCTCACTCAGGAACGAGAGCAGGCCTGTATCGCATTCCACGATGCCGGACAGAGATACAGGTTAGTTCAATGTGGAGTACAGCAGTACTACATATCCACTGTCTTCCTCCAATACATAAGAACTGGTATTACTTTATGGTAAAAACTCCCAGAATTCATCGTTCTGTCCCGTTTTTTAAGTAAAGAAAGAACAGTACATTATGTGTCAAGGCCTTTTTGGCCAAACCCTCTCGCGTACACCAGAATCCCGCAATAAGAGCACTGGAAGAACCAAACTGAAGTCACAAACTCAGCAGACCTTCAACTGCAGATCTGAAAAGCAGAACGAAGGCGCGGACGAAACACACTTGAGAAACACCGCTCAGGGCGGTTTCCTTCCCCCGCCCTCCCAAACGGAAGAGATAACACACCAGGTCTGTTTTTCTCCTACGGAGCTTTGCAGCCAGCTGCGAGAAGTGCTTTGTGGCTTTGCTGGACACCATCTGGTCCTGAAGCTTTGCCATGATCTCGTTCTCCATCTGCACTTTGGCATCAGTTCCTTTCTCTATGTCCTTACTGATGGACAGCAACTGATTCAGACAAGCAGCTTGATCCTAAACGCAGGAAAGACAGGAGACAGGGTCACTACAACTGTTTGGGGAAGGGGATTAAACATCTGTGTCTGATTTGAAAGGTTCTTCTTCCAAGTAACTCTCCTCACCATCCTGGTCCTGTTGAGGGCCTGCTCTGTCTCGTGGAGAACGCGAGCGTAGGTGCCAGATTCCACCTTCAAGGCCTCCTGCCTGGAAAGGCACTGGGCAATCAGCTTCTTTGTCATGTTGGCATCGTTCTGTGAACGGCTCAGGATGGCGACAAGCAACTCATTCTTCTCCTCCTCCTTCCTGATTGACTTCCTACAGCCATGGATGTCCGTTTCTAGGGACTTGAGGTCATGTCTGTACTTGCTGGAGAGGCAAAGAGGATGGAAAATCACCACAGGGGTAGACTCACGCGCTGAACAGTCATCTACAAATTCCTCTTTTCAAACACGCTACTGCAGCGACAACAGACCAAGGAGGAAGATCTTTACAAAGGCCACCCTGCTGTGACAGTGCAGAGTCATCAGAAGATGGATGGAGACAGAAGACTGAAAAGCAAACGTACGTAGGAAAATTAATTCCCGCTTTCAGTCCTGTCCCCACCCCCCACTCTTACCAGGATGCCACCATCAAAGCACATTGCAGGGAATCAGCCAGGCTGACTCCAGAGCAAATAAGCGCTTCCTTTGGCAACAACAGGACGGTTTTCCTGATGATTTCTGAAGGCATCACAAAACCCTAACTGAGAGCGACAGGTAAAATCCCTCTTGAAGTCTAGCTCTTTGGATTGAGAGATGTTGCAAAGGTGAAGGAACTCTTCTAAAGGGCTAAAATATGAACAGAAAAACTCTAAACAGCTTTAAAAACCCCACACATTTTGGGGGAGAGTTGTGTTTTGGATACAGAATAGTGACGAAGAACTGTGCTTCCTATCCTTTAACCTTACTACGTGCTTCAGAGCAGCAAACTTGTTCTGCTTGACATATCCTGCACGCGCAGCAATAAACTGGAGACGCACTGCCCCTTTCAGCATCCCTCCCGTCCAACCCGTGTGAGGTCTCTCCTGGGACTGTTCTCAGATACCGTACCTCAGCAGCGCTTGGGTGGCGATATAGGCCTCATCTCTCTGCTTCATTCCCGCCAAGCTGCTATTCCAGTGGTTCATCAGTCGCTTTTTCTCCATGTTAATAGCCTGAACCTCCATACAAGCCTGGGGGAGAGAGGATTTGTAGACAGGATAAATCTATACTAGGCTGGGAAACCAAATTCACGTTACAATGCCTTTTTTTTGGTGTGTGTTCATAATACGCTGGGCAGGAACAGCTTCAGCTAACGTGCCTCTGGTTTATGGTCACCCCCGACCACAGAGCATAGGTCTGCAAGGAAAAAAATGCAGAGAGGGTGGGGGAGGAAGTGATTTATAGGCAATTCTTGAGGACAAAGGGAAAGACAAAACAAACCAAAACAAAAAAGTCTTCATTCCTCCAAACAGGAACTGATCATACAACTCTGTCCTACACTGTAGCTACCACGTGAGCATGAGCCAACGGGGTCGGTCCTTCCAGAGGGAAATATTAACCAGAAGCAAAAAAAAAGCATTCTCCTACCTCATTTGCTGCTTGCCGAGTTACTTTTGTGTCCTCTGCCTGAGCCACAAACTGAGCTTCGAACAGAGCAATCTGTTCCTGCAGCTCGTAGGCTTTCCGGGTCAAGCGGTCTACCAGAAGATCCTAGAGAGGCAGAGCCAAACAGCTCAGGATGAGTAACATAATCTCAGGCTTAACCAACTAAATTCTACAGCAATAACTTGGGCTGAAAATGAATTCAGTTAGCTTTGATTCCTACTGAAACTCTTCCATTCCTATCCAAACGACTCCTGAATGCAGCAGTGACAATTTTCAAGAGAACAAAACCTTCTTTGCTGGTTTTTATCGTTCCACCCACAGTAGGAAATTGGTCCTTCAGATCTGAAGCAGCATTCATCCCTGCCAGCATGGGTTACATTGCGCCACCTCTCCAGCAGCTGGGAATCTTGATAATTTATGGTTTAAAATCCTTGGTTAAAAACCATCTAAACCCATTCCATCTCAACCGTTTGCCCGCAATTCTGCATCAACAGTAATTAGTTGGTGTCCTGCTGCAAGCAGGAGGCAGCAGAGGGAGCTCCAGCACACCGACCGCTCAGTTCACCTTCCAAGTTCGCTCTTCCTTGGGACTCAGAGCAATTCTCCAGACTTCAACATACGATACTTCTTTGCTAAATATCTTTCTGCCCCCACACCCCCGTTGCCTGCGTGAAGAGTGATCACTACTGATTACTACTTCCTATTATAAGGCTCATAAAAAAATTCTGTTCAGTACATGCCACTATCTTGGTGGTGGGGATTCTTCTCATTTTCAATTATTTGGGGAAAATATCCCCACGCACCTTCCATGGTGTCTGTATATTCACTACAGCCTTCCTTCTGCCAAGGCAGCACGTCCTCCGAGACTCGCCGCTAGCTGTCACCTGAATTCATTTATTTATTTGAAAGAAGAGAGTTTTACTTGATACCTGTTTTTTCTTTTCCACGTCAGCTTGGGCCTTCTCCAGCTCAGCCCTCTTTGTCGACCGTTTCGTTAGTAAAATATTATGGTGCATATGGTCCGTGTTCTGCACGTAGAAGAGGTGCAAGGCCAAGTTTTCAAGCTGGGTCTGCATTGCAGAGACTGGGGAGGCAGGGGGAAAAATATTTACAGAAAAGTATGTTTGTAAGACACACTTTAAACAGAGGTAAAAGGGAAAGAAACACAGAAACACCCAAAGCCAAATTCGCACACTGACCAGCCAAATCAGCCCCCCTGAAATGTGAATTTGCATCGGCTTTGGAGTACAGCTCCACAAGCACAGCTAATATCTTGGTAAGCAATTCATTGCTTCCCAGCACTCAGAAGCCCAGGAGATCAAAGAAGGGGCGGCCTCAGGAGGCTGTGACTCCACTCCTCTGCCCCAAAGCAGAACTGTCTCTTTCTCAGTCTGTTGAACGCTTCTCTATTTTTTTCAGCAAACTGCCAAACCTTTCTAGGCAGTTTATCCTACGCTGAGCTACCCTCGCCATCACAGTTGTTTTCCTGTCCCCTACCCACAGGCCTGCAGCACAACCAGCATGAGTCAAGTCCATTTCTTTGGCTGGGACGGGTTCCCACACGGATGGCACTCTCAGGCTCCCGGGTGCCCCTCACGACCCACGACCTTTGCGATCTCGTCACACCCTTACAGAGACACAGGCAAACGTAACAGAGCGACAGGATCTTCCTCCTTCTAAGTCACAGAGCAGCCCATCTGCCCGGAACAGTTTTAGTCCTAAAGACCTTCTTAGAAGTACAAGGTAGCCACACGGTCTTAGAAACAACCAGGAATACCTGTGAAAGGTTTCAGCGAGTGCCTTATTCCTGATCAATGTTACTGTATTTTTCAATCCAATGCTTGACTTGGATTCAAATAAATCCCTTTCTCCACACAGTACTAGAGCCAGGAAACCTGGCAAGGGCTGCCTCGGTCACCTTTCTGGCGTTCATCGTGTGTGTTCTGACACATTTGCTTGTAAGTAAGCCTGAGGCCCTCCAGCTCCTCCTCCAGCTGCTGACGTGCTGCGGCCACCTGAGAACGGCGGTCGTGGCTCTTCTCCAGTTCCAGCTGCAGGCGGGCCAGCTGCTGCTGCGCTCCGTAAAGAACCAGCCCAAGCTCTTCCCTCTCTGCTTGCCCCTTCTTCGCTGCTGCCCTCTGCAAACACAAGAGGAAACCAGTTACCTGGCTTCAGCTCGGGCAGAGGTGGGCTGCTGCGGGAAGGCAAAGTAAGAATGCCACGTACCAGTTCCTGAAGCTCTAGGCTCACTTTTTCCATCTGCTTAGTGAGGTGACTCTTCAGGGCAGCCTGGAATCTTCTCATCAGAGGCTGTCAAGAAGTATGACATTGATACAAGTCAACGTACTTGTGTAAAGAAATTATGAAGAAACCTTACTGCTACCCCCGCTGTTAAATAACACAGCGTATTTTCTGCCACAGACCCTTGCATTCTTCCTTTAGCTACGCTCACTGTAACGAGTGAGAGGAGTTACACAGTGGGTATTTGTTGACAGCAGAAAGCCACTACTGAGGATATCTGAAAGTCAGAAACACATCAGAAGAGCTGCCTCTGAGAGCCCATCCCCTCGCTCTTGCTGACAGTACTTCTCTTTCAGGAGCACTGAGGAGTATCAGATTTACCCACTACACGGCTCCCTCCTGAGCCTCCCGTTTGGGGTTAACCCTGAGGGAGCAGACACGCTCAGGAGTCAGTACTTCTGCAAAAGCCTGTTTTAAACACGTGGTTTCAGCCTATGGCTGAGCCGCTGCTGACAATCTACCTTGTGTATTTCATACAAATAAAAACAGCAGGTCTGCGAAGAAGAACGACAAGATTGGAGGACTTCTCACATGTTCTAGATCCAAGACAACCAGCTCTGTTTCTTCTACGGTTTCTTCACTTCTTCCACTCATTTCGTGCCCCTCAGCTCCACGCTGCTGGCATGCCTGTTCCCGCCTTTGGTCACCATGCTCACTGGTGAGCTGATCCAACTGCTCAAAGGCAGTCTCTGAGCAGAGAGAAATGGGTTCTCCAATGTCACCTGGACCCCACCCCCCAAGAAAAAAAAAAAAAAAACAAAAAGAGAAGAAAAAGACAAAGAAAATGCTTAGATTTTAAAGCGTTGTGCCTCCAGTTGGACTAACAATGACGAGAAAGGGAGAAAACTAGAAACTGTGCTTGACGGGTGGTATGGAGTGTTGTACTGTTAGCAAGGGACTGAAGGATACCTGACTCTGTGCAGCTGTTCCGCTCCGCTGACCACGCAGACACCTGCTGAGGAGCTCCTGAAGGAAGGGGAGGGTTTTCTCTCTCGGTTACTGGCTGCTCCATGTCACCCAACGCAGGAGGACAACTGTCTAATTCGACTTTGTCCAAGAAAGTCTCAGGGGATTTTTTCTGAAACGTAAAATCCACCACCTGAAACAGCTTTTCAGTCTGCCCTGACAATCTGCTTGTTTCTGTCATCATGAGACAAGAACGATGCAGACACAGAATCGGCAAGAGGGCCTTGTTCTAAACTCAGCCCACAGATACACTGGCAAAGCTGTGCCTCTGCCGATTCAAAAACCACCTTTACCCACATGCAGCACAACAGAGGAACCTCTCCAGCTCTGTCACAGCTTTTGTAGACTTTGTGCCTGACCAGTTAGCTTCTCTCTGTTCAGTTCTGGTCGGGTTTGTGTTGGCAGCAACAAAACCGCCCCAGGAGAATTTGAAGTTACAAATACCGGCCATGCCTTCTGTGAATAAGATTGTGTGTGTTGTTAGTGTCTCACCTCTGCAGAACTAACAAACAGCTCTGTAGCTCCTCTTTCTGCTGCTGGAAATGTCTCTTTTTGGTCCTGCAGAGGAACGGACCCTTCTTCTTCACTGTTGCTCCCATTCTCCGCCTCTACTGCCTAGCACACACACAGGCAAAAAGCAGAATAGCAGCGTTACAGCAGGCTGTGCATTTGGTTTAATGCTCATGCTACGGTGCTGTAACAACTGCTTTTTGTCATGGGAGTTTAATTTTGAAGTTTAATCTCATTCACAAAAACAGTCACCCAGGCAGCATGAAGACGGTAAAGATCCTGACAAAAATTCTACACACCACTTCTAATTTCAGATGTGTCTCTGGCTCACGTCTATTTTTTTAAAAAATGCCCTTAGGGATTTTAGTCCTCCAGCTGGTGCTACACGTAGCCAAACTATTATCTTCTTTTTAAAGAGACGCTGTTTTATCCCGTACCATCATTTGCCAAATTCAAATATCGTGCAGTACCAACAGACAAAAAAAACTTAGCACCACCAACCTCGAACACAGCCCCCGTACGTGTGTCTGTGAGATGGGGGCAACCTCCCGTTTAACATGCCTACAGCCATCTGGGAGCTGAGTGAGAAGCACATGCTTCAGGACGCTGCTGACACACAGAACTACAACTACATTTAACTTGGGTTTTTTAATAGGCAGGGCAAGACTTCAACAACCGCTCCCTTGTTTTACTTCTCCCTATCGAAACTGCTTCCACGAAGCCATCACTCTGCAAGGAGAGCGTAGGAACATCATGCTGCCCCGCGAACGTTCTGAAGGAAATCACCTCCATAGCAAGAGGCGACGGAACTCGGACGATATCCCGCGCAGCGGAGCCGGATTCCACCCCAGAGCCCTCTGCTGCGCCACCGGCGGCCTCCTCCATATTGCTGGGCTGGGGATGGCCTGTGCCTGCAACCAGAGCGGAGGGAAGAGTGAGAACCAGCCCGGCTCCCCGGGGCCCGCCAGCTGCAGGCCGCCGCGGGGCTGGGCACGGGCACCCGCGGGGCCGGGGAGGCCGGGCGGCCGAGGGCCGGGCGGTTCAAGGCCCGGCCGCGGCCCAGCCCCGCACTCACCCGCCGCCGTCTGCGCCATGTTCCCGTGTTCCCGTTGCCAGGCGACGCAGCAACACCCGGTCACGTGAGCGCTCCGGGCCGCACCACCTCAGCCCGTGGAGGGGGGGGGAACGCGGGCCGCACCACCTCGGCTCGTGGAGATGGGGGGGGCTGTGGGGGGGGCGCTCGGCCCGCACTACCTCAGCCCGCCGGGCCCGGGGGGGGCCCGCGGCGTCCCGGCCGCCCTGGCGGCGCCAGCCCCGGTGCGGGGCAGCAGGTAACGGCGCCGAGGGCTGGAGTCCGGGCGGGGGGAGCTGCGGGGACGAGGCCCCCGGGACGCTGCCCAGCACCCCGGGGATGCATCCATTTTCTTTTCTCCCGCTCTTTGTCTTCCCTTCCCACCGGAGCCCCGAGGCGCTCGGTGTGCTGCCGGCTGGGGGCTGGCGGAATGCGAAATACTTCATTTTAACTTTATTTTCTGCTGTTCTGGGCTGGCTCCCTAAAGCTTGGGGTGTATTTAGGATTGCCTTCCTTTTGGGGAGGGGGTCCTCTCTCAAATTGCCCCAGTATCTACCTCTTCCTTTGCTGTTATCAGCAGAGACATGAAGGTGGATGGTCGGTGTAATAAGTAACATATTGTGCTTTGTTCATTAAACCTGTATGGGAAGGTATGGAGGGAAGATTTATGTGCCCCCAAGGCTTGATAGCCCAACCGAAGGACATCTGGCAAAGTCAACAGGACCCGCAGCTGAGGGGGTTGAGTAGTCACATTCTTGCATAAGTTCACCCACAGGGCAACGAGGAAGACCTTCAGCCTTCATCCTTACGACCACCAGGAGGCAGAGAAAGACCCCCCAGCAACAGAAGGAACATGCGCAGAGTATCGACCTGATTGCGACATCGCGAATGCAGGAAATGAGACTGTATATAATGTGCTTACACGAGGCGGGAAGGCGCGAGCCGTTGGCGGAGCGCAGACTCCCCGGCCGCCCAGCGCTGCCTTTGCTCTTGTTCGCTTGCTAATATAATAAAATTCGCATTGGATTTTGACACTTTAAATTGTCCGTGTCTCTACCTATCACAATTTGGTGCTGTGACTCGGATCGCGACTAGATTGTGGCCTGCAGCTGCACTGGGGAGGCGCCCCGCCAGCCGGTGGCCCCTGCAGCCCTCAGGTCGCTTCTGTCTCGACCGACGAACCTAAATTGAACACTGAGCAAAGGAGAACCGGTAACCCTGTAATCTTTGTGCACGAAGCTCCGAACGAAGACGCAGGACGCGTGAGTATAGGCCGGGAATCCGTTCGGTTTGGGTTGGGTATCCTGGGGCACGGTGTATGAGACGTCCTGCCAGGGCGAAGTGAGTGCGGACCCTCTAGTAGTGCGTTTCTCGTAGCCCGCGAGGGAGCGAGCCCCAAACGAGGGGAGCGGTTGGGGTGTGTGTGTGAGTGCCTCAGAAGATGGGACAAAGGAAAAGCAAGCCCTTTGAGCCCATGGGAGAGGGGCCCCATGTGAAATTGCCCCAAATACCGCCCGATAGTCCCCTAGGGCTGATGTTGAAACACTGGGATAACTTTCCCTCTAGGCAGGGAAAGGATAAGGTAAAAATGATCCATTATTGCATAGAGGTCTGGGGCGGAAAACAGATTCGAGGAGACCATCTGTATTGGCCTGTTTTTGGATCATTTGAGGATTGGATATGTCAGGCGCTAAACATTTATGTTAACTCAAAGGAACCATTTAATTTGGAAGAAAGTGAATATGCCAGTCTGTGGATGGTGGCCGACACTAGGGTAAATTTATACCCTTTAAAAGAAAAGGGGGGTGGCTACTGAGGGAGGAAGAATAGAGAGGAAGAATTAATAAAGCTTTCAAGGAATATCAAGAAGCAGATGAGTCACCCACTAAATGGTTAGAGAGACTACGAAAGAGTCTCCAAATGTATTCCAGTCTGAATGTAGACACTCAGGAGGGGCAAGCCCTGCTGAAAATGCAATTTGTAGCAAACGCATGGGAAGATAGTAAAAGAAAAATTGAGAAGATAGATGATTGGCAGAACAGAGGTTTGGACGGGCTATTGAGGGAGGCACAGAAGGTGTTTGTCAGAAGGAAAGACGAGAGGTTTAAGAAGCAGGCAAAGGTGATGGTAGCAGTGGCTCGGGAAGGACAACGTGGAGGTGGGATTAGATCGACTCACAAAACGGACCCAGGACCCGGGGTGGAAGGAACAAGGAGAAAGGACGTAGGGTGTTATTATTGTGGGAGGAAGGGTCATATGAGAAGGGAATGCAGAAAGCGGCTGCAGGATGAGAAAATATTCAAGGAGGATTAGGGGTGTCAGGGGCTCTATTTGCTGGGGGCTAGACATAAAACCGAGTCCTTGATAAAAATTAAAGTAAGTCCCCAGCAACAGGAAATCGAGTTCCTTGTGGACTCCGGGGCCGAAAGGTCCACAGTACAAGAATTACCCCAGGGATGTCACTTGTCCCTGGAGACAATGCAAGTCATTGGAGCAAAAGGAGAGCCTTTCGGGGTTCCAGTAATAAAAGACGTTCTTTTTGAAATGGAATCTAAATTTGGGGTGGGATCCCTATTGTTGGTCCCAGAAGCAGATTATAACCTATTGGGACGAGATATGATCATCACACTGGGCATTAATTTGGAAGTTAAATATAATGAGTTGCAAGTAAAATTATGTCCCCTTAGGAGTGAGGATGAAGTAAAAATTAACCCCGAGGTTTGGTACACTCCGGAGACAGTGGGCAAATTAGATATCCCACCCTTCACTGTAACTATCAAGGATCCAGAAATTCCAATAAAAATAAAACAATACCCAATCTCACGAGAAGGCAGGATGGGGTTGAAACCAGAGACTGAAAGATTAATTAAACCAAGGCTACTGGAACCATGCATGTCTCCCTTCAATACACCCATCTTACCCGTAAAGAAAACTGATGGGTCCTATAGATTAGTCCATGACCTATGGGAAATTAACAAAAGAACACTTGCAAGGTTCCCAGTTGTGGCAAATCCGTATATTTTACTCAGCCAGCTGGGACCTGAAAGTAAAGAGACCTTACTAACCCCATAGTGGGAAGGGCCTTATCCTGTTTTACTTACTACAGAAACCTCCATACGAACAGCTGAAAGAGGGTGGACTCACGCCAGCCAAATCAAAGGACCCGTAAAGAATCAACAGTGGCAAGTGACCAGTGTACCTGGGGACCTAAAAATAAAATTTCAAAGGACCTGAATGAACACCTTTAAAATTGAATATAGTGAGAATCCAATTCTGACTGAAGATGGGCATGTAGATGCTGAAATCAAGTGTGGTATATTAACTGTTACCCATTCGTGTGCTTTGTGTGTAAGGTGTGTCGGGAACGGTGGTGGGCCCATTGCCAAAACGGAAGACCCCAAAGAGTGTCTGCCGGATCTGCTGGGAGTGGGAAAGGGAACTCACAGAATTGGCATTAAAATTAAAAGAATCACAGGGAGAGATTATTCTTGAATCAGAGGAATGGTGGGAGATATTTGCTAAAGGAATTCGGCCCGAAAATTATTGTTACCATTCGAATGAACCAATTCCTTTTGTCGCTGAAATAGTAAGAGGGCAGTGCCGGAAGTTCCTGAAAGGGGTGAAGTGCAACGCACCCCAAGTTAAAGATACCAACTGGAGTTCATACATCCTGAGGCAAGTGGCTAAAGTAAGCACGAGTCCTCCTGAAGAATACCCCTGCTGCCGAGAAGATGGTACCCCTCGTGGCTCGAAGCAACCGAGTCGACGAGCGAGGCAGAGGAGTAAAAAACTGTGGAGGAATGAACCCAACGATTGGGACCGTAAAGCAGTGCTTGAGATCCTGCCTCAAGGATGGTAGCGAAGAGGCGAAGCCCTGGAGTGCAAACGACAAAAATCAGGGACGGGTATCAAATCGGGGTAGGAATAAGCAATTGGTATATTACAAAAACCACCACTTTTCCCGATACGTATTTATAGGGGCAATCTGGGTAGTATTATGCATCCCTGTTTGTGAGCCGTACGCGCATGAACCTTTTAAATGGACCCTGTTTAGATGGGAAGACCAAGCTGTAGCACAGACAAAAATAGTCTCTGGACCTCACAGTTTTACTCCCACATTGTGCCAACTCGTGCCAATACAACCATGCTTAAACCTGAAAGGGTTTTATTTTTGCCCTAGTTCAAATCCAGGAAGGACCTATTGTAATTCACCAGGACATTATTATTGCACATACTGGGGTTGTGAAACCATAGCATCGGACTGGGCTCCCGGGGGAGGGAATGACAAGTTTATTACAGTAACATGGGGACCAGTGGGATGTGCACCCCCTCAGCGTGATAGTTCTGGTGGTATACTATTGTCTGGAAATTGCCAGTTTGTATACATGAATATTTCTCAAGACCAGAACCCTACATGGTTTGTGGGAAAAACTTGGGGAATGCGTTATTGGGAACCGGGAACTGATAGAGGAGGACTGATACTAATAAAAAAAGAGACCATTCCAAATGATCCAGAACCAATTGGACCAAATCCCGTGCTAACACATGAACAAACTCTGGGACCCGCGAATGATACTGAAACTAGCAATGATACCCAGTTTACTGGTAATAATACTCACTCTGGTATAACTATCTCAGAAGAAGAAAACTTAGAAGGAAATACCCTATGGAAAGTGATGCAAGCTAGCTACCGAATACTAAATAAGACTAACCCGCAAATAACCAGCTCCTGCTGGCTATGCTATAGCATTAAACCGCCCTTTTACGAGGCTGTAGGAATTACATCCAAGGCTAGGCAGGTAAATGGGACAAACCCTGCACAATGTTTATGGAGAAAAAGGAAAGGATCAGGTCCAAGGTCTCACCTTGGAACAAGTAACGGGAAAAGGACGGTGCGTTGGGACAATTCCACCCACAAAACAACATTTGTGTAATGTAAGTATTTCACTCACAAAGGAAGCTCCTGCGGATTGGTTAATACCAGCGGCAAACACAAAATGGGTGTGCTCAAGCATCGGAGTAACACCTTGCTTGAGCCTCCGAAATGTTAATAAAAGCAAAGATTATTGCATACAAGTAGCAATAATTCCAAAAATTGTATATCACTCAAATGAGTTTGTCTACAATTATCAAACCACCCCCGAGCACCATCTTGCTAGGAGGGAACCGTTTACAGCTCTGACCATAGCCGCCCTCCTTACAATTGGAGGAACCGGAGCGACCACAGGGATGACCTCTCTATTAATCAACAAGCTGAATTTAAGTCACTTAGAGTAGCAGTGGATGAGGATTTGAGCAGAATAGAAAAATCGATAGACGCATTGGAAAAATCACTAAGATCACTATTAGAAGTGGTGCTTCAGAATAGACGCGGCTTGGATTTATTATTCTTGCAGCAAGGGGGATTGTGTGCAGCTTTAAAGGAAGAGTGCTGTGTGTATGCAGATCATACCGGAATAGTACGGGACACAATGGCAGAGCTAAGAAAGGGGTTGGAACAACGAAGGAGAGAGCGAGAATCCCAACAAAGTTGGTATGAATCATGGTGTGACCATTCTCCTTGGCTTACTATTTTATTGTCAACATTGGCGGGACCATTAATACTGCTCACTTTAACGCTTGCATTTGGACCTTGTATTTTTAATAAAGTTATCGCGATAGTTAAGAACCGTTTAGAAGCCGCTCACCTGATGCTTGTTCGAGCGAAGTACGAATCGGTATCCGATGAGCCCGATTTGGCAGAAACCCTTGTTTTGAGTGCTCAAGAGCTACAACGGTTCAATGAACAAAATAATGGACAAAAGAAAAAGGGGGGATTGTAATAGGTAGCATATTGTGTTTTGTTCATTAAACCTGTATGGGAAGGTATGGATGGAAGATTTATGTGCCCCCAAGGCTTGATAGCCCAACCGAAGGACATCCGGCAAAGTAAACAGGACCCGCGGCTGAGGGGGTTGAGTAATCACATTCTTGCATAGGTTCACCCACAGGGCAACGAGGAAGACCTTCAGCCTTCAGCCTTACGACCACCAGGAGGCAGAGAAAGACCCCCCAGCAACAGAAGGAACATGCGCAGAGTATCGCCCTGATTGCGACATCGCGAATGCAGGAAATGAGACTGTATATAATGTGCTTACACGAGGCGGGAAGGCGCGAGCCGTTGGCGGAGCGCAGACTCCCCGGCCGCCCAGCGCTGCCTTTGCTCTTGTTCGCTTGCTAATATAATAAAATTCGCATTGGATTTTGACACTTTAAATTGTCCGTGTCTCTACTTATCACAAACAGAATGAGTTAAAAAATTTCAACAAAACAAGGAACAAAGTCTGAAATACAAATTACTGGGATAAACCTATGTTAAGGCAGGTTTATTAAATGCAGTTATTCTGTCACAGAACAGATTGACAGAACAGTCGAGGTTGGAAGGAACTTCTGGAGACCATCTAGTCCAACCTCCCTGCTCAAAGCCTATGACCTCGTCTAGTCTTTCAGTTGGCTTTGGATTTTTTTATTTGACTTCAGTTTCTACACAAAGGTATTCTGACAAGTGTTCAAGCCATCCAATCACAGTTAACCTTAAGCCCAACAACAAAGAAGCAAAAGAAAAGGTAAGTGAAGGTAGTTTTTCTTCAAGGCAATAAATACTATTAAACATCACCAATTAACATGTGTACGCCCTGCAACTGAAGCATCCTGAATTGACAATAATTATAGCAGTAAGTCTAAAGTTTTACAATACTTACTTCAGAAAAAACAATTCCAAATCTAAGACTTTGCAGCTGTTTAGTTTAATATCCACCTACACCTGTTTTTTCCTCATTTTATTGACTCTATCAGCCTGTCTGGGCTCTACATTTTTCAGAATGCAAGATGTATATAGATATGGTCCTACTTTCTATCTCAATGAACAGTGACACAGTAAAGTACTCGGACATTTCCAATCATCACTCCAAGCTGGGCTAAAAACTGGCTGGATGGCCAAGCACAGAGAGTGGTGGTGAAGGGAGTTCAATCCAGCTGGCGGCCGGTCACAAGGGGTGTCCCCCAGGGCTCAGCATTGGGACCGCTCTGGTGTCACATCTTGATGGATGAGCTGGATGAGGGGATTGAGTACTCCCGCAGGGAGCTTGCAGATGACACCACGTTGGGTGGGAGTGTCGATCTGCTGGAGGGCAGGGAAGCTCTACAGAGGGATCTGGACAGGCTGGATCGCTGGGCCAAGGCCAGTTCCACGAGTTGCAACAAGGTCAAGTGCCGGGTCCTGCACTTCGGCCACAACAACCCCCAGCAGCGCTACAGGCTGGGGAGGAGTGGCTGGGAAGCTGCCCGGCAGAGAGGGACCTGGGGGTGCTGGTCGACAGGCGGCTGAACGTGAGCCGGCAGTGTGCCCAGGTGGGCAAGGCGGCCAACAGCATCCTGGCCTGTGTCAGCCATGGCGTGGCCAGCAGGAGCAGGGAGGTGATCGTGCCCCTGTACTGGGCACTGGTGAGGCCGCCCCTCGAATGCTGGGTGCGGTTTTGGGCCCCTCAGGACAAGACAGACATGGAGGTGCTGGAGCGTGTCCAGAGAAGGGCAGCAAAGCTGGTGAGGGCTCTGGAGAGCAGGTCTGATGGGGAGCAGCTGAGGGAGCTGGGGTGGTTTAGTCTGGAGAAGAGGAGGCTGAGGGGAGACCTTACTGCTCTCTGCAACTGCCTGAAAGGAGGGTGGAGTGAGGTGGGGTCGGTCTCTTGTCCCAAGTGACAAGCCATAGGACAAGAGGAAACGTCCTCAAGTTGTGCCAGGGGAGGTTTAGGTTGGACATGAGGAAAATTTTCTTTACTGAAAGAGTGGTCAGACATTGGAACAGGCTGCCCAGGGAGGTGGTGGAGTCACCATCCCTGGAGGTGTTCAAAGACGTACCCACGTGGTGCTCAGGGTCCTGGTTTAGTGGCGGGCTTGGTAGTGTTAGGATAACGGTTGGACCTGATGATCTTAAAGGTCTTTTCCAACCAAAATGATTCTTCTATGTTGCGCCAGGGAGGTTTAGATTGGACATCAGGATAAATTTCTTTACCGAAAGGGTTATCCAGCATTGGGACAGGCTGCCGAGGGAAGTGGTGGAGTCACCAGCCTTGGAGATGTTCAAAATCGTGTTGATGTAGTGCTTCTAGACATGGTTTAGTGCACATGGTGGTGTTAGGTCAACGGTTGGACTTGATGATCTTAGAGGTCTACTCCAGCCTAATGATTGCATGATTCTATGATCACTACTGGCACAGTTTTAAGAATGGGTCAGTTCATACCTCAGAGCTATTGTTTTAAGCTCTCTGACAGCTCAAGCAGACAGTGTGTTACTGGATTGACTTGGTTTTGGTGTTGAATGTTTCCTGGCAACTACAACTACAGAACTGGTTCTCATTTGAAAGCAAAATCAAAAACACAGGTCTACCTCTGTTCCCAAGATACTTTCTTTTATGTCCCCTGGGATTGCTGCTATTATTCTAAGAAGTTGGGCTTTACACAAAATCCTGCTTAAATTGAAGATGGCAAGGAACAGCATGTATTACACAAATCTGCACACAAAGTTCCACCAACAGAACTTCATTGATTCAGGTTGTGAAAATTTATGGCTACTGATCACCATGTTCAGAAAAAGGAATCAAATAGCTACACAAGTTCACTACAAATATTTCAAATCTTACTGTATTAAGCCTTTGAGTGGAATGGATCATCAAAAGCAACAGGACTGCTTAAAGAATGGAAGAGAACTTGCATTTCCAATGCACTGAGAAAAAAAATAATAACCACCATCATCATCATTTAGTCGGATCAAAGTAAGTCCTCGCTTTTTAGCTGTTATCTGTTTAAAGGCTCCATATTTAATAACAGAGCTTTAATAAAGAACAGAGGACTTCCCACATTTAAGATACCCAGAGGACTTCATTAAGCTCCTCAGTACCACCTGACACCTGAAATAACAACATCCAAACAAAACACAGACATCTCACTGCGTTACTCAAAGGTCCATGGGGACTAAGGGTTTCTGTACAAAAGCCGGGGTAGTACAGATCTGGAAAAAACCAAAACCCATAAAGCACACTGGAGACTTTTTGGACTAAATAGTCGCCAAAGGAAGGTGCAATGGAGAGGGGATAAAACTAAACAAAATACAATCCGTTTAACTCCCAGGACACTCTACACTTTGTAAGTGAACAGGACAAAGTCTCCTTATCACAGTAACAGGTAAAACTTGGGGATAACACTATAGATTAGCCATGAGAGGTAGTTTTATGCATTTTATGCATATGAATATAACTTTTGATGAAGCTATTACAAAGTAAACATTTGAAGCCAGTTTATTCCCTACTAGTTGGTTTTCTGTAGTGGTTTTATTGCTTTTTACCCAAGGGCTTACAGAAATAAGCATTAATTAGGTCTTTTTTTTTCCGCTGATGGCAGAATACACACATGGTAATCTGCCCAAACCATTGTTTTCCCATGCTACAGCTACTGGCATAGTAGAAGCTAGCCCTAAAAGAAAAAAAGAGAGGACTAGAAGCTACTGAATATATTTTCCTGTTCATTGTCAGAGAAGTGATTGTCTCGATCTCTTTCAAAACAGACTCTGCTTTATACCCGTGTTTTTAGATACCCTTGCAGCTGGTTACCCTATGGAGAACTCCAAAGATTAACAACCAAATCTGAAGACCCAGGTGAACCTTGTAAAACACCATTCAGTGATTCTGCACCTTCCACACTGGTTTTGTTCAGCCATGTGCCTCTAGTGGTATATTCTACTTTTTGTAGTGAGGTGCTCTAAGAGCTTTTACCGGCACATTATGTCAGCTTACGTGCCCTGTCATGACAAGCTTGAGTAAGGAATGCACTTGAACGCCAAGCTATGACTTTTCCTAAAGTCACTGGACGTGACCAGATCCGAAAGCACGCAGGGTGTTAACGTCAACGGTGTGATACACTTTGCAACAGCCCTACTGCTCATTGCTTAGTGAAGACACACCTCAAAAGAGCACTTAAGTCTTCCTCAGAAACTATCACTGACATTTCCAAGAACTGAAAAGACAGGCTGTCTTTCTGAAGCCGTGCAACAACTTCATGCTAATCATCCAGTGTCAGGAGACAGATCAAGCAGTTGCACAAGTTCAGAAGTTCAGAAGTACACTGACAAATCATACCTCCAAGTTTTTTGTCCCTGAGGTCGGTTGGAGAGTTATCGCTGCAGTGAACTCACAGTCCACAAAGATCACTAACTAGTAAAATGTTTTGGGGTTGTTGAACTATAAAGTTGCAACTGTCTCTCACTCAAAAAAAAAAAAAAAAAAAAAAAAGTCTGTCAGGACGCACTCAGTTTTGTAAAGCAGTCAGAGTACTACTTAACTAGAGGCTCTAGTTTGAGACTGGAAAACTCTCTGTGAACACCAGTATCACAGAACACGACTATTCCCGTTCTCGTGTTTCAGATTTGGAAGTATTTGCATTTTATTTCCAGTACTAATGGCATCACTTTTGTTCTAGCCAATTTTATTATTTTTCTGTCCTGGCTCCTGGTCCTTTTGAGAGAAAGGTTTCATTCAATCCTTTGAACAATAACGATGAGGTTACTAACAATGAGTTTAAGAAAGAACTGACACACACAAACTTGTTCAGGCATCCAGAACAAAAGAACCTGGAATTGTTGAGAGCAAAGTTCAGGACGATGAAGAAAAGGATCTATTTTTCATTTGTAATTAGACCAAGAAGGGAAAATGCTATAAAGTAGATTCAAATCATTTAGATCAGATTACCAGTGCAGCACTGTGCCAAAGTATAAATTAGGACTTTACTTCATTTGACATTTTTATCGATATTAGAAGCATTTTCCAAAGCCTCAGTAGAAATTGATGGAAAACCCAAAATCTGAACTCTCACACCCTAACCATCAGACTGCTCTTCAGTCAACACTTACTCTTCCAGTGGTCATTCCAACACTTGGGACAACTGAAATAAACAGACTGTAACCAGGAATAAAAATCTGTGCTTTAAAAGTATTTTGCATAGTTAAGGCCAACACTTGACTGATTATTGCAAGTCCTGGCCAATTAACTTGAGTATATCAAAAGTAAAATAAACACAAAGTGCATTGAGAGCAAAGCACAAACCAACAGGAACTTCTCACACAGGTGACCGCCACAGCATAGTATTAATAGCGATGGCTGGGGCTGGGACAACCACCTGAAAACCTCCTATTGACAGAAAGTAAGACTAAGGCTTGTGCAACTCTACAGAGAAGCTGGCCATTCAAATCCCTGGGGCTCTAGCCCTTTAAGAGACAAAGAATTCCTTTATTTCTAGGAAAAGCAGAAAAGAATTGCCATCGAAACCACCAGAAGACCTTGAGATCTAAAACCACAGGTCAGGCTATTTATTTTGTCGTGGCTTTGGTCAGAAACTCATTAATCAGTGTCACCGGGGTGTTTCTGCACTGTCCTGTTCTAAAATGAATGCTCCAGCAAACTTCATATTCATTTCTTCAGAAAAAAAACCCAAAACAAAACAAAAACCAACCTTTAAGAGAAAAACCCACTATATTTCTAGCTCTTTGATGACAAAGGCAGACTTCCAAATAAGAATCATTTCAACCCTATGCCTGTAGAAAAATTGTTCCTCTGCCTCCTCTGTTGCTATTCAGAGATTTCTAAGCAGCTACGAGTCCCGACCAGACAAACGTAACAACTTCAAACACTCCTGGCAGAGGCCTGTTTATTATTTTCCAGTATGACTGTCTGCCAAGTTTCCCTGTCCAGGGTTTGGCTTGGCTTTGTTTGGCACTTTTTTTTTTTTAAAAAAAGAAAGGAACTGTGTGAGCTAAGCTGTGTCAGGGACTCTCCTTCCAACAGTTCTTGCAGAAAGTGGAAGTGCACTAGCACGTATGCAGACTTGTATCTGAATACGGTTCAAAACCGTTACAAGACACAGCACAGTCAAAACTTTAGTCTTCAAAAACCAAAATGCTATGCTGTGAGTCTTGGAAATCATTTACCAGTACAGAATACTCAAAGTTGTTCTTAACACTTGATGAAAAAAGCATAAACTTTAACGAAATCAAGCTGAAATTGATGAACACGGACATCTTTGGCTCCCCTCAAAATACAACCTTTTAATAACACCTTTGGTTTGACGACTTTTCAATGCAATTCTACAGCGCCTGTTTCCAGTCTATTGCCCATCAGTTTAGCTGTACAAATCTGCACACAGCGTTACAGCACAAAGGCACAGATCTGGTGAGGGTTTCTTAGAAGCACTGCTGCACACTGTTATCTTAAATGATGGTCTTGTGATTAAGGCACCTAAAGGCAAGAAAAGGAGGACGAACCCCCCTTCAAATCCCTCGCGACCCTGTACAGGTCATCCAATCCCTCGCTCTATATTCCACATCTAAAATACCAAATTAAGAATTGCTCAAATATTTTAAATTTTTTAAAATCATTTGCTAACTGCATACGTGGCACTCAGACACAAATGCAGTCAGGCAGTCTGTATGTGCGATAAACACTGAAAACAATTTCTTTGCAGGAGTAGAATTAAAAGCAAGAAAAAAATCAAGAGCCTTTGCAAAGGTTCTGCACACAATTCTCAGCTTTCAATCTGAACACAGTCTGGAAAGGCCAACGTGAAGGAATCATCCTCTGGCGAGAGTTTAATCCAATTTCAAATAACTCCAGTAAAAGCACCCAACAACAGAGATATTGCTTAAAAGGGCAGTGGTTTGACACGGCAAGCCTTTTGATTACTCTTGCTATTAGGAGGTTTTCAGGTCTTGAGGTACAAAACTCTGTTCAGGACATGAACTGGGGAGTTGTGGGGGAGACAAAACCCTGAAGTTATGACTGCATGAACAACAGCAATCACTTCAAAGTTACCATCCTGAAGAACTAAAAACTTAAGCCCATACACGACTCACAAATGAGACCGTGGGTTCTGCTGCTTCTCTCCTACAAATAAGTAACTCTCCTTGACAATTATGCATTAGAAAAATGCAGGGCTCCAATTATTGTTTCTAACTAAAAACATTTGTAGCGTATTTCTAGGAAAAAAGGATTAAGGGTGGAACTCCTGGAGGCAGCCAGACATACACTGACTTTATAGGAATTGTGATCATTCTATACTTTTGAAAAACCACGTTCTCGATGTTACGGAGCCAGACCAGGCAGATCATCTCCTGACAAACTTCCTTGCACCCAACGGAAGGATTGCCCCTTGAAATTTTAATCATGTCTCAACTATTAAGAAACTGTCTTAAAACAAAAAGATAGATCTAATACATGATTTCCTACAACAACGGCAAGCTAACAAAAATATTTAAATGTGACATTTTGGACACATTCATCCTGTTATTGTGGCTGCTACTGGTCAATAGCCAGGGATCAAGGTCTCTGTTAACACAGACAACTCCAGAACATAATCCTCACATGAATACACTACCTCTAGTGCTAGCAGTACCCTGGTTTGAGGAGCTGAAACAGCAGAATTCCTCTGCAGAGCTTCAGTGTGTGCAGTATTTCAGGACACATAACTGGTAGAAAATCCCCTGCCCTTCTTTAGTTACTCATCGCAGCATCCACAGGCAGCTCACAAAATACTCTGAAACAGTAAACTACTTTCAGCTCCAGAACAGCTCAAACCTCCATTAGTGCTAACAAAGAACTCAGTCATTTGAGGACAACACACTGAGTCGACCTCCAGAAGAAAAAACCTGAACCAAAACACCCCCCAGCCCTCCTCAGCTCAGCAAATAAATCGCATCAGGCTTTCCCCTCTGCTTCCCCCTGCCCCACAATTCTAAGTGACTTTCTAGTCTAAAGGCACTCACAAATAGCCACACCGTGCCTTTGTCCAAACAAGCCCAATGAAATCAGACGGCTTCAGAAAGCAACATTTACGCCGTGTGACGGCTGCTGCATCAAACCCTCGCACTAGGAAACTCCTGTTCACTATTGCACACCACGAAACATCTAGGATTATTAACGAAACATCAAAGAAAAATAATGCAAGCTACTGGATTTGAAAACTCAGCCATCCACCTTCGAGGCAGGTGCAGATTCACCTGTATGACCAAGCTTCCAGTTTCAACTGATGGCTGCTGCAAAGCAGCTGTAAAAACGGCCAAAGTTTTGCCCTACTCAGTTTGAAGCATTACTTGTGCTTCTCCTGACCCTTCTACACCAAATTATCTATCTTCAGATAATAAAAGCATTACGCTGCAATCTTAGTCGCCAAGGTTTCTCCTAAATCAACTTCTTACTAAAGGGTCTTTGGCCAACGCCACTCTGATCTACTGTTACTTTTCCATCACCATTTTATCTCCACAATTTTATTGTCAAATGTATAAGCTTCGGCCTCTCGCCGTCAATGTTCTGCTATCAAAATACCAAGTCCCTGGTCATGAGGGTACTACAAGTAAAAAAATCGAACCGCTCAACCTTTAGAAACTACAGAATTCAAACATCCAGTGAAATTAAATGGTTTACTACGAGACAGATGACTATTGACAGAAACCAGATTATTAATAAAATTAAAATATCGCATTGCTAGTGGTTTCCACAAGAGAATGACATTCTGAAAAAGCCAAAGACTATCTTGGAAAGAATCAGATGTTGCTAAGGTTTTCTTTCAACAACTCAAGCTCCCACAAAACAAGTAAGGTATTTATGGAAGCAACTGAAGAACATGACAAACAAACAGGCTACAGAAAGCCTCCTGAGCCTAAAGAAGAGATGATCAGTTGAAGAAGTGACCTGTTTCTCACTGTGTCTGTGTTTTGTTCTGTTTTTTAAATCTGCCACATAGGCACCTAGATTAGGCAGCTCCACCAAGCTTTCTCCGCCAGCAAAAGTATTTTCTTGTGCACTCATCACCCTGCAGTCAGGCTTGAAGTCTGGCTGGTTTTAGTTTATTTCTGCTGATAGACGGGCAAGATGAACACTAGATATTTGGAATCCATTTTATTTACATTTTCACGTCCCTTAACCTAAAAATAACCACCCAAATTTTCACGAAAGCAGGCAACACAAAACGTGCTCACAAACTGCACAGTGCTCACGAGAACACTGTAGTTCTCCACTATGTTCAACACCTCTTGGACACTTCTCAGCCAGGGGGACTTTGTTCTCCTTCTCTCCCACTGCACAGAGCAATCAACCTCACCTAACACTTCACCTACTTCCAGCCACAAGTCTGGAGATAAGAAATTCCAGGGGATGAGTCAGCCCCGTGAACCAAAGCAAGCGAAACCAAAAGGGAGCAGCCTTGGATCACTGGTCTCTGTTGTTGCAACTCCCACGTCAGCATTTTCTGCAGCCCTGGCTCTCAGCACTCTCTTCCTCCAGCCACCCCCACCCTCCCCCCCACCTCACCTCACATGCTCTGCATCCCCCTTTCCGCTCCCAGCCTTCCTTTCAACACATCCTCCCCTCCTCCTGTTTGTCCACTCGGGCAATCCCTCCTACAAAATCCCACTTCAAAACGACGACTAACAATATTGCCATGCCATCTGTTTTCGTAACATATCACTCTTCCTACACCTTTTAACTCCTCCTTTTATAGAGAACAGAATTCTTTTGGAGTGAGGACTATCCACCATTACACTGTCTAAAACAACTTGTTTCTGTTCTTAAGTCTTTCATCTTTAATATAGCCGTGGTTAAAAACGACTATGTATTTCCTTGATTAGGTTTCCAACTGCTGGCATAAGAACACAAGCTCACCAAAACCTGACATGCTGGCACAACCTCTAAATGCTTAGCAGAGCTTTAGTCTGTTCTTCCCACCTATCCTATGGTGGGCGGTTTTGTTGGTGGGTTTTGGGGGTGTTTCAGGCATCAGATTCAAAACAGAAATCTAGACTGTAAAGGTACTAAATCCATCTCTGCATGGGCATTGCAGGTTCACAAACATACATGTGAATGCACAAATTCCTTAAGAACCATCCATTAAAAAAGAACATAATAAAGAATGACCTGAATTACCATGGCAAGTTAAATTACTTTAGGCACAACATATGCCACTCTTCTGAAGTAAAGAAAACATGGGACAATTTAAAACTGTATTTCTGGTACAGAACACCTTCTTAGTCAAATGACGACTTATATTCAGTTATTTTAGATCATTCCTGTGTTTTCTGTTCAGGTAACACATACCATCAAAAATCAGAAAATACAGCCCCGGGATTTATCACTTTTACTTTAGTCATACCATACCCAAGATATCTACATAAAAGTTTTCTAAAAGCTACAAAACAAGCCTTGCTGTAATCAGAAATGAAATGCAGCGCGTACACGTTCACCCCAGAGGACGGCATGTTAAAAAAAGGAAGAGGTAACAACAAAACACACCCTGGAGAGCTCTAAACCAGATTTGGCTGTTATGCAGCAGAGAGAGAAATGAAACTGAAGTGAGGAGAAGCAGCCTTGTGGTAATGCAACACAGAGGCCAGTCACTAGTGGTGCTCCAGAGGTCAACACTGAGGCCAATATTGCTGAACACCTTCATTAATGGCCTGGACAGCAAACAGGTGTACCCTCAGCAGGTCTGCAGATGATAACATTTGGAGGAGTGCCTTACACACCAGAGGGTTGTGCTGACATTCAGCAGGACCTCGGCAGGTTGGAGAAACGGGCAGAGAGGAATCTCCTGAAGCCCTACAAGGGGAAATGCAAAGTCCTCACGCGGGGAGGAATAACCCCGTCCCTCACTGCGGGCTGGAGGCAGACTGTCTGGAAAGCAGCTCTGCAGAACAGGACCCGGGGTCCTGGGTGAAGCAGCCAGCAACGCGCCTCGGCCACAAAGGCGGCCAACAGTGTCCCGGGCTGCATTAGGAAGAGCACCAGCAGGTCGAGGGACATGACCCTTTCCCTCTGCTCAGCACTGGTGAGACACATCTGGAGTGCTGGGCCCAGGTCTAGGCTCCCCAGTACAAGGCAAACACGGACATACTGGAGCCCGATGAAGGGCTTGGAGCATCGGACATACAAGGGAAGGCTGTGCGAGCCAGGATTTTGTAGCCTCAAGAAGGACTGGGGGCGGTGGGAAAGAATCTTATCGATGCGTATAAAAACCTGATGGGAAGCAGTAAAAAAGAGTGGGTCTGACTCACCCAAGTGGTGCCCAGTGAACGGACAAGAGGCAACAGGCACAACTGGAAACACAAGAAACTTAAAAAGGAAGTTTGGGGTGGGTTTGGTTTCTTTCTTTCATGGTTTCCCCCCCCTCCCTTGCTGTTTGTTTTGTTTTTCTGTGAGGGTGGTCAAACACTGGAACTTACCCAGACAGGCTGTGGCGTTTCCATCCCTGGAGCTGGTCTAGGTGACCCTGATGGGAGCAGGGCGCTTGGACTAACTAAATGATCTCTAGAGGTCCCTTCCAACCTGAACATTAATCTGAGGGTAAAAAACCCACTTCTGTGGTAGGAAACAGAGGAACAGATAATACTCGCAGCAGAACTGGGTTGGTTTTCCTGCTGCTATTTACACCTAACAGTAAAGATGATTAAGCCTCAGCACTACAAAGCTATTTCAAACAGCCTAAAAGTCAAAATATTTGATACCAAGTATTTATAAAACCACCTTTATTTTACCTCAATGTAAGAAACTGCCAGACAACCTCAGGCTCTACAGTTTTTAATAATGAATAGTTACTCATGCATTGCATAAATATTATTACATCATATCTCGTATGTATGCAAAATCAGAACTACAATAAAATAGGTTCCTCTGTTTCAATATTGTATCAATTAACCCACTCATCCACTTAATTTGGAGCTGTAGATGCATCAGGTCACAACAGCTTTAACATCTCACATGCCTCTGTGTCTAAACAGGGAACAGACAGACCATTCTAAATACAAAAAAAAAAAACAACCCACCACCAACAAAAATCCCAACAAAAAAACCTGCTCTACCATAATAACTGGGTGAGAGGAAAGATACCATTACTGTGCTTTTTTATTATGTTTTTGTCTTGCCTAACATCTAATGTATATATCAACACTTCACTTTCAAGATGTAAGTCAATAAAACACGCAGAAATACCTTCATCCCCAAGGTCGGCATTACACAACGTGAGTATAAAATGGATCACAACAAGGACGCTGAACACGGCTCACATCTCAAAGAACACGGCTTTTTTTCCAACTCGGTAATTAATGCATGAGTAAACTACAATAAGTATTACATTCATTTTCCTACAACCAGGGGCATTGATTGTCATTTTGCTTCAGTTAAACACAACCGCATCTCCGAGTCCAACGATTCAGCTCTGCCCTCCCTCGCTTCCCGGCGAGGTGACCTCGAGTACGGCGTCACGGCCAAGGTGACAAGTCCCGAAAGCTGCGGCTTCCCAGTTCAGCTCCCAGCCCCCACGGTCTGCAGTTACGGCAAGGGCCGTCAAGCACTTCCCTCCCTCCCTCCCTCCCTCCCTCCCTGCCTCCCCCCCGGCAGCGCCGAGATGAAACCCTCTCACCTCCACCCCGCCGCGGCCGTCCCCGGCAGGCGGCTCTCCGAAGGCACGGGGCGGCCAGGGAAGGGGAGCGGGCCCGGCGGCAGGGACGCAGAGAGCGGGACCGGAGGCCCCGCGGGCGGACGCCGCGTTACCTCGCTCCCCTCCGGGGCCCCGCAGCGGCGCTCCCGCCGGGAGAGGCCTCCCGGCCGCGGGGCTGCAGCTCCCTCGGCCCGGGCCGGGGCTGGTGTCGCGGCAGCCGCAGCGCCGGCCCCGCCGCCGGACGGCGAGGCGGCCCCGGCAGCGCCTCTTCCCCCGGGCTCTCACCGCAAGTGCGAGCGGCGCAAGAGCGCAGGCGCCGGCGCGGCGCGGGGAGGGCGGCCCGGGGCGGGGGGGGTCGGGGGGCGGGGCCGGGGCGGCCCCTCCGCTGCCCGGGGGAGGGCGGGCGCGTCCGGGCCGCGTCTCCCGCCGTGCCGGCGCCTGCGGGACAACGGTCCCGGGGCTGCGAGCGTCCCGCCGGTTGCTTCCGCCTTCGGTCCCCGCTGCGGCGATGAACGCGCTCGCGGGGCGGCGGGCGGGAGGCACGCGCGGCTCCGAGACAAAGCCGCGATCGGGCACAGGGTCATCGGCCACCGCCGGGGCTTGGGGCCTGACCCCCCCCTCTGACGAGGCTGCAGAGCTGGCAGGTAGGAGGTGCCCTTGGGCCAGCGCCTTGGAGCTCCTTTTTAGCTGTTTTTCATCTCAAAACGGAGCGCGCGAGCTGGGGAGGCTCGTGTGGCGCCGTGGGGGATGTGGCTGGGGAGCTGACGTAGGCAGGATCTCCCTGCGGTTCCTTCCCTCGGGCAGAAATCAATCTGAAACTCGACTTTCCCGGGTGAGTTCGCCTTCCCGGTGGCAGCGTGGGATCCAGGAGCAGCGTCGTGAGTGATAAACCTCATGTTCACCTCCGTGGTCAGAGCTGAGGCTTCTGCTTACCCGCTTCAAACACCCCCCCCGCCCCCCCGTTCTTTTTTACCTTCCAATCTAGAATTTATTTTCCTCTGTGAGAGAAGGGGAAAGTACTGTTTCTGTGAGGTACGTAGTGGTAAGGGGATGGCACGACTTGCAACTGAGGAAACGGTTTCAACCATTGAGTCTTGACGGTGCTGTAAGCCTTTGTGTTCTGTCTTGATGGTCACTGCTTTTTAAACAAGATCGAGCTCGTTTTATACTTTAGATATAGGGAGGAAAGGATTGTAGAAGAGTTGGATTAGTGGGACAACAAGAGGAGGTAACTCATCCTACTTCTACTTACGGGAGAGGGAGTGGGGAGAGGGGGTGGTTTGCGGGGGTTTTTTTGTACTTGGTATTGATGTCCTCAACTTGATTGTCATTTAAAAATGCAGCCAACAAATGAACCAAACCCAAAATCCACAACCAAAAACAACCAACAAAAAAAAAACCAAAAAACCAACCCCAAAAACCCAAACTGGTTTGGATTTTGCGTTTCAGTGGGGTTTTTTTCACTATGGTAAAAATTCTTGTTTTAAGACAGCTTATAGTAGCTTCTCAGTACCTCCCTATTTCTGGCAAATTTGGAAAATTCAAGCCTTGTTCTACACCTATTATGTTCTTAAGTTTAGGCTGTAGAAGTTGTAGGCATTTGAACATCTGAAACTTGGGCCATTTTTTGGTTTAAGTATATGTTTTAAGAAAGTTTTAGTCATGTGTTTAGTGCCATTTGTGTTCAGAAAAATCACAGAATCACACACTCTGCTGACTTGTGCGTCTGTGTATCTCTTTAAATGTGTGTTTTGAGGCTTAATTTGCCTCTGCATAGTTAAAATCTTGATGTTTACCCAAACTGAGTTTTTCGTGAGGCCACTTCACCTCCAGAGCCTGGGAAGCATTTGCTGAAGCAGTGCTGTAACTGACTCAAAGAAAACTCACTGACAACTCAGTGTTATTAAGCAGGGATTCTGTATTACGGTGCCGGGCAGCACGGGGGATGGCTCCTTCCACCCGTGCTCCAACGGGTTAGCAAAACACATCAGTTCCTATACACAAAAATCGTACGTTTGTGAAAATGAATTTGTGAAACATACCTTTGTGTAGAAACTGGAGTCAAATTAAAAAAATCCAAAGCCAACTGAAAGACTAGACGAGGTCATAGGCTTTGAGCAGGGAGGTTGGACTAGATGGTCTCCAGAAGCTCCTTCCAACC
This sequence comes from Leptosomus discolor, assembly GCF_034619465.1. NCBI lineage: Eukaryota > Metazoa > Chordata > Aves > Leptosomiformes > Leptosomidae > Leptosomus > Leptosomus discolor. The sequence continues at coordinate 212,665 of NW_028237950.1, forward strand.
TCGACTGTTCTGTCAATCTGTTCTGTGACAGAAGAATTGCATTTAATAAACCTGCATTAAAAGAGGTTTATCCAACTAGTTTGTATTTCAGATTTTGTTCCTTGTTTTGTTGAAATTTTTTAACTCATTCTGTTGTCTTCAATGACAAGAAGGAATACCTGAGTCATTTCCACGTAGTAGAAATTAATGGAATCAAAACTAAAAACAAGTTTTCAGCTCTTCCTCAGTGTTGAAAGTTTTACAAGACCTTTTTTAAAGGTGTTTTTTTCTTTTATTTTATTAAGCTATCTTGAATATTCCATAGTAGACGAAACAAATCTAAGAGGGAGATGGTCATAGACCTAGGGATTATTAGTCAGATGACTGAAGAACTTGCTGAACACTAGAAAAAAGAAAACAAAACCAACCCAAACCCCTCGCTCTTGCCAGATCCAGTCCCTGAGCACCTCATCACACACCTGAGCTCAGCACTGGACACAACTTAGTGCAAGGCAGCAGCAGCAGCTCATGCTGCTGCAGAGCTACACTTTCAAACCCCAACCTGTTTGTGAGGTAGCAGGGTCTGGTTAAAGCTGTTGGTTCTCTGAGTTCATTGATAACGTCAGAGTTAAAGAAATTAGACCGAAGCCATTCAGTACAATACTTGAATGTGTAGTGCGTCAGGCAGAGGGCTTTTGAGCAGTGATTGAGTTGCTTACAAAGAACAGAATCAGGATTACATGGGGCTGTTCTTGGATATTTTGGGATTTTCAGTCCTTTGCCACCCATGTGTGTAATTTTCAGCTATTTTGTTTTTTATTGTGAATGGACACAGTGAATACCTGGCTATCAGTGCTTTTAAAGCCTTACTAAAGCATTGAGTAATAAATAAATAGGGCTGGTTTTTCTCATGTTGCTACCTCCACATGCAACATTTTGTGATGTCTTGAACAAGGTGACAGTTCTTAAACTTTTGGGTTTTTATGCTTCCTATACTACTTGTGGCATCCTCAGGCAGAAAGCACGATGCCCAGAGCAAAGCAGCAGACTTTTGAACTGGGCTAACTTGGATTCTTCCCTTAGTTCTCTTGCTGCAAAGCACGTTCTAGTTACTCCTCACGGTTAAAAGCTTGGAGGCACAATTACCAGCTGACACAGCTCCCGTGTCATTTCTCTGTTTTCCCAGATGTTGAAATAATAATGCAGTGCCTCATTCCTGGAATGATGACTGGGAAAATGCTCACCAGCTGCATGTTATACTGTGTTTTCTTCAGTGTTCTGCAAGTCCAACAAAACTACAGTTTAGTAAACGCTTGTTCCCTGACTGCAGCATGGCCATCCGCACATGTTGTTGCAGCCTGTTGGGTGTTTATTTTTCCATAGGTAAAAATTAGAAGTACTTGATTTTCAGTTATTAGGTCTAAATGATGAGGAAACACATGGAAAAGTTCCACTGTATGTGATAGAAAATGTACCTTAAAAGTGAGAGCGTGGCTGTTTATTTTGGAAAACTGGTTGTCCGTGCTTTAAATTCAGGAAATGTGAGTGTGTACTCGCACAGTTGGATACAGCCGTGTTTACTCTGCATTTCTGAAATTACAGTGACTGTATCCAACCTGTTGTGCAGTATCGTGTGGAGTCCCTGGTGCTGCGTATTGCAAAGCCAACGAATTGTGTTCCTGGGACACCCAGCATCCAGCAGCGAGCTCAAGGGAAAGCCCTGCAACGTGCTCCCTCAGTACCGGAGCCAGAATCCCGCTCCTACGGCAGTGCTGTTCTCGTGTGAGCCTTCCAGCCGTTAGAGCCTTCCGCTGGGATAGCGCACAGCTACTGGTTTTCAGCCTGCCTGGGACAGGTTGAAAGCTTAGGGAAGTAAGTGGTTCATCTTTTCTCACAAACTTTAATCTTTTCGAAGGTACTGAGAACCCTTGGGTTTCATTGGAAACCAGGGGCAGGTGTGAATAGCACCATTTTCTGCTACACAATAGAGATGATAAAAATCTACCCTGTGGGTGTGTGCATGCACACACACATACTTATGCACATCAATAGGTATTTTTAATTAAACCGAGAATTAGACTGTTCTGTTAAAAAAAAAAAAAATCAGCTCTGTATGTCCATGTGTGTAGGGCTGTCCCATTCTTGTGGTGAGGCCGGTTTTTCCCGTTGCTTCAGACTAAGTTAGAATGTCACATAAATGTACTCCCTGTTTTCCAAACTGGACTGGTATTATTCGACTGTATGTTAATAAATGATTGTTGTTCTCTTTTAACAGTTGTAGTTCATTCTGGTCTTAACTATGCAAAATGGAAAGATACAATGAGTTACTCTGTGTGGCCTCTCTTATGGAGCTTAACAGCGATTCTGTTGATTTGAAATCTCATGGGTCATTATAACGTGTTATTTGTAATTGTACGTAGCTAAGAAATTTTGAATGACAGTATGTTTGTTTATAGCTGAGATTATAATTGTGACTGTATCCTTGCTAGTGTTACCAGCATTTAATGTGAGTTGGTGGGTTTCCTTGCTCGGGCTGTAAATGAAAGAATTGTCGTCATATTTCATTTTCCTCTTTATCAGACAGGATGCATTCCAATCTGGTCGTGCATCTCTCAGAGCCCTTCTTGACTGACTGTACCAGATTAGAGATGATACCGCAGTATCACCCAGTGGAGGAGCTTTTGTCAAGGTGACGCTATCAGGGCTCTCTGACAGGCACTTTCCCTTCCTGTCGGCCGAGCAGCTGGAGATCAACTTGATCTTGTGGTTTCTCTTTTGCTGTATTACGAGCAGACAGAAGGGGGGGAGGTTCAGTCTCCCATTTCCCCATGTTTTTTGGTATTTGTCAGATGGCTGAACTTCTGGCAGTTCAGGAAATATTTACACTTTATGCTTTCATGTACCCTGAAGGCTCATTTCATCAATAATTCAACTGTGTTTTACTTGTGCAGTTTGGGGATCAAACAGTAATTATCTGTGTGTAACACGTCATTCTTCCTCTGCCTGTAGAGCAGAATGTCTTCCCAGAAAAAGAGTCCTGGTTAGGGAGATGAAACTCCCTGACCTGCTTTCTGTTGTTCTCATTTTATATGAGGTGTCTGCTGGCTGCTTGGTAAGGAAGTAATAAATATGGCCTGGAACTCTTTCAAATAATTAGCCAATCACCAGCATACACCTATTTAACGTAAACCACAAACTTCAAGTAAAGAATATTTGCAGAATTTTTAAACAGTGTTCCTTTAGCATTTAACATTTTGAGAATGAACAAGTAAGTCTTGAAGTCCCGTTTCAGTTAACAAGGGTATCTAACCAGTGGGTGAGTGGGGCTGAGGAGAACAAAGAACAACAAGCTGTTTACCCTGCCCTTTAGAGCTTTGCCTGCATTCGGAGTTGCTCGTGGTAGTTGTGGGAAGAGCCAAACCGTTGGTGCCTGAGGCACCTTGCACATTAATTTGTCCTCTGAACGGCGATTATCTTAACAGTTCTGGGTTTTGCTTTTATTGCTCACTCTTTAGGTTGGGCTTTTGAACGTGATTTTTTCCTTGGTTCCCTTTGTGGCAACCTTCAAGAAGAAAGGGTGTGCTGGCGGGAGTGCTGGGAGGGATCTTGGAGCCGAGGACGGCGGTGAAACAGCCCGTGAAGGCTTATGAGCCTGACAAGGCTGTGACTGGAATGCCTGCAGCTCGGCAGTCGGGTCTGGAATTTACAGCTGACGTCACGTGCGGTGCCAGCGGTGCTGATGGCTCTGGAGGAGGGCCGGCGGGGGCGGGGCGGCGCTGCCGCGGCGGGGGCCGCCGCTGGGGAGAGCGGGGCCCGGCCCGGGGCTGGGCTGGCGGCCGGTCTGGGCGGCGGAGAGCGGCGGAGCCACCGGCTGCTCGCTGGGGGCTGCTGGGGAGCGGCGGCCCCGGCCCCGGCGGCGTCGCGGGGCTCCCGGCGGGCGGGCGGTGCCGGACTCCGCTGCCCGGGGCGCGGGGCGGCGCAGGCGCAGCGCGGACCCGCGCGGGGCCGGCCGGGCCGCGGGTGCCGGTGCCCGCGGGGCAGGAGGAGCCGTCGGCCGAGCGGGAGCGCCGGGGACCGGGGCAGGCGGGGTCGCAGTGCCCGCGGCGGGGCCGGGGCAGGGGCGTCTTTGGGCCTCGGGTAGCGGCGGGGGGGGCGGCAGGCGGCGGCAGCGACCGTGCGGGAGCCGCCCGGCCCGGCCCGGGTGCGGGGAGGGGAGGGGCCCCCCGGGTGGCGAGCGGTTTCGCTGCGGGTGTGGAGCGAAGGGCGCGGTAGAGGTTTCCGCGGGGCTGCCCCGTCCGTGCGGGCCAGGCGGTCTGGGAGCCGTTCCGGCTCGGCCCCGCTCTCTCGCGGGCCAGGGCCCCCAGGGGTGCGCCCTGGGGCTGCGGTGGCTTCGCGTCAGGGTCGGGACGGGCCGTGGCGAGGAGTGAGGCGGCTCCGACATGGCCGGGCTGGAGCTTGGGTCAGCCCGTCCTGCCCTCCCCGCCTGGGAGCCTTGTGGGGGAAAAAACAGCTTGTCCCGCAGTTTTTTCTTTTTCTTTTCTTTTTTTTTTTTTTTTTCTTTGATGACCAAAGGACGATGGCTTTGTGCTGGCATCAGAGCCGATAATCCCGGGAAGTTTTCATTCCCGCTGAGCAGTGCTTGCACAGCGTCCGGGTCTTTTCTGCTTCTCCCACTGCCCCAGCAGCGAGCAGGCCGGCCGTGCGGAAGAATTTGGGAGGGGACAGAGCCGGCACAGCGGGCCCCAGCTGACCGAAGGACTGTGCCGTACCGTGTGACGTCATGCTCGGCAGTAAAGAGCTGGGGGAAGAAGGAAGGGGGACACGTTGGGAGCGGTGGCGTTTGTCTGCCCAAGTACCCGTAAGGCGTGGTGGAGCCCGGCTCTCCTGGAGGGGGCTGCACGCCTGCCTGCCGATGGGAAGGGGTGACTGGAGCCCTTGTCTCGCTTTGCCTGTGTGCGCAGCTTTTGCTTTGCCTCTTAAACGGCCTTTATCTCCACCCACGAGTTCTCTCACTTTTACTCCTCCGATTCTCTCCGCCGTCCCACCGGGGGGAAGTGAGCAGCGGCTGTGTGGGGCTGAGCTCCCGGCGGCGGTTAAACGGCAACTGTGCCGACGGCTGCTGTTCCTGCCCAGAGGAAAAGCCGGCAGGGGATTAGGTGTGGAAGAGGCGCGGGCTGTTGGTTTTGCTGTTCAAAGTGCAGGCAAGGATAACGAAGGGGTTATGACTGCGAGGGCAGAAGGAGGGTGGGGGCGCTTTGGGAGAAGCCCCGGGCTGCGACACTGCGAAAGTTGGGCAAGTTCCTCCCCGCGGGGCAGGGGGAGGCTGCAGCCGCTCGCCGCGACCCTCTGCGTGAGAGCCCGGCCGGGAGCCGCTGCGCCTCGCCTGCTCCTCGCTGCGGGGGGAGATGCTGCAGCCCAGGAGGTCCCGTCGGGTCTGGTTCAGCATCGGCTGGGGCAGAGCCCAGGCGCTGACGAATCTCCTTTCCCCGCGGCGAACGCGCAGAGACGTCCCGGCCCCCGCGGTGCTGCCGCTGGTCGTGTCCGTCTGAGCGAGAGGGGTGCGCAGCGCGGTTCCCGGGACAGAGCGGGCCCCCGGGGAGCCCCTGCTGGCGCCTGGTCTGCCCGTGCGTGAGCCGGGCTGTGCCGGCGAAGGACGATTTGAGAGAGGCACCTCTGTCTGGTCGGGGGCGTTTCCAGCCCCCGCAGCCCAGCCCCCGCCCTGCCGGTCTCCTCCCTCCCGCCCTGCCCCGCCCGCCCCCGCGCTCCCAGCGGAGCCGCAGCCGGCGGGGACTCGCCCGGCGCCCGGCACGTCCCGCCCGGCGCCCTCAGCCGCCGGCCGGGCTCGCCTCTGCCGCGGGCGGACCGGCCCCGGGAACGGCGGGGAGCGGGGGCGGGAGGCGGGGACGGCAGCGGGACCCCCCGAGCCCCGCGTCCGCGGGAGGGGCCGGCGGGAGCGGCTGCCGTGAGCGCTCCGCTCTCCGCACGCCTCCGCGGGGCGCGCTGGCGCGGGCGGTTTGCGGGTAGAGAGCGGGGTGTCTGTGAGGGGCCGAGCGCGGTTTGGGGGGAGGTGGCAGCCGCTCCGGCCGGAGTCGGTCACTGCCGAGCCGCGCCGTCCCAGGGGAGGGGCGCGGCGGTGACGGCGGGGCCGGGGCTGAGCGCTGCCGCCGGGGCGGGCGCTGGGACGCGGCTCTGTCCCCCGGGCGCTGCGGGGGTCCCGGCTCCCGGCTGGTCTCCGCTGGGCGCAGGGACCGGGAGAGGATTGGGGCGGCGGGCGATGCCGAGCTGCCAGGTCGGAGCCGGGCGAGGAGAAGGCCCGGTCTCTCGCTGATTCACGTCAGTCGTTGCCGTTAAAAGGATTCGCGCCTCGGGGTGCGAGCCCTCGGCCCTGCCCCCTCGGCGTGTCCCCTGAGCTCGGCCGTCCCTCGGCCCCCCCCGAGCGGGAGCGCGGCCAGAGGCGGAGCGGAGCGGGCTCCCCGGCACCCCGCGCCCCGCAGGCGCCTTTCGGGTGCGCCATTAGTGATAATAATATCCGTTCTTTTTGTAGCGAGATTGAGGATGGATGGGGGAAAGCGATGGGAAATAATCGCCTTTTTTTCCGGTGGAAATAAGGAAACGTGAAAATCATGCACTGGGGGGGGGGGAATTTCAAACAGAAAGAAAAGGCTTTTATTGGGAAAAATATGTCTCTAATCAAACCTGTCTAAATTAAATGCTGTGTACAAACCAGAAGTCACCAACCAGCAACCCGGAGCCCCCGGGAGAGCCGAGCGCTGGGCGGGCGGCCGGGCTGTCCCCGCCGCTCGGGGGGAGGGAGGGGAGCGGCGGGGCCGGCGGCGGCCGAGCTCCTGCGGGGAGACCCGCCCGTCCCCGCCTCCCCATCCCCGGTCAGCGCTGGCGGGACTCGCCCGCCCCGGGACGGCTGCGGGCGGTCTCGGGGCTGCCGCTGCTGCCCACCCTGCCCTCCCCGGGCGTTTGCGGGGCGGACGGACACCCGCCGCCAGGGCTGCCCGGTGCCGGGGATGCTCCCGCCGTGCCCCGGTCCCGCCGTGCCCGGGGCGGGGGGGCTCTCGCCCCTGCACCCCCCGCAAACCCCCTCTTTTCTTTGCCCCCCCCCGGCGCCGCCGTAAAAGGCGGAGCTCTGCAGGGGGCGCGTCGGGGACGGGCGCGGGTGCCCCCGAGCGAGAGGCGACTGCTGCCGGGCGGCCGCTGGCCTCGCCGGGACCGGCGAGGGGCCCGATCCCGTCCGGCCGCGACTTGCCAGCCGAAGCTCTCCCCTCCCGCTGGCAGCGCTTCGCCGGCGCTGTCGTGCCGACCCGGCGCTCCGCTGTGACGAGCTTTAGCGGCAGCGGCGCTTCCCCGCACGCTCGTCCCCTCATCCCGGCCCCACCGTCGATTATCCCGGGCCAGCCCGGGAAATGTCTCGAGGGGCAACGGCCGGGGGCCGGGCCGGGCCGCGGAGCGTGGGTGGGCTGCTGCGCGCCCGATCCCGAGACAGCTCCGGGACTTGATTTTCGCGGGGGCCACTGTCGCCGCGGAGCCCGGGAGAGCGGCGCTCCCCCCCTCCCCTCCTCGCCCCGTGTCCCCGGCACTGGTTTCCCCGCGGGAGGGGGGAGCAGTCGGCCCCCTCTCCCCCGCGCCGCAGCCGGCGGCCCCGCGGCTCCCCGCCCCCTCGCCCCGACCTCCCCGCCCCGCTCCGCTCCGCTCGCCACCCGGGCCCCTCCGGGAAGGGGCTCTGGCCCTGTCGCCCGGGTCCTGCCGCTCTGGCCCCCCCGGAGGAGGGCAAGGAGGGGCCGGGGGAAGGAGCAGGAGCGGCGAAAGCGGCGTGAGAGGGAAGGAGGACACTGCCCCTTCCCGGGCTCTCTCCCCCCGCCCCGTGGGCAGAGCCCAGCTCGGCCAAGGCACGGGCGGGCCGGGGCCGGGCCGGGCGCTCTGGGGGTTCCCCCGCGGCGGCACCGCCGCCCGGCCTGGCAGCCCCTTCCCGCGGCCCCCCGGGGCCCGACGGCGCCGGCCCCGAGCCGAGGGAACCGCGCGGCCGCGCTCCCGGCGGCACCGGCAGCGCGGGCAGAAACGGCTCCGACCGGAGCGGGGCGCCGGGCGCGGGGCCGGGGCCGCTGCGGGGGCGTTTGCCCTGCGGGACAGCGGCGGGGCCGGGGGCTGCGGGGCGCTTCCCTCCCGTGAGATGCGAGGAGGAAACTCTTCCCGGGAGGGCGGCGAGGCGCTGGCACAGGCTGCCCGGAGCGGCTGGGGCTGCCCCTGCCTGGCAGGGCTCCAGGCCAGGCTGGACGGGGCTGGGAGCGACTGGGCTGGTGGGAGGTGTCCCTGCCCAGGGCAGCGGGTGGCACTGGGTGGCCTTGGAGGCCCCTTCCAGCCCAAACCCTTCTGGGATGAGTCTGGGAAAGAAGCAGTGCAAACACACTGTAAGCACCAAACTAGTATATGTTAATCCAGCTTTGTGATGGGAACGTACACTGCAGCCTCTGCCTTCCTCAGTCAGTACACATGGATTACATCAGCTGCATACATTAAAATTAGGGAAAAAAATCAATGTCAGACTGGTGACTTCAGCTCTGTTCGCTGCACAGATTCATCCAGGAAATGTGTCTGTTCTGCGAGGGAAACAAACAAAAAAGGACAATAAACCCAGTAAATAAACCTCACAGAAAAGTCCTTACACCAGAAAGAAAACAACAACAATTCAAACAAGAAGAAAAATGTCAAATGATTCAGTCTTCTGGGGATATTCTAAAACCTGATGCTTTGGGGTGGGAATTAGCTTTGTATTTGTTCTGGCACCATTTACTCCAAAATATACCACACTAAAGCATACAGCCCTAGTGGGGGGGAGGGCGGGGAACAACACCCCAAAACCAACAAACAAAAACATGTCTCTGCTTTTATTCACCCAACATCCCGGGGAAGTTAGATAATGGAAAAGTAATTCTGTGGAGCCTTGCTAAGTTTTAATGCATTTGTAATCATTAATTATTCTTCCAATATATTGAATTTATTCACAATGAATGCGAACAGTTTAAACATCTTGTCTCTACAATGGAAAATTAGATATTTATCATAATTATTTGTCAATATTAGAAAATTGTTTAATCTTCCTCCATATGCAATCTCTCCAAGCGGGCAGAGAGATCATTCTTTCTAGTCTAATTCTGTTTAGGATGACTGAACACCTACACAGAACGTTAAATGCTGCTTCCAAAGTGCTCTCAAAATATAAGTAACCCTCTTCACCACCTCTTGAGTGGGTAAATATTGCACCTTTTTTTAAAGGGAGTAAATAATGTCATTTAAATCTGTTTATGGTAGTGTAACCCAGGAAAGATCTCAAAGGAACTACTTTGGTATACAAGCAACAGGTACCCAGAACATGGCTCAGCCCAGTGGGGTCGGTAATTTTCAGGAATTCTGACTAATTGTGATTATTTGAGTGTTGGATGCAGCTCACTCGGCTGCAATGAAGAAAGCTCACGCTTCAGTTACCACACTGACCTAACTAAAGCTTTGGACAGTGTTAATCCGCAACTCGACCGAAACCAAATGGCTTTTTTCCAGTTTTTGTTCCCACTTGGTCTACTTCGGGAAAAAGGCCACTTTTTTTTGATTTGAGGATTTGCCTTTTCCAGAGCTTATTTTTCCAGGGATGAAGGCAGAATTTTTTTTTTCTCATTTTTAGAAAAGGCACCCAAACAAAGTGGGCTCAGAAGGAACTTGTGTACCCCTTCAATACTGCAACTTGTGATGCCTGACATTCCTGAAAGTGTTACAGATTATTTATTTGTTTATTTTAACCTGGATAATGATGATATTGGCCACTAGCTCCTCCTCGCCCCCGGTCTTTATACTACCTCTAAAGCCAGGATCTCTTGAGGTAGAAAAGAAGAGAAAGACATGAGGAGATTTACACTAATCAATTTCCCTAAGTCAGAAATATCTTTTTCTTTTCTGACTGTTCTAGTTACACCTATAGCTCTACTAATCAGAAAAATACATTTCAAGACGTCTCACTGAAATCTTCCAGAAATTATCTCAAATTTATACTTCCACGAGGTAAAGGGTTCTCGCTCACCACCTGCAGCAAAGCTCACGACCAAAGTGCACCCATCTGCCTCTCACAGGACTGTGAACTCCGCTCACAACCACAAGAGCTGTTTCCATAGCAACAAGCGAATTGTTCAGGGTTACAGATGACAGAGCTCCTGCATCCCTCTGTCAGCAGGCTGACAAATGAACCAACAGAGCCTTCAGTCAAAAAGCTGCCTCTCAGATCATGAGGGACAAAAGGGGAGACGTTAAGTTTCTGAAGTAAGTAGGAACACAGACAGCAGGACTCCAGAAGACCTGCCCTGGACCGTGGAATCCATCACCTCCACCTGCCCCCAGCATCTCAGGTGACCAGGCCCAGCATTCCCATCACACAGTCCTCAAACTCCACCTTAAACACGGACTTTGGCTTTTCCACCCACTCCAGCCAGGCTTTTGCAGTTCAGGCTGTAAACGAACGACCAAAGCCACCCACCTCTGTCCACACCAGCGTGCAGGCATGTCAGCAGGCCCTCTGACACCAGGCTTTTACCAAGAGCACCTTTGCAGATCTCGCTGATTTCCTGCAGCCACAGTCACTGCCCTCTGGTTTGCCCTGACCTGGAAGGCTTTGGGGTGCTGCCTCCTCCGTTGGGGTCAGGGCTTCTACTTCCACGCTACCAGAAGTCTCATGTGGTACTTCCCTGCTGGCTGCAATACTAAGGAAAGCGGGAGGCTCTGGTTCTTTGGTGGTCTCCATGGGTTTTTCCTTTGATGTTTTCTTCTCTGTCGAGCCAGATCCCCGCTCGCGGTGCCTGGAGGCAGTTTTGTTCCTGCCCGGCCTGGCCTGCGTAGCTTTGGGCTGTCCCCGCTCGGGATGTCTGCTCCAACCCCTTGTTCCTGCTCCGCGGGCAGTGAGTCTTGCTCCTGCCCCACTTGAACTGGCCGGTTTGGCCCCTGCCCCAAACTGAGGTCATCCAGTTTTCCCAGTGTCCACTCGGGGCAGTTGGTTTTCCTCCTGCTCAGCTCAGGGCAGTTCGTTCTGCCCCTGTTCCACCCGGGGAGACTTTCTTCTTTTTATCCCCCGCTGGGGCATCCCGTTTGGCCACAGTCTTGCTCGGGTGCCTTTTGCTCATCACGTCCCCCTCGGTTCTTCCCCTCCCTTGCTTGGGGAGGCTCCTTTTGCCCCTTCTCCACACAGGCTGCCTGGATTTACTCCAGCCCTGCTCCGGTGGCTCTTTATGCCCCTGCCCAAATCAGGGTGGCTAGCTTTGCTCCTGCCCCACTTGAGGCACTGAGTTTTGTCCCTGCCCTGCTCCCGCCCTGCTCGGAGTGCCATTTTTTGCAAAGTTCCCTCCTGAATCGAAGAAAACTCAATAACAACCCAGTGTTATCAAGCAGGGATTCTTTATTGCGGCGCTGGGCAGCACGGGGGATGGCTCCTTCCATCTGTGTGCGCACAAGCGTTAGGATTCTTGCCTTATGTTACAGCTTTTATATATATTTATTCCATTTCTAAGGAAAGGTCGGGTTATTCTAATCATTTTCAGGAATTCATTAACATAAATTCCTCACATAGTCCCGCCTCAGCGTCACCTCCCAGTCCCTGTGGGGAGGGTTTCAGGAAGATGCAGCCACTCTTGCAACTGTCGTGCTGGGCAGGAGAGTGATAGGCAGTAGTCAGATGAACTAAGGACATTCTTGGCCAGAGGTAAGGAAATGAGATATCCGCAGGCCAGGGGATGCTCCAGGCTGTAAACAGAATGTCAACAAATCCTCTGACTTGGGTACTCTCAACCTGATTGCTAAAGGAGAGGGAGGTGGAGGGATCTCAGAGCTTTCAGGTTCCTGTGGAAGATTTAAGGTCTCTGAGAAAGGAGCTGAAGATCACAGTTTTGCTCCCCCCCTTTCAGTCATTGACACCCAGAAACTTCACCTGCTTTTCCTTCCCCTCCTTCCAAAACCTGACCAAGGGATGGCATAAAAAGGAAGCAGCAAGGCCCTAGGACTTGGATGGCCACGGTGTTATTTATTGTACAAGCCATGGAGAGTCAAGGTGGGAAGTGAGTCTGCAAGTCTGAATCAACAAGGTCCATGGCCAGGCAAGGCTGTGTCCATGGCTGTGTCTGGAGAGCACTACACCTACAGCAGAGATGAAGCTGGGGCTGAAACTCAGGCCTGGCTTCAGTGGCCTCCTGGGCTGATGGAGAGAGGTGTGGGTGGAGGCCCCAGGGGAGGCTGGTGAGGGACAGGAAGGTCTGTGGATGCTCTCAGGGCCCTGTCCCTGCCCCATGGCACCCCACCTGCCTGTGCCCTCCACAGCCCAGGTTCTCATTCCCTGATGTGCAGGGGCTGTGCTCTGCTGCTGGCCTTCCCCACATCCCTCCAGATCTGGGACACCACAATTTCCCAGTCACTACAGCCAAGGCTGATCCGTGACCAGCTCTTCCTCTTTTGGGAGTAGCAGGTCCAGGCCAGCATCAGACTGGGTGGCCCATTTGGTGTCAGGATCTTCTCCACAAGCCCCCGGACTGTTTGTGTCCTTGCTTGGCTCTCCAGTGAACACCAAGGAGACTGATTCCTCCAGAAAAGCGGTGTCCCAGATGATGAGACTTTCTCCATTCCTCACCCTGACAGCATGACCTGTAACTCTGTCCCGGGTCTGGCTGGGATGGAGTTAATTTTCTTCACAGTCGCCCTTACAGCGCTGTGCTTTGGCTCTGTCGCTGACACAGCACTGACAACACACAGAACCAGTGTTCTGGCTACTGCTGAGCAGTCCCGGCAGAGCATGAAGCTTTCTCTTTTTCACCCTCTTCCCCCACAGTAAGTGGGCTGGGGGTAGCCAAGAAGCCGGGACAGCTGACCCAAAATGACCAGAGGGATATTGCATACCATAGGACGTGGTGCTCCTCAACAAAAGCCCAAGGAAAGGAGGATGAAAAGAGGACATTTGTGGTCATGGTGTTTGTCTCCCCATGGCACCGATACCTGTGATGAAGCTCTGCTTTCCTGGAAATGGCTGAACCCCTGCCTGCCCGTGGGAAGTAGGGAATGAATTCTTCATCTTGCTTTGCTTGCACACACTGCTTTTGCTTCAACTCTTAAGCTGTCTTTGTCTTGGCCCACGAGTTTTGCTGCTTTTTTCACTTCTGATTCTCTCCCCGATCCTGCTGGGGGTGCAAGGGGAGAGTGAGCAATTGATTCTGGGCGTTTAGCTGTTGGCCAGGGCCAAACCACAACTAGTTCCTACCACAGTGACCTTTCTGGGCTCTCCTCTGACCCACACGCAGGCTCTCACCTACACTCTTGCCTGTCCAACAGAAGAGCTCAGGTATCTGAGCTGCCCTGACATCAAACAGGAGATCTGCATCGTTCCCGTTGGTCTCTCCTAAAGACCCTGCCTCTCCACCCACCCCAAGAGCCGTGGGAGCTGTCCTTCCCCACCCCAGCCCTTCTTCCACTCCTGCCACAGCTCTGTGGTGGCACATGGGGCTCCTGCTCTCTGTGCCCCAGGCTGTGGGGCCCATTTGGGCTGCAGCGCCTCAGACGTGGCACCAGGGCCAAGGGCGGGCTTGTCACCTGGAAACCTGGTGGCAAGAGATGGGACGCCGTGTGTGGGAAGGCTTTGCTTGCCAGCAGAGGCACGCTGGAGGGGATGGCAGGTGGCAACGTGCTGATGGCTGAGGTTCCCACCATGAGAGCAAGAGCTGCAGTGCCCGAGGGCCGAGAGAAAGAGGCCTGGGCTGTGCAGCCCTGGCAGGAGAGGGGTTGGCTGTGCCAGGGGACTCTGCAGCATGGTGGGGCCTGTGCCAGAGGTGGAGCCCATCTCCAAGAAGGACCGTGATGCTGCTGGAATGTCCCTGGGGGAGGAGAGCCCGTGATCCAGCCGCACAGCGGACATCCTGCTGGAGGCTTGTCAGCTCCAGAGCAGCTCTGCAGAGAAGGCCCTTGGGGTCCCAGAGGACCAGCTGAGCCTGAGCCAACATGGCACCCGCGTGGCCAAGGCCAACAGCTCCTGGGCTGCATGAGGAAAGGCCATGCTGGCAGGTGGAGGGAGGTGACCCTTCCCCTCGACTCGGCGCTGGTGAGGCCACACCTGCAGTGCTGTGTCCAGTGCTGGGCTGCCCAGGGCAGGGAAGCTGTTGACCTACTAAAGGAAGCCCAGTAAAGGCCACAAAGGTGGTGTAAGGGACTTTCCGTACCTTCCATAGGAGGGAATGCTGAGAGAGGTGGGACTGTTCAGTCTGGAGAAGGAAGCTTGGAGGGATTCTGTTACTGTGAATGAATACCTGATGGGGGGGCATGAAGACTTGGGAGCCAAACTCTTCTTGGTAGTTCCCAGCGACAAGACAAGGGGTGATGGACAGGTAAACACTTTTTGACTGTGAGGATGGTCAACCCCTGGAACAGGGTGCCCCAGTGAGGTGGTGGAGTCTCCATCCACCCACCTAGACATGGTCCTCAACAACCTGCTCCAGCTGAGCCTCATGATTTGAGTGTCTTTAGACGACCATTAGAGGTCCCTTCCAACCCAAACTGTTCATGATTCTATGATTCTAAAAGCTCACTTTGGTGAGGAGTGGGCCATCAGAGTCCTCTTGGGTGATGCTCCTGGGCACCTGAAAGAGAAGAATGTGTCCAAACGCAGGCAGCACGGACTTAGCAAGGATACATGCCAGGAATTCCCTATCTAGCCTCATTTTGAGGATTCTGGCTGCAGTTTTGAGGGCCCAAATCCTCATTTTGAGCCTCCAAAGAGCCCTTGTTAGTGATGCAAAGCCTCAGGTTTTCGTACCAAAGCATGGTTTGAGGGACCAAAACTGAATCTCGGGTTTGAAACCCTCATTTTCATTTCCAAAGCCCCGTTTGAGTGTCCAAAGCCCTATTTTGAAGGCCCAGACCATCCTTCAGAGAGGGCAAAGCCCTCTTCTACAGCTGTACGCCTGCACCGGAGTACCCAAAGCCCTGTGTTGGGGATCAAAGCTTCATTTCTAGGGGCCACAGAGGAACCAAGAGGTTCCCCTCCCTTGCAGGGTCCAAAGGGTCATATGTAGCACCTAACCCATCCTTTTTATTGCCCTAAGCCTCATTTTGAGGGCCAGAATTCTCATGTTTCTGGTCCAAACCTGTCTTTTATTACTCACTGCTTTTCTTTTAGCACCCACAGTTTCATTTGCAGGGTTTTAAACCCTCAGTTTTAGGGTAGAAAGGTTCTGTTCAGGGTTGAAAGCTACATTTATAGTATCCAAAGATTGAGTTTTCCTTTCCAAAGTCTTAGTTTTGGCTTCCAAAGCCTCATTTCAAGCTCCAAAGCCTCATTTTTATGGACCAAAGGCTCCATTTCAGTTTGCAAACTCTCACTTAATTTTGAAGCTTCATTTTCAAGCTCCAAAGCATCAATTGTAGGAGCCAGGCAGCAATTTCTAGGGCCCAAGAAACATCCTGAGTGTCCAAACCCTTCTTTGGAGAGTCCAAAGCCCTCTTTTAGGGCTCAAAGCCTTAGTTTGTGATCCCAAAGCCTCAGGTTTAGGGTCCATAGCTCAGATTCTAGGCGTGAAAGCTTCATTTTCATGCTCCAGACCCTCCTTTCAAGGGGCAAACTCCCCACTTAGGGCTCAAAGCCTCAGTTTCTCCAGGTCCAAGTTCTCATTTTCAGCACCAAAGACCCATTTTTAGCCTGGAAAGCCCCATTTGTAGGGCCAAATCCGCATTTTTAAGGTAGAAGCCTCTCTTTTCACACCCAGGGCCTATTTTTAGGACCCACAGTTCCAGTTTGAGGCTCCAGAGCCTCGGTGTTTGGGTCCAAAGCTCAGTTCCAGCTTCCAAGGTTAATGCTTTTAAAGGTGCAAAGACTCATTTGAAGGGCCCTGAGGGTCACTTGGAAGCCCCAAAGTCTCATCTGGAAGCTCCAAAACCTCATTTCCAGAGCCCAAAGCCTAAATGATGGTGACCACAGCTTCCTTCTCACTTTCCAAACTGGAGGTTTTGAATCAGAAGCCTCATTTCGGGCTCCAAAGCCTCATTTTTAGGCTCCAAAGGGTCAGGTTTACTTTGCAAAGTCTCACTTTCAGGCTCCAAAGCCTCGTCTTGAGGATCCTGCCAAGCATCTTTAGGGTCCAAGAAACATCCTGAGTGTCCAAACCCTTCTTTGGAGAGTCCAAAGCCCTCTTTTAGGGCTCAAAGCCTTAGTTTGTGATCCCAAAGCCTCAGGTTTAGGGTCCAAACCCTTTTTTTAGAGTACAAACTCCTCCCTTGGGGCTCAAAGCCTCGTTTTCTTCATGTCCAAAGCCTCATTTTCAGCCCCCAAACCCCATTTTTAGGCTGGAAAGTCCCGTTTGAGGGACTCAAATCCTATTTTTTAGGCTCCAAGCCTGGCTTTTAGCACCTATAGCCTTTTTACTGGATCCACAGTTCCACTTTTAGGCTCCAAATGCTCATGGTTAGGCTCCAAACCTCATATACAAGTTTCCAGGTTTACACTTTTAAAGGTTTGGAGACTCATTTTAGGGGCCCTGAGCATCATTTTGAAGCCCCAAAGTCTCATTTGGATGCGCCAAAGCCTCATTTCTACAGCCCAAACCTCAGAGCTGCTGTCCACAGCCTCATTCCTACTTGCCAAACTATTCGTTTTGGCTTGGAAACCTTCAGTTCAGGCTCCAAAACCTCATTTTGCAGATCCAGGCAGGCATTTTGAGGGTCCAAGCCAAATCGTGAATCTCCAAACCCTTATTTGGTGGGTCCAGAGCCCTCCTTTAGGGCTAAAGTCTCACTTTGAGGTCCCAAAGCCTTCCTTTCAGGATGCAAACCCTCCTTTTAGCGTACAAACTCCTCCCTTAGGCCTCAAAGCCTCATTTTCTTCATGTCCAAAGCCTCATTTTCAGCCCCCAAAACCTATTTCTAGGCAGAAAGCCCCATTTCTAGAGCCCAGATCCTCATGTTTAGGCTCCAAGCCTGGCTTTTAGCACCCACAGCCTTTTTATAGGACCCACAGTTCCAGTTTTAGGCTCCAATCCGTCACGGTTAGGCTCCACAGCCTCATTTACAAGTTCCAAGTTTTATACGTTTAAAGGTTCTGAGACCGATTTTATGGGCTGTGAGCATCATTTTGGCCCCCCTCCGGCTCCAGTTTCAAGCCCTCTCCACCAGCTTAGCAAGCCTATGCCCAAAGACCCTCTTCCCTTTCTTTGACAGACGGAGCCCCTCAGCCCCCAACAGACCAGGTTTCTCCAAGCGAGCGCCATGGTCTAAGCAGCCAAACCCCTGGCTGT
The DNA here is from genome assembly GCF_034619465.1 of Leptosomus discolor. NCBI lineage: Eukaryota > Metazoa > Chordata > Aves > Leptosomiformes > Leptosomidae > Leptosomus > Leptosomus discolor. The sequence goes on from NW_028237950.1 coordinate 229,947, forward strand.
GGCACCGCTCCCGACAGCAGTTGCTGACCTGCCAGATTTCACTGGCCCTTTCAAAGCCCTTTCCTTTGACCAGGAGAGCTGATGAGAAAACCACCTGCACGCCAGAGTCTTTTACCATCGCTCCCAGGGCTCTGAAATCCTTCGTGATACTCTGCAGACGGCTCCTGGCTGTATCCCTGGTGCCCACATGAAGCAGCAGCAGTGGGTAAGAGCCAGGCGGCTGTCCGAGGCTTGGAAGCCTCTTGGTGACATCCCTGGTACGAGTCCCCAGAAGCTTGAAAGCTTGAGGCTTCAAAGCCTGAGTCCCTTTGAACAGGGCCAGAACAGAATCAAGAGGGAGTTGAGGCAGTTCTGGCATTCATCTGACGAACCACAAGCACGGTTTTCATTTGGTTCTCATTAAATACTACCTTTTTACAAAGTCAGCTTAACAACTTCTGTAAAGATGGGGGATTTCTGCAGCTACAGGGGTATAAAGGATCTGGGCACGTTCCTGTCTCAAGGTCGGACTGACTAGCATGAACAGCCCAGAGCTCCGTGAGCCCTGACAGATGTGCACGTCTTCACTGGTACAAGTCATAGCGCGGCTCGGGAGACCCCCCGGGGAAATACACCCGTCCTGAGAATGACATTGAGCTCTGGGCCAATGGAGCCGCAGTTTGTTGGCGAGTTACAGGAAGCTGCGCTGGGTCGTCATCAACAGCAGCAAACCCCAGACGCCGCATTTCATCTACAAAACAGCCACCAGAAAAATACACCGGAGCAGCCCAGCGCTCTGACATCGCAGACGCAAGTTCCTGGTGTCTCCGGAGCACTGAGCACACGGCCGAGGAACCTGGGTTTCCAGGAGGCCGGCAGAGCGCCTCCCCCCCGCCTGCCAGCCTCAACGGTCCGTGTGTTCGCGCTGGTTGAGCGAGCCAGGGTGCCGTGGGCCTTTGGGAGGAAGCCAGCTCTAGGCTGAAGGAGGACTCTGGGCTCCACAGCACAAACTGAAATGTCACCTTCAAGTGTCACACAATCAATTTCTCTATGGACAGCCTGCAGTCAACTGTTGCTACTTTGGTTTGGTAATTTTAAACCCATAATGGAAGGGCCTGGTCAAGAACAAATGTTCTCTTCACCTGACTCTAGTACCTCCTCTAGAAGATTTCTGACCCCTGCTTTACAGCGTTTGGGCAAAATCTACACCTCCCTCAATACCACTAACTCAGAACAGGTACTGCTAATGTATGCGCCCATCAAGCTGGGAGAAGCAGACAACAAAACGCCACCAATTCACACCACTGCAGTAAGCAGTTTTGCAATTGCTGGCAAAGTTTTATCCGAGTATCAGAAGAGCAAACCACAAGCTCCCTGTTCATGAAGAATGCTCTCAAGGCTGTCCTCCCCCAGCTGTAGGACATGAACTGGTGCATTACGCCCTCCAACAGATCAACGAACAAAAGCTGAATCGCATCAGCTGGGAGAGGTAACCAGCTCCCAGGCGACACAAGCATTAGCTGGGTACAGACCACACAGGAGCCCTCCACCCCCCCCCAACGGTCCAGGGCTGCACGTCCCTTTCAAGTAGGAGCCAAAAGACAAGGAGGTCCCACAACAAGCAGTCGTGCACCGCAACCGCATCCGTCTGGCTTTGCACTCGCAGTAGGCTGTCAACACCTCACCCAAGCACTCTTACTTTCGACAAAGCCTTTTTAACACAGGTTTTGCCCAGAATCTCACAGTACAGAAGATAAAAGGGAACTTTACATTTTATCTTCATTAACTAATTTCTGGGATGTAAAAGATCCATTCCAAACTAACAAAGAAATGACAAAATACGACGTTCAAAGTTTATTAATGCAGAAGACTTAGAGATGAAACAAAATTCCACTCAAACGGGAAAATTTAGTACTCGACCACAACCACCACAAACTTGTGTAGTTGAGCTACCAAAGGAGTTACAGTAACGTGTTATTTCAAGCAAACTTAAGTCATGAAACATTTAAAAGTTCTACTTAACTTGGTGGATTAAGAGGAATCTTCCCCAAGGTAAACTTTTTGGCTTTGAATTGTTCCACCTCTTCAGCTGTTAATTTGCTCACTGGCGTACATAAATTTTCTGATGTGCTGTTACTTGTGACCGCAGAAGATGTTGATGTCACGTGATGTCCAGAGGCGCTGGCAGTCTGTCCAAAACCAGCGCTGCTTGAATGGGAGGGAGAAGCTGTACCTGCTGCATTTGAATCTCCAAAGGCTGGAAATGGAGCGGTGCCTGAACGGTCCACAGCCGAACTGCCAAACCCTGAAAAACCAGTGGGGTTGGAATTCCTGGTGGTTCCAGAAGTTTGAAATGAGAAGGAGGCTGCAGATGGAGTTGCCAAGCTGCCAAAACCAGCAGAAGGGGGTACACTAGGAGAGGACATCAGTCCAAACGCAGGAGGATTAGAATCAGCAGAGGAGCTCCCCAGAGCAGGACCGACACGACTGGAACATGTTTGAAAGGAGCAATCGCTGGCACTAGTACTGCTGCTCTTCACAGGAAAGCCTGCAACTATAACATTTGTAAGAAATCTTAGAATGTGCACCCCTGTGATGCTAAACCACTGCTGTATTTCAATAATGCAGTAGAAGAGAAACTCAAGAAAATGTTTCACTGTTGGTTCTTCATGCAGGAACTTACCTGACAACCCAAAGCCTGATGTTTGCTGTCCTCCAAATCCAAAGACAGGCAATGGTCGAGTGGTCGTCTTCTTCAATTCAGGTAGCTGAATAAAATACCAAAAGCATAAAGGAAAATTAGATTCCAAAACAGGGAAATGTCTTTCGATAAATACTTGAAGCAAAAATACAGCGGCCCAGTGCAAGGGAACACAACTCAGACCGAGTTAGACACCGATCGCTTTCATCACGACCCCGTGCTCTGGCAGCTACAAACAAAACGCTGTAAAGCCACACGCTGTTCTCTGTAAAACACTCCACAAACACAGATCTATCACAAGGTACAGGTTTTGGTCTGTCAGGCACTGGCCTGAACGCCTCTTCCAGCTCTCGTTCTCCTCTCTCCCCTGTTTCAGTCAGGGTTTCAGGACCCTCTCCCTGTCACTGCTGTGACTGGGTCTGTTCCCTCACCCTGGCACACCCAGCCTGCTGTGCTAAAGCTCCAGTGGCACTCCTGCACCTTCCGCACGGAACCCACCAAGGGCTGGGATCATCGCACTAAAACTCGAACGCGCCTCACGCGGACTCCGCTCCAACCAGCTGCCTCTGTCTCCCTGACTGGCTTGAACTCCAGCATTCCTTTCCGACACATCTAGATTCACCAGTGTTTGTCACCTTCCCAGAACAGCTACGTAGCCAAAGAGCTTCTCTCCCCCCTCTCTACCCATTTCTCCTTCTGGTACCACCAAAATGCTCCATTGATCCTAAGATGGCCTGGAGGACACTGCTGGTCTCATCTGCTGCTGACACCTTGGAAGAGTCAACATCAGCACGTGGAAGAAAAGGTGGGGTGGACATTCGCCTCTCCCTAGACGGGCACTCGACCGGATCCCAGCCTCAAGCTGCGGTGACCTGCCCGTGGCTGGCAACGACAGCATTCCAAACCTGGGACCCAGCGGCTGCCTCGCTGACATGGAACCGTCCTGACCCGCTGCTCTCCTGAGTCACCTACAGGGTTTTACAACACCCGCCTGCAAGTCACTGAGTTCAGGACTCCACAGAAAGGTGGAGGTAAGACCCCCAACGGTGTTCACAGACTTTCACTGTCGCCGGCCTCAGGCAGTGCCAGAACATTCCGTCCCGTTTCTGTCGCCTATGAAAACCACAGAGAGGCAGAGCCGGGGCAGTTTGCAAACTGCCAGCGTTACTCTCTTCTGCAATTGCTCCTGACACCCTTTCTGCTCTCTCTGATGGGCCCTGCGGTGTGCCAGGGTCACGGTCAAGGTCTTCGTGCCGCCAGTCAGCCCAACGCTTTCATGCCAGATGTTTTTCAAGGCTGCAGTGCCAGAACAGAACACATCCCAGCTGAGATTTTCAGAGCAGTTCACAGAGCTGGCGTCAAATTGCCAACAAATCCAGGAACCGCATGTTTCCACGTCTCAGCTACTGAGGGGCAAACACGGATGCCCTAAAAGAATCACGTCTGGCTGGCTGTAAAACAGAGCATCCTGCGATCTTCAAAGCAACACCGATCACCTACTGATGTGAAGTCAGCAGAAGTGCAGTTAAATACGCTGGTGACAGCCAACGCTTCTGGGGAACGTTTGCAAGATCTCTGCATTAAAAACGAGGTGGCACGTTACAGTTCTCATGTCTTAGAGATCTTTGCAGCAGAAATTAAGGTCGGCATTTGCAGCACAGTTTGGTGGGATGTGCCTAAAGAAATGTGAACCTAAGAAAAAAAGTTACATGGGGAACAGAAACATTTTACCTTTCATTAGCACTTACCAAAGCTGCTTTTGTCGATGCCTGTGAAGCTTTCAGCTGGCACAGACGATTTTTCCATTGTTCCGCTAACTGTTGGACAGAAAATATCTAAAAAGGGGGAAAAGAAAAGCCTGGGTTTATTATTGGCGAAGACTTAAAAAAAAAAGTAAAATAGTGATCTGACAACTAAAGTGAAAGATTTCTACAGTTAGAAAAGAAACTTTATTAGGCCAAGACGACAGGAGCTGAAATGTTTGTTATTAACACAGAATTCCTTTCCACTGCCCTTAAACAACTTTTTTATTTCCTGGGCCTTTCTGAATCTAAGTTCTATCACTGTCTGAATCAGGTGCTTAGGAAAAAAAAAAAACCACAACACAACCACCACCCACCAAATATGTCAGTTTTAAGGGTAAGAGAACAAACTCTCCAGCCCTGGTTTTATTTCTGGCTTGTCCACTTATGTGCTCATTAAGCTGAAGTCCTAAGATCTGCCTTGGCTTCTCTCACATTTTCAGGAAAAAATGCCCCCTGTCACACTACTATAATTCAGAGCCCTTTAACAATATCATCCTACAACATTCAGCTTTGCAGAAATTAACTTCCTTCAATCAAATCAGCCCCTTTAATGTGATCCAACAGATTACTGCAGGGAACATACACAGCAATAACTAGTGCCTGTGTCCGTCCCATAACTGTGATTAAAGTATTCAACAAGGAACTGGCAAGTCATTAAATCATTTACTTCTCGGGAATATAATATATATACACAATACAAAAATATTATATATATATATATCTATAATATAAAAACGTATGTCTTGCTGCTTCTCTAGAAATGTATACACTCCTTTAGCAGTATCTGCTATTTTCAGCATTAATTCCCCGCAACAAAGGTACGTGAAAGCCCAAGGTCAAATAAACTTCCCCAGAGTTCTACCTAAAGCACTCCATCTCCAGCTAGAGCAACCCAACAGACGAAGAGCGTACAAAGGATGAGGCTGTGGAGACAGGATTCAAGTAATTTCTACAAACAACGCACAAGAGCGGGGCCAAGGCCAAGCCGAGGCGTGTCTCGGTTTAGGAAGCCCACACGTTGAACGGAGACTCACTCAAGGGCTCTTGCCACCCGTTTCGGAAGCCCAGATCGGACAGGTTTAGCCCCTGTTCTCAGGCATAAAGAGCAAGTGACGGCCGAGCACACAGACTGGCAGCTACTTTTGCAGTCTATTTGGTGCACAGGAACTTAAAAATATCTTGGCGTTCAGATCATCTCCTAGAGTTTGGTCATTAAACGTACGGTACAGAGTCACCACCTGAAGAACAGACACAAGTCCCGTCTTGAAAGGTGTTCCCAGAACAAGCCAGCATTTTTTAAATACTTACACAGCTTTGAACGTTGAAATTTGCTCTGCAGTTGTAACACTCCAGGTGCAGCTCTTCTGGAGACAAGTCGGAAAACCCTGCGAGGAGAGGAATCATCAACAACCTCCAAGAAAACATAGTCCTACTCCCAAGTGCCCTGTATAGTCATGAAGAAACGGGCCTCGGTACCTCACCGGTAAGTCAGTAACAGCTGGAGACACAACAAGGATTCGGGAGAGAACTTCAAAGACGGGAATGTCCCAAAGGACTTTGCCACAACCCAATATTCCTTTCTGTGGCACCACAAGGCAAATCATCCCCTTGCAAATGGCTCCACAGAGGTACAGCAGCGTGGGCGAGCGCAAGAAACATCCTAAACAGCTTACTGTAAACTCCCAGACCTATGGTGTTTATTAACCAGTAATCTGTTGGTGGTTAGAAACAAGGACAGTGTGTTCTTGTCCAAGACGTCTGCTAAACAGGATTTATGATGGTACCCGTTGTGTGTCATCTTTGAATCGTGACCAAAGCACGTACGAGCCAAGAGCCTGCAAGCCAAGGACATGTTCCTTGACCAAACATGGTCCATTCGAGGACTGGTCGAGACCTCCGACTCACGGACCACCTACCCAAAGTATACCTCCTACTCACCAGGGAACAATGGAAGACTGCGACAGAGGCTGCACGCCCATTTGCATCAGAAGCGAGAAGGGAGGAACCAATCATCGAGAGGATGAAATTGAATATGCATTGTATAGACTGAATCTGTATGAATTTAATGTATAAATGTTTGCTGACTGCAACGGGCAGGCGGACATCTTGGGGAAGGATCCCACGGCCCCGGTGCGCGTCGTTCCTAAAGGACGTCTCTGCTTCTCTGACCGCGCGTGGAGGTGGTTTCCTCACCCCTGCAGACCTGCAGCGCCGCCGCGCGGGGTCGCTCCTCCCCAGGGGCAGGACCCTCCGCTGGCCCCCGTTAAGCCCCGCTGGCAAACGAAGCCAAAAGCAGCGAAGCCCCCGGAGGTGTTTCCCCCCGTTCTCTTTCTTGAGGCCCATTGTGCAGCGCCCCCAGCGCCAGAGCAGCCGCCGCCGCCGGCAGCCCCAGGCCAGAGCCACGGCAGCGGGGCCGCTCGGCCGCGCAGCTCCCGCCGGCAGCGGCCGCCGCGGAGCCCCGGGCGCGGCCCGGCCCGGCCCCGCCGCTCGGCCGCCGCCTCCAGCCCCCGCCCGCCGGGCCAGAGGCCGCCCGGGCAGCCGGGGCGGGTCCTGCGCCGCCGCCCCCCGCCCTCCCCCCGCGCTCGCCGGTACCTCGGGGGTGCGGCGCAGAGGGGCCGCCGCGGGGCCGCTCCTTCCCGCAGCTCTCGCCGAAGCGGCCGCGGCCCCGCGGGAACAACTCGCCGGAGTGACGGAACCGATGGCGGCGCCGCCCCGCCCCCCCCTCCCCCCAACGTCCGCGCCGCGGGACGGGGCTGCGGCAGCGGAGGGGCGGGGGAGCGGGAGGCGGCGGCAGTTGGTGCCCAGCGCCGCCCCCCCCAACGCCTCCATCGCCCTCAGCGCCACCACCACCCCACCGCCCTCAGCACCGCCGCCCTCAGCAACCCCCCTTAGCGCCGCCGCCCCCCTCACCGCCACCAGGAGCGCCCCCGCCGCCAGGCGCGGCGCCGCCAGCGCCGCCCCGGGGCAGCCGCCGTCCCAACGGACCCAACGGCCGCCTGGCTGCGGGCAGGACGTTCCCGCGGCCGGTGGGGCAGGGCCCGGCTCCCCGCGTCCCGGGAGGCAGCGGAGCGGGTCCGGCGGCGGTGGCGGTGGCGGCGGGGCGGGAAGGAGGAGTGCCGCCCCGCGGAGCGCGGCCGGGCCGGGCCGGGAACGCGGCGAGGCGAGAGTCGAAGTAACCGACGGCCGGGAGCGCCGGGACGTGAGCGGCGTCGCCGGGCACCAAGGCGGAGCCGTCGGGAAAGCGCGGCCGGGCTGAGGGGGAGGGCGCGGTGCTGCCCCGGGACAGCCCGGAGAAGTTGGCCCTTCCCTCCCCTCCTCCTGCAGACGAGGTTTTCGGCAGCTCCAGAAGAACCAGCAGCTCCTTAGCCCGGGTGGCCAGGCCTCCCGTTTCCTTCCGGAGAGGGCCCGCGTTATCCCTCGTCTTCCTTCTGGCGCTGACGGACCTGCAGCAGCTTTTCTTCTTGCCCGCGGTGTCCCTGGCCAGGTGCAATTCCCTCAGGGCCTTGGCTTCCCTGGCCTGACCCCCGGCTGCTCGCACAATCTCGATGTATTCCTCCCAGGCTACCTGTCCTTGCTTCCACCCTCTGCGGATTTCCTTTTTTTCTTTGACTCGATGCTTTTTAAAGATGGAAAGAGTCGGTTCAGGCACCCTGAGCATCATTTTGGAGCCCAAAGTCTCATTCGGAAGCTCCAAAGCCTCATTTCTGCAGCCCAAACCTCATAGATGGTGTCCACAGCCTCGTTCTTACTTTCCAAACTCTTAGTTTTGGCTTCCAAAGCCTCATTTCAGGCTCCAAAGCCTCGTTTTGAGGCTCCAGGCAGGCATTTGGAGGGTCCAAGGCACATTGTGATTGTCCAAACCCTCAGCTGGAGGGTCCAAAGCCCTGTTTTGGGTATCAAAGCCTTAGTCTGAGGTCTCAAAGGCTTATTTTTAGGGTCCAAAGCTTGGGTTCTAGGGCTCCCAAAGCCTCATTTTTATGCTCCAGACCCTCCTTTTAGGGCACAAACTCCTCTTAGGGCTCAAAGCCTCATTATCGGCATGTCCAATGCCTCAATTTCAGCACCCAAAGACCCGTTTTTAGGCATGAAGGCCCCATTTGCAGGGCCCAAATCCTCACTTTGAGGGCCCAAGCCTGGCTTTTAGTACATGTTGGCTTGTTTTAGGACCCACCGTTCCAGTCTGAGGCTCCAAACTCTCAGTGTTGGGCTCCAAAGCCTCATTGACAAGGTCCAAGGTTACACTTTTAAAGTTTCAGGGACTAACTTGAAGGGCCCTGAGTGTCATTTGGAAGCCCCAAACTGTCATTTGGAAGCTCCAAGGATTCATTTCCAGAATCCAAAGCTTGCCTGATGGTGAACACAGCCTCGTTTTTACTTGCTGAAGTCTTGGTTTTTTGCTTCCGAAGCCTCATTTCAGGCTCCAAAGCCTCATTTTGAGGGTCCAAAGGGTCAGTTTTTCTTTGCAAAGCCTCACTTTCAGCATCCAAAGGCTTGTTTTTAGGGTCCGTAGCTCAGATTCTAGTGGTGAAAGCTGAGCTCCAGCTTGAGGCTCTGGCCCCACTGATGGGCTCAGCCGTGGCCAATGGCCTCCCCTCCCAGAGCTGCCCTGTGCCCCCTCCCGGGCCAGAGGGCCCTGACTAGGCCCAGGCCGTTGCAGTCATTCCCAATTCAACATGGAACAGGAGAGCGGCCACAAACCCAACCCCAGCAGCTTCCCCAGCCCTGCTCGGCCTAGGCTCAGCCTCGCTCCTCCCTTCCTGGCTCCTCGGCCTCCTCTGCTCCCCGAGCGGCACAGGGGGACGCGGAATGAGGTTGTGGCCTCCCCGATGGGCCTGTGCCAGCACAGAGCTCCCCAAATCCCGAGACATCAACCTCCCGCACTGGGCGTTTGCACCAAGCGCCGCAAAACCTGCACAGAAGAAAACTCCCTGCAAATCACACGTGGAAGGTCAGCGCGTGCTTTTAATGACGGCTTTGGCTTTTCTGCTTGTTCTCTTCCTTCTCCTTGCTGGGTGGTGGTGGCCCTTGTGCTTCACAAACCGGCTGTGGGGATCATAGCCCCGCTGCGGGGATCTGCTCTGGACCCTCTGCCTCAGCAGGGTTTGCTCCTGAAAGGCGCCAGGTGCAGGAGCCAACTAGGAGGTACAGCACCAGGAGGTCTCCAGAGCTGCACCATCCCTGGGAGGGCGGTCATGTGTGTTAGGACCAGCTCTCCTCCGCCGCCTGGTTGAGTGATCGTAGTCTGTTGTGTCCACGAACCGGCTGCGGAGATTGTAGCCCTGCCGGAGGGTTTGCTCCTGAGCGGCACTGGGTCCAGGAGCCCACTGGCAGCAGCAGCACTTGCAGGTCCATCGAGCTGCACCGCAACTGGGACTGTGGTCACGACTTGGAGCACCACTTCTCTGCTGCCCAGCTGAGTGGTCATGGTCAGTGGTGCCCATAAACCAGCTGAGGAGGTTGTAGCCCCACCACAGGGATCTGTTCTGCTCGCTCTGCCTTGTCAGGGTTTGCTCCAGAGAGGTGCTGGATGTGGGCGTCAGTGGGGAGCAGCAGCTGGAGGTCCCCAGAGCTGCGCTATCCCTGAGAGCATGGTCACGAGTTGGAGGCCCAGCTCTCCTCCGCCACCTGGTTGAGTGGTCATAGACCGTTGTGTCCACAAACCGGCTGCGGAGATTGTAGCCCTGCCGCGGGGATCTGCTCCGCTCCCTCTGCCTCGGCAGGGTTTGCTCCCGAGTGGCACTGGGTGCAGGAGCCAAGTGGGAGAAGCAGCTGGAGGTCCCTGGAGGTGCGCCATCCTTGGAAGTGCGGTGATGAGTGTTAGGACCAGCTCTCCTCCGCCGCCCGGTTGAGTGGTTGTAGTCCGTCGTGTCCACGAACTGGCTGTGGAGATTGTAGCCCTGCCGTGGGGTTTGCTCCCAAGTGGCACCGGGTGCAGGAGCCACCTGGGAGATGGAGGTCCCTGGAGGTGCGCCACCACTGGGAGCACAGTCACGAGTTGGAGGACCAGCTTTCCTCCATGCTGCATGGTCAGAGCCCGTGGTGTCCACGAACCAGCTGCGGAGATCAACGCCCCACTGCAGGGATCTGCTCCGGACCCTCTCCCTGGCCCCGTTCCTCCGGCAGCGGGATGAAGGGCTGAATCCTGGTCCTGCAGAACCCCCCTGCTCACTGCCAGCTGCCCTCCGACTGAGGAAGGAACGGACGCGTGATGGTGCTGGTGAGGAAGGCTGCCTTGGTTCAGTTTTCAGGTCAGGGCGCCTGGAGAGAAAAAGAGTGATCTCTGGTTAGGGCTGTTCTCGCAGCCTCCTCTGAGCTTCAGTCATTTTCTTGGGGCGGTTTCTATGACAGAGAGAAGATGTAACCAGGACCACAGATGGGAAACGTGACCAGCGTCTTCCCACCAGGTCTCCCCTGCTAGGGCAAGGCCTCATCTTCATACCCCTTATGGCCTCCATTTTGTAGGATCGTGAAATCACAGAGTGGTTTAGGCTGGAGGGACCTTGAAGATCGCCTAGTCCAATCCCCTGCCATGGGCAGGGACACCTCCCAACAGACCAGGTTGCTCCCAGCCCCATCCAACCTGGCCTTGAACACTGCCAGGGAGGGGCAGCCCCAGCTTCTCTGGGCAGACTGTGCCAGCGCCTCACCACCCTCACAGTGAAGAACTTCGTCCTAAGATCTGATCTAATTTACCCTCTTCCGGTTGAAAATCCTTACCTCTTGTCCTATCACTGCGCTCCCCCATGACAAGTCCCTCCCCCTCTCTCCTGCTGGCCCCCTTTACATGCTCTTCTCTGCTTTAGCCAGCTTCAGATCACTGAAACACTTGGGAGGGTGAGAAGGAAAAGAGCAAAGCCAGGGAAAGGAAAGCTGTTCTGAGCACCTTCTAACACTGCTCTTACCTGACATAGAACAGTAAGTAGGCTTCCTGCTTGAGAACTGTGCTGATGTCACAAGGATTCACAGCCATGTCATCCATCTGGTACCACAGTCCATCGCTGGCCTGTACAAAAAGGCACCGAGATCTGGAGATGAAGTGCAAGGTTTCTCCACAAAAACACAGGTTCAGAAAGCTGCGGCACCAAGAGGACGCCCCAAACAAATCCAGCCCAACCCCTAAGGAGACCCTCTCCCCCAAAACCTTGGCTGCCAGGAATGCTGCCAGGAAAGTTTGTCTTCCCCAGCACACGTTGCTCCCTGGCTGGGGAGGAAGTTGCTCTTCACCTTTATGTAGCAGAAGTAGTGTCCTGTACCACAGCTGCCACCTGCATGGACCAGGACAGCATACAAGGAGTAGAGGAGAGGTTCCCCAGCTCCCTCAGATGTGTATGGGCGAAGGTCCAAGTACTCGGGGTACTGCACAGCCTACGGCGAGAGCAAGAGGGCTCAGAAACCATCCTGAAATAGTGCGTGAAACAGCCTTCCAAGGGCCAGGGGTTCACAAATACACCTCCGGGGCCCGCGCACGTTTGCTTTTCCCCAAAGCAACATGTCATGGTTTGGGTGGCGGGAAACTGCTCTTGGCCAAAGCAGCTCTGTCGCAGCAGAGCACAGGCTGGTCTTCCCACGGGAAGCCTCATCTCCCCGGAAGGGAACATGGAAAACCCAACGTGACCAGCTTGGGAAAGAGCGCACTGCTTCGGGAAATCCGCTCCGGGAAGAGACGGTCGCGCTCCAGCTGCCTACGCACCTTGCAGATCTTCCTGCCGGTGAAAACGTCGTACCTCTTCAGACACAGCGTGAGGACCTTGGGTGCGCGATGGACAGTGAGCCCCTTGGAGGCAGCAGCCATCCTGTTGCAGCTGGAAAGCAAGCACAGAGCCCGGTGCTGAACTGCACCCTCTTGCTGCCAGAAGGCCAGGCTGCCTTCCCTGTCTCACACACCCCTCCGCTCTTTCAAGGCTACTCAGCACCGTGAGGCCATAGGAAGAGAAGCTGCATCTCACCGTTGTGCATTAAACCCAGGGGAACAGGTCACTTGTGCTCAGTGCCGTGCAGCACCTTCCCGCCGGATCTGGCATTAATAATGGCGTCGGCGATCATCTTACCTGGCACATTTAAAGCAGTTTTGGCTATCCAGCCGCTCGGGTTCCACAAAGCCCTCCAGGGCTGCGGCGACAGACGAGGCTGCCTGGAGGAGTGTGAAGGAGAGCGCTGAGCTCTGGGAAACATCCTTGCCCAAACTCTCACGAGCAGTTTATGCCAAAACCCAGCTCGGTGGTGCCGAGGAGAGCCACCGTGAGCCCATGAGCCGTGCCCAGGAGGAGGCAGAATGAGGGTATTTGGCTGAACAGTCCCTCAATTCCCAGGGATTCCCGGGGCCATCAAGAGCCGTGTCTCTGTGGCACCGCTCAGCTCAGCTCCCGACAGTGTGCGGGGTCATCCATAATGAAACCAGCACAACCCATCAGCCTGGGCTGGGAGCCAGACGGGTGCAGGGGGAGGGCAAAGGGAAGAAGGACGAGAGTACATGGAGGGTGCAGAGAGGACAACGCGTGCTTGTGCAGCTGAAAGGCAGCACCTCCACACAGAGCAGTGCCATGGCCTCCCCAGCAGGACACCATTCGTTCCACCTCCCACCCGCCACCAAGCTCTCCTGGGTTTGCACTAGACACGTTTAAGCCCACTGCGTGGATTGTGGAAAGCTACAGGAGCTGTGGGACGTCTGGAAGCACAGCTACAGAGCCTCTTACTCTGATATCCAAAGGGACATCCAGGAAGGCCTCGTAGGACTCGGAAACGGCTCTGCAGCTCAGGCACATGACTGGAAGGCAAATAAAATGCTCAGCGACAGGGGAAGTTGACTGGCTGTGCCAGCTTACGCTCTTCATGCCGACCACGCCAGTCACAGCATCAGTGGTTTACCCCAGGCAGACAGAAGGGCACCGGCAATCCCAAGGGGAGCAATAGCTGTGGAAAAGTACCTCTGGATCTCAGAGAGCCCCAGAATATTTGATGGATGGTGGTGGTTGATTGAGAAGAGGTGTCCAAGCTGGAAAGCAATGGTAAGGCAGAGGGTTAGTTATCTCCTCTGAGAGTTTTGCTTTGTGTGAAAGCCCTGGTTGTAGGGTTTCCTTGACGGGAGTACATCAAGGAGCTCCAAGGGCTCAGGAACACTGGAAAGGTTGTCTGCTTGTGCTTACTCGATGTTTCCGTGCAGACAAGCTGTCTGCCTGGCATTGACAGTGCAGAGGAAGAACTCGTGGGTGTCTCCCTGCTCGTCAGGCTGGAAATGCTCTCCTTTTACTAAGGAAGAAGTAGTTAGTTGTTCTCTCCTACAAGAAGGAAAGAAAACCTGTAAAAGCACCAGAAGCGACTTACGATTGAGGACATTGATGACGGCCGTAGGACGGATGGCACTGATTGAGCAACTCAGGACCTTGTTGACGTGCTCTTCCACTGCCCACATCACGCAGGTGTCTTGCTGGAGACCTGAAGAGGGAGGAGGGAAGGAAGAAGCTCCTCAGGTTAGCAAAAGAGCCGCAGGGATGGGAAATCTAATGGTGATCTTGACATTCTAAGTCGCCGCTCCTCTCCTCCCAAGGTCCCAACAAGCCCGGGAGAAAACTTTCTTCAGAGGGATGCTGAACTGACCAGAGTTTTCTGTGCCATAAGCAAAGACTCGCAGGAATAGGGACTGAGAGCCGGGGCTAGAAAGAGGTGCCTTTCTGAAGGTGAACACACCTAGATACGACAAGCGGCTTCTAGGCTTGAGTGTTCTAAGAACACCCACTCGGGGGGCCAACAGAGAAGGGCTGCTTTTCTCCTAAATCAAATTCCAGACTCTGGGAACCCTTGGGGTGTGCACAACAGATTGACACGGAGATGTTCATGAAGGCACTCACATGACTGGCTGTGCTCCCGAGAGAGCGGGTAGTTGCCCAGAGGCGGGGTGTAGGTCAGGCACTGCAGGACGGAGTTGAGGAAGCATGAGTTGCCCAGGTTGTAGAGTCCCGCTCCAGCGCCCCGTCGTTGCTGCCAGTCCAGGCAAATCTTCTCTGGGGAACAGAGGATCCTTTGTGGCGGAGCCATCCCTTCGCAACGACTGCAGGGAAACGTTTGAAAAGAGATGAAACAAGCAAGCACCTCACACAGAGGGTAACCCTACGGACGTCAGATCTTCCCAGGAGCAATGTCATCTCTCAAAGTCTGGTTCCTAGTGACAGAGGAGTGAAAAAATGTGTTTTCCTGCAACTAATTGAGAACACGTGGGTAAATCTGTCTGCTATCGGGAAACGCCCCAGAATGCACTCTGGGCGGTCAGCACAGCGACAGCCAGGGACAGAGCATCAGCCACGTCCGTTGCCTATGGGGATTCACAAAGGCCAAGGCTGCTGGTGAAGCCCGTACTCACAGGAGTCGTTCCCCATTGCGGCCATCGCTCCTCTCAAGAACAAGGGGGAAAGCTTGGGATGACCAAGGGTGTCGGGACATGCTCCAGAAAGAGAAGATTGGCGCCAATCCTGTCACCTGATGGCAAAGAAATAATTGTAGATCAACGAAATGACTTAGAAAAGCCCCAAAGGTAACCCACAGATCAGCACCCGCCATCAAAAGTGTCTTGGTGGTAGTGGTAACTGCTGCAGAGCTGCAGGCTGGTGGCCCTGCTATCCCTGTCACGGGACTCGAACTGACAGCAGTTCCCAAGGCCCTTTGGAAGACTGCATTGCGTGCCACCTTCTCAGAAGAGGACATGCTGCTGACCTGTTACCAGCGTTAGCAGCAGAGCCCTCTCCTTGTGCGCAGGAGCAACGAGCTTTCGGCCACGACTTTAATGGCTGCCTTTGCCAGGCTCCTTTTCTGTCTCCCTTCCGACCCATCGGTGAGGGTGGGTGGGCTCCTCGTGACTCCAGGCTGAGCCCAGCCCCTCAGGCCACCCCCCCACTTGCCTCTCCTAGGCTACGGTAAAGAAATCAGAACTAGCAAGTAGGATCCCTACCCACAGCCCACCTCTGGCCGGCCTATGCAGGTGCAATAGCTCAGCCCCAAGCTCAGAAGGCAGAGACCAGGCTGTGCTTCTCTCCCGTACCTACCTACCTACAGTCTGTCCCAAAAGTCAAACCATAATTACCTTTGACAGAGGACGGATGTTGCAGACAAGTGGCCAGAAAACGAGAAATGGCTGGAACAAAGTAGCCGCGCCAGCAGCAAAGGAAGGACCGAGCTACCCCGAAGGCCAGCTCAGCCTGACTGGCTCTCGCTGGGCCGCTTGTCGGGATACCAAGCCCTGGCCAGGGGAGGTCACAATCATGGGGCAAGTGCCGCATCGCTGCCCCTTTGGGACACGGGGCTGTGTCACAAGCCGCTGGGCTTCCCCAGGCACCGCAGGCGCCGCTGGCCAAGGGCTGTTTGTCCGCCAGCAGAGCTCCCACCTCTGCCCTGGGCCGCCCCAGCCGGGCAAATGGAAACCTGCCCAGGGCCGTGAGCGCGCCTGTCCCCAGCTTCAGCCGGCACAGGCGGGTTGCTGAAGGTTTCTTTTCCACTCGTCCTGGGTCCGGGGCTGTGTCCGTGAGCCTCGTGTAGCAAAGCCCCTGCTCTCTCACAGCGTCATTTCCAACGCCTTTCGTCTGCCCCCAAGATACAGCCACGGGCTGACACCGAACAAGCGCTGCCCGAGAAACACCTTCAGCAGCGGCACGGGGTTGAGCTTCACTGGCTGCCAGGCCCCTGTCCGGCTGCGCTCTCGCCCTCGAGCTCCCAAACTCCTTTGTGGGCAGCTCTTTGCCACCTTCCCATTTCTCCTGCCTCCAGGGTTTGTTAGCTCTCTGTCAGCCACAGCTTGGCCAGATCCCCGCTCGCGGTGCCTGGATGCAATTTTGTTCCTGCCCGGCCTGGCCTGTGTAGCTTTGGGCTGTCCCCGCTCGGGACGTCTGCTCCAACCCCTTGTTCCTGCTCCGCGGGCAGTGAGTCTTGCTCCTGCCCCGACGAGGCAGCTGGTTGCTATTCCTGCCCCACTTGAACTGGCCGGTTTGGCCCCTGTCCCAAACTGAGGTCATCCAGTTTTCCCAGTGTCCACTCGGGGCAGTTGGTTTTCCTCCTGCTCAGCTCAGGGCAGTTCGTTCTGCCCCTGCTCCACCCGGGGAGACTTTCTTCTTTTTATCCCCCGCTGGGGCATCCCGTTTGGCCACAGTCTTGCTCGGGTGCCTTTTGCTCATCATGTCCCCCTCGGTTCTTCCCCTCCCTTGCTTGGGGAGGCTCCTTTTGCCCCTTCTCCACACAGGCTGCCTGGATTTACTCCAGCCCTGCTCCGGTGGCTCTTTATGCCCCTGCCCAAATCAGGGTGGCTAGCTTTGCTCCTGCCCCACTTGAGGCACTGAGTTTTGTCCCTGCCCTGCTCCCGCCCTGCTCGGAGTGCCATTTTTTGTCCCAAAAGCCTCATTTTTATGCTCCAGACCCTCCTTTTAGGGTACAAACTCCTCCCTTAGAGAACAAAGCCTCATTTTCTTCATGTCCAAAGCCTCATTTTTAGGGTCCAAAAGGTCAGCTTGACTTGCAAAATCTCACTTTCAGGCTCCACAGCCTCGTTTTTAGGATCCTGCCAGGCATTTTTAGGGCCCAAGCTGCATTGTGAGTCCAAACCCGCATTTGGAGGGTCCAAATCCCTCTTTTAGGGCTCAAAGTCTCAGTTTGAGTTCTGAAAGACGCATTTTTAGGGTCCAAACCCTCCTTTTAGTGTACAAGCTTCTCCCTTAGGGCTCAAAGCCTCATTTTCTTCATGTCCAACGCCTCAATTTCAGCACCCAAAGACCCATTTTTAGGCTGGAAAGCCCCATTTGTAGGGCCCACATCCTCCTTTTTAGGCTCCAAGCCTGCCTTTTAGCACCCATAGCCTTTCCCCATCTTCCTCCTCCTCACTCTGAAGCTTTTATCGCCACAGCCCTGCACACAGCAGAGCAGCAGCGCAGCAATCCTTGCTGCACTCCGGAGCTCACCTCAGGAAGAGCCATTTGAATCTCTCCACACTGACCCCCGTCTCTGCTGGATCGCATCAATATTTCGTCACGTGAAACCAGCTGCACCCAGGGCACCTCATCCCGCTGCTTCTCCCGCTTACAAAACAACAGGAGCTGCAAAATGGTGTCAGAATGAACAGTCCTGAGCCGTGGGCATTTTTCCCTGTTATCCAGGATATCAGGTGGCCACCAACCATTCCAATACAGAATGAGGGGGGGCCCAGACATACACACACACAGAGCCCTGCAATCAAAAGCTGGTTGGGGACATGGGGAGTGACACAAGTGGGACACGGAGGGACAGGAGGGGACAGAGACACAGAAGTGAGTTTATTGCTTAACTCAGCGAGCGCTCGGCTGGGACGGTCACTGTCCAGGCACAAGCACCTTGTGAACAGCTGAATTAATTCTGCAGTTCCTTGCTGCAGGCAGCGTTCAGGCTTTAGGAGCCTTCATCAGTTGCTTCACACCTTGAGGTGGACGACTCAAGGCAGCGGAGCACCGTGCTACAACACACCACTGAATTCTGCCTCGGTCCACACTACAGCTGACCACAGACCCCCCGTTATTGCTGGGTCTCCGTCTGTCTCACCGCTTCAATTACACTGGAGTTGCATAAAACCCGGATTGTGTTTATGCCTTCCCAGCCTTATCTTCCTCCCCTGATGCTCCTGGTTTCCTAAAATATCTGTCAGCCTAGGAAAGAAATCGTGTGTAAAGACAAAGCTTGATTTGAGGTTATGCTCCGTGCCCGGTGTCACTTCAGGACACCTCTCCTAATGAAGCTCATGGGTCACGACCACCTGGACCTGCATATGCAGACAGCGAGGAGACACGGCCAGAAATGAGAGCTTGGCCCTCTGAAACTCCACAGGGCAGAGCTGTGAAAGAGGAAAGAGCAGGTGAGTGCGATGGCTCAATGCTGACCTCTCCGTAATGTACTTGTTCGGTTGAAAAGGTTGGGAAAAATGCGGCTCAGCCCCTGTTTTTCCCCAGTGGGACATGGAAAAAAGCGGGTCCTGATGGGCAGACCATAACTACGACCTTCTTCAGTGGGGTGTGAAGCAGTTACGCCTGATCCAACAGCGGTGATACCCTCCGTCTTCTGCATTTTTCTATCGGTATTTAGGCAGACGTGGACACACGCATATAAAATTTCTCACCAGTTATGTCAAATCTGAACTGGTTTCTGCAGAGTTATTATTATGCTGAAGCTCAGACATACTCTGACGGCTTAGAGGTCTTGCAGTTTCCAAACGGACGAATGGGAAAGAAATCAGCCAACCCGGCCACTCCTCAGAATTGCTGCCCAGATACACACCTGCATAAATCAGCATATTGTCCCCAAAGACACTTCAGAGAAGCATTTCCTGATGGCAAGAAAGATATAACCTTCCCTGATCAAACTATGAAGAATTATTTAGGGATGGGCAAGAAGAAAGTGTCTTTCCAGACAGCGCTGCTGTTCATATCCAGCGGCTTTACCTCTTCAGGTGTCCGAGGCTGCTGCTGGGAGAGGAGCAGTTTGGGCTCACTGACAGAGGCAGGGTGTGGTGACAGAGCCAGCTCGAGAAGTTCACGCTGGAACATACTGCACTGTAAACATGGATGTACTGCTGGAAAGTTGGATTTTGATGTTTTTGATAGCTTGGAGGAGACATAAAGGCTGAATAGCCGTGTGTATTTCCTCCTACCCTAATCTGAGGGATTTTTCTCGCTTGTGCATAGTTCTGGAGAACATGGGAGAACCAAGGTGGTGCGGCAGGCAGGTCTGACGGACAGCTGATAACTGAGAGCACTCAAAGCATCACAGTTTACACTCTGCTTGGCCTGCTGCAGCAATAGACTTAGTGCAGAAGAGGTGTGGTAGAGGCTCTCAAGTATAAAGAAGTCAGGTCAGTTTTGCAGAAACAGGTTTTTGAGTACCAGCCAGCTGGGATGACACTTAACAGGCTTTACACAAACATCGTATTTTTAAGTTCTTCCTTCATTTAGGCTTGCATATTGAATGTTTTTTCTGAGATTAAGCTGAAGCCTATATATAGTCCTTAATTTATTTTTTTTTTAATACTTCTACGCATTTCTTTAATGCAGAGATGGAAACAAAACTATGGAGCTCAGTAATGGCCAGAGAGAAGTACACACATCACAGTTCAAGAGACAGGAGCACCCAGAGGGTGCTGTCACGACTGTACCTGAAGGGACAGCAGGAAAGTACATACGGCTCTGGGAGAGTCATGGCCAAGGATGGTGATATCACCAGGGGCACCGATTGTGGGTAACGTCAAAACTGTTGGGAGTGTTGGCACATCAGCAAAAAGAACGTATATTCCTGTAAGCAAGAGGAGAAACCCCTTTAAGCTTGTTGTGTATATATTGTTTACATTTTTCCTGAAATAAATTTGTTTTTCAGTGGGTGTCAATCTATCAGAGCTTTTCCTATTTTTTTCCCATTTCTACTTTTAAGCAGCAGTTTATTGGTTCAGTGTTCTGTCACATGTAGTTTAGAGGGTGGAGTCTTTTAAATCCTCAGCTGTCAGTGGAAATCCATCAAACAGCTGTAGATTACCTTCTTTCAGACATCTAAGAAAAAAGAATCTTCAATCCAAGGGAAAAGGTTGTGCTGTTGGAATCCCTGCCATGGTGAAATACAGCAGGTGGCCAGCTTTAAGCGTCTGGGTATCAGCTTACTTGTTGCTTGACTTCCTCTGCAGTTCGCCTTAGGCGATTCTTCTTCCCTCAGAATCCCATTTTCTCTCCCTCTCACAGTCAGGAGGCAGCAGCATCAGCAGACCCCAAAGTCTGCTCTGCCAACTGCTCCTCTACGTTCATGAGGCCAGGACAGGGGAGACTGGGGGACAGGTTCATGCTCCGAGCTACTCAGAAATGTGGGAGGAAACACAGCAACAGCACAGCTCATCTCACCCCGTTCTTCCACCTCACGGGCACTTTGAAGCTGACTTGTCTTTTAAACTCCCGCAGTACCTACAAGCTCAGTGCTGCTGCCAGTGTCTGCTCCAGCTCTCCAGTGCAGTGGGTGCTGGGAAATGTCACTCTCTCACACAGCGGAAGGCATTCGCTTTCTTCCCCTTGTTCCCGCGCTTCTCCTCCGGGCAAGCGAGCTCTGCCCTCCCTGTGCCTGCGCATTGTTACCCCAGGGGCACCCCAGCTTGCAGCAGTGAGACCTGCGCTCACTCACAGCTGGGAGGGGCTTGGTGGGGCGGGTGGGCAGGTCCTGGCACCCCTGAACAGCAGCTCGTAGGGAACGCAGGGCTAAGTCCCTTTCATGAGCATTGATAAGCAAGTCCTGTTTTGTTTTGGTTTTTATTAAATGAAAATAAGGAAAGAGAGACATTCTGAAGCCAGCACGCGACAGCTCTACTGGGCGTTTGCACCAGCACACGGCACGTGTCTGATTAACCCCAGAGGGTGCCCTAAAACTGTGAGGGGGCCCTTCCGCTGCCAGCACAGACAGGCCGGCCACCCCGCAGCAGCCTGAGCAACACGCCTGAGGGCAGTTTTGCACACTTCTTTCACGTGATCTTGAGGGAAGAGACGTACATAAGGGTATGTGTGTACGTGCGCAGGAATGGGCACACGCCGAAACACAGGAGGTTCCCTCTGAACATCAGGAAACACTTTTATACTGTGAGGGTGACCGAGCGCTGGAACTGGTTGTGGAGTCTTCATCGTGCCTGTTTTTTCCCTGATAATCTGGGCAGCGTTCTCTGTGGGGAGACCGAAAGGGGCTGAGCCGTAAATGGAAGGGAAATACTATGTAGGAGTAAGTCAGAGGCGACCTTTGGAAGCCAGCCAGGCACAGTTGCTTTGGTTGGCGGGAAGCCGTGGGAACGTTAACAGTTACCAGGGCTCGCAAGAGGGTATAAATAAGTTTGTTACTAAATAAAGTATCTCCGCTGGGTATAAGTAGGTTGTTGCTAAATACAGTATCTCAGCTGGGTATAAATAAGTGTGCCTGCTGAACAAAGGTGTCTCAGTGTGAGCTTTCACCTCAGCCTGAGCCCGTGCCTTCAATTGCCACAATACCACACTAGTACAATAGAGACATCCACAAGAGCCCTGACACACGGCAGCGGGAAAGGGACACAAGCTTGCAGGCGCAGGCTGAGAAACCTCCTGTCTACTCCAACACGTTCCAATGAACACTGCAGCTCCCGGAGGAGGAAGGAGGTGCAGGGACACCCCAAACACATCCACCTCATCACGACTGAAAACAGAAAACACAGCAGCAATACAAACATGTTCAGAACAAAGGCAGTGACACTCCTCTACCCCCAACGACTCACTCCCAGTTCCAGAAGGGTACTGCAGAAGTCTGTCCCCAAACAGGCCTGAAACACAAACAAGAGTGACAGCACAGTAATGAAATGGTCACCTCCCCTCCAAGCCTTCTAACAAGACACTAGAACAAGAGTGCCCAGCACCAGCTGTTTGTCTGTTTTGTTCACAAACTGACTCCTTGAGACGCCCCTCTTTCATCCTACAACAGAAATCACAAGCTTGAAGTTCTGACACCCAAAGAAATGACGGAGATGGAACAGGGACAGGTTTCAACGGAAAGATCCGGCTCAATAAGAAGGCAGCTCGTCCTTTTCTAACCGCTGGGAGTTTTGGCAGTTTAGCAAACATTTTAAGGAGCTATTACTAAGAGCAAGTGAAAAGTACGTCTTCAGAAACATGGGTATGACACCTGCCAGGCAGTACCTATCCAGATTATTCACAAAAATTTTGGTCTCGAAATTTTCATCAGTTTAAAACCTGTTTCCCCAGCCTGACTTTGATAGATCAAAGCATCTATTAAACAAAACAGAGCCCCAAGAATATCGCACAGCGGTGCACTGCAGAGGTTAATTCCACTTTGCCTTCAGAACATGTTCTTTGGTGGGTTTTACATGTGTCTCAAATTCAACTAACTGCACCTTCAATTCTGGAAAATACAACAAGGCAAACAACCCAGGACAACCCGGGTTTCCTTTCAGAGTTAAGACACAGGGGCAGCTCCCCACAGAAACAAACCAACCCACAGTGGAGCACCCACCGCACAGAGGTGTTTTGTGGGAGCCCCGCCTGCACAGCGCTGATGCAGCCCTACATTTCTCATCCCGATATCCAGGACATGTTCTGGAGGAAGGGGTGCCAGAGCCTGCTGCTGACTCTGCCTGGGAGCAGTTGCCTGCAGGGGGTCGTCCCGCTGCTCATACCGAATGTCACAGCCCTGGCCCACCCGCACGGCGCTTCCTCAGGGCAACAGCAGTGCAACCACTGGGAGAGGCCGGTGCTGGAAACGGGGGTGTTTCAAACATTGCACAGAACAGGGGTGTCGCAGAAATCACCAGATTTAGGATTTTAGGATACTGCTTAGAAGTCCCCTTACTTTTCCCATTTTGATTTGAATATCAAGAAATCTAATTAGTGGATATTAGTAGGAGAGACTAATGATTATTTTGGGAAAATAAGTCTCAAACGGAATAAATGATCAAATTGTCTGTACTGCCAATGCTTTACTCCTGTAAAGTCCCAGACCTGAGGTATTCATTAACCAATGATCTGTTAGTGGTTAGAAACAAGGATAATGTGTTGCAGTCCAAGATGTCTGCTAGACAGGATTTCTGATGGTTCCCGCTGTGTATAATCTTTGAATCGTGACCAAAGGAGGTACGAGCCAAGAGCCTACGAGCCAAGGACATGTTCCTTGACCAAACATGGTCAATTCGAGGAGTGGTCGAGACCTCCGACTCATGGACCACCTACCCAAATTATACCCCCTACTCACAAGGGAACAACAGAAGACCACGACAGAGGCTCCATGCTAATTTGCATCAGAAGCGAGAGAAGAAGAACCAATCATCGAGAAAAGGATAATGAATATGCATTGTATAGACTGAATCTGTATGAATTCAATGTATAAATATTTGTTGATTGCAACGTGCAGGTGGATATCTTTGGGAAGGATCCCATGTCCCTGGTGCGCATTGTTAATAAAGGACGTCTCTACTGATCTCACTGTGTGTAGAGGAGTTTTTCTTAACCACTGCAAATTGGCAACAGGGGCGATTCTTTTTCCATTGAAAATGTTAAGAAATGAATAGTCTCAAGCAGAGCACAAAGTGATTTTCAGGAGTCTGTCACCTATCAGCTGGCTGGCAATTGACCACTCGTGTAACACGAGGATGGCATATCCAGTTTTCGTAGAACTTTAACAGCAAAATAAGAACACAATAAGACACTGTACGGCCCCTCCCACGACAGCCCATGCAGGGCTCTATTATAGGAACCACTGCCCCATAGGCACCCCACAGACACCCCCTGTGAGGGGCCCTATAGGCACCACCCCCTCATAGGCACCCCACAGACACCCCATGCAGGGCCCTCAAACGTCATAGGTGCATGATACGTAACGTAACACACATGTCTTTCTTAAATAATTCTTTGTAAGGGCATAGAGAACAGAATGTGAAGCTGTAGTTTCATGAGCTTTGACAAATCCATAAGGAGGAAATGATAACACGAGCGTTTGTTGCTATTGTTCACTCGTTAATTAAATGGAGCTGAAGTTGAAATGGAAGCAAGGATGAGCCGTCTTCCCACCAAAGAGCTCACTAGGCCTAATTAGGCTTCTCATCCCAGAGCTCGTTAGGCTGCTCTAGAGCAGACACCGCCGCTTTCAAACGGCGTCCAGCCCTTTCACCAGGACAACCCTCCCTGCCGCTCCCCGTCCCCTGCCACCCCCACAACAGCTCTGCCACCGCCCACCCTGCGTGTCACCGCCCGCCCTCCCCCGCCGTGCTCAAACCCGGACCTCCGCTCTCCCGCCCGGCAGGGAGCGATCGGGCCTGGCGGCGTCTCGCCGCCCGCCGCAGCCCAGCCCCGCCTCAGGGCGCCAACATGGCGGCAGAGGCTGCCTGTGAGGGCCGCGGCAGCCCCCGCCCCCGCCTCGTCGTGATTGGCTGTCATGGGAAGGCGGGCCGGCGAGGCGGTCGGTGATTGGTGGCTGGTCGGGGAGGCTGTTCTGGCGCGCAGCGGTCCTCCAGGCTGCTGCCACGAGGCTGCCGTCCGTCCGTCCGTCCTCCGTGCTGAGGGGAGGCGCGGCCCGGCCCGGCCCCGGCAGCGTCGGTAGGTCCGTGCTCCAGCCTCTTCCCCGGCGGTGGTGCTCTGGGGCCGGCTGGGAGGGAAGGGGCAAAAAGGGAAAAAAAAAAGAAAGGGCGAGGGCGGCGGTGAGGAGAGACCCAGGGGAGCCACGGGGCCGGGCAGCGGCTGGGGAGGGGAGCCGGGGCCGGGGCAGGCGGGGGGTCGCAAGGGACTCGGCGGAAAAGAGAAGCCATCGCTCGGGGGCGCGTGGCCGGGGAGGGGGTTTGCGGGGCGGGAGCGGCGGGTCCGGCCGTGCCGGTGGCGGGGCGGGAGGGGCGGAGCGGCCCTGGGGCGGCGGGGGGTGCGGGGCGGGCGAGCGCGTGCTGCGGGGCAGGGTCGGCCCTGCGGGGAAACGGGGGTGCGTTTGGGGAGGGTTTGTGTCTGCCCGCTGCGTTTTACTGTGTGCCGGGGGCTGGGAGTGACCTGCGGGGCGGCTCGGCCGCGGAGTGCGGGGGTGCGCCGTAGGGAACTTGTCTTTGGGGTTTTTTAAAGTCACGACACCCTCGTGAGTGGAAGGGAGGAGTTCTCCTGGGTGGCTGACGGTGATGAGGAACTTAACTGAAGAAAACTGAAAGCTCTGTGGTGTTTGAATTCTGAGATGACTCCAGTGGCCTTGATGTTTTTAAGTTCTGACCATGTTGTTACTAGGAAATAGTGTTGAGAAGATGTAAAAAGTAATGTTTGTGTTCTGCAGTGTTGCAAGTGTGACGAGTCCATTTGTACGTGTTATTTGTGTGTGTAAAACGTGCAGTTTGTGGAAAGCTCTAGCATTTGCAGAAGGTTCAGGGAAAAAGACACTTTAATTGTGTCTTGGGATGTTGTCAAATACCGAGGTTTTAGGCTAAAAATACCTTGTGTTGATCTGTGTGTATATTTTATAAGCAAGTAAATCAGCGTTGATCTATTAAATACACTCTTAGTTAAATAACGACAGAATGACTGTGATTGAAGTTGATTGTATAACAATTCCTCGCTTCTGGTTCTAGTTACCTTAAATGCTGCACTCCTAAAAGCTCTGGCACCGCCTCTGTGGGCGATGAGCTCAGTGCCACAGGGTCCAGTTGCTTCTCCTCCGGTGATTCCGCTGGTTTAGGCAGACTGTTTTGTGAGAGGCTTCTGTGAGAGCTGTGTAGAGCCTGTGTGTGCTGTGCAGAAGGGCAGCTGTGGGGGCCCGTACAGCGGAATTGAAGAGCCTTCCTGGGAGGTTGGCAGTGGGTGGTTTTAGTATAATCTGCCGTGTGTTCTAAAGGTTTTAACAGCCCCCTCGATATCTGATGGGATAGCTAAAAGAGAATAGTTGGGCTCAAATGACAAATGAATCCTGGAA
Organism: Leptosomus discolor; assembly: GCF_034619465.1. Classification (NCBI taxonomy): domain Eukaryota; kingdom Metazoa; phylum Chordata; class Aves; order Leptosomiformes; family Leptosomidae; genus Leptosomus; species Leptosomus discolor. Next base: position 255,861 of record NW_028237950.1, read on the forward strand.
TGTTACCGGCCCTGTGTTTTCCTCTCGCTGAGGATAAATATCACTGCCCCCTCCGAAGGTTTTGTTCAGCCTTGCCAAAACCATCGGATGACAAACAGTTACTAGAGATGAGTTTGCAGAGGGTGCTAGTAGGAAGGAAACTTTCTGAAAAAGGAGGTACCTGTAGTGTATGTCGCAGTGTGAATTGTACTGTTTCAAAAATAGTCGTGTGTATGTATTTTGATATGGGAAAGTAGAAAATATCTGAAAATATTCTTTTTGAAATATGTGATATGCTTTAGTCTCTGCAATATTAGCTAGCTAGCCTTGTCTTTGGTAAACAAGAGCGTGACCCCCTGCCCTTGGCAGGGCTCAAGTAGGGTCTTTATCACTTGAAGGCCTGCTTCATTGTGCTCAAGTAGGGTCTTGATCACTCGAAGGCCTGCTTCATTGTTTTAGGTGAGATGGGGATGGGGGAGGAATTGTATTTGTGCAAGAGACCGTGACCACGGAGGGGGATGTTGCCTTGAGCTGTGGTCGTGGGGTGGGGGTGGGGGGGTGTGTGGAGACGAGACACTGCCCAGCTGTGGCTGAACTGCGCACTCTGGAGGACGGGTTCAAAAGGACAATCATGATGAAGACTATCGGGGAACTCTTACTTCCTCCCCAAGACCACCAAAAGACCCCCGAAGGGGAAGACTGTGCCTGCGCAAGGGGGAGGAGATCTAATTGACATCCGAAGCGGGACAGAGTGATAAATAGGTAAATATGTAAGTTTTGTTGCTTTAAATAGGACGCAATTACCGCGGCTCGGGGTGCAGCATCCTTAGGGTACCTGACCCTCGCTGCACCCAGCGCTGCAGAGCTGTAATAAACAGACCTGCTTCACCATCAGCTTGGGTTGTGGAGTTCTTTCGCAGATCAGTTCAATGACATCTTTTGAAATCCTCAAATGCGTCTGAAGTGTCTGTGGGAAGTTTGAGATTTCATTTAAACTGCGGCTCTACTTTTAGCTTCAAATTTAGAGTTTGGGTTTGCATCTGAGCTGCCTGTTTCAGGGTGAGCCTTTTGGTTTGGTTTTTACCTCACCTTTAGTCTTGGGGTTTGCATCTGATCTGGTTGTTTCTGGGTGAGGTTTTTGGTTCGGCTCTTAGCTTCACCTTTAGAGTTTGTGTTTGCATCTGACCTGCCTGTTTCTGGGTAAGCTTTTTGGTTCGGCTTCAAGCTCACATTTCAAGTTTGGTTTGCATCTGACCTTCCTGTTTTGGGGTGAGCCTTTTTGTTCGGTTTTTACCTCCCCTTTAGAGTTGGGATTTGCATCTGACCTGCCTGTTTCAGGGCGTGCTTTTTGGTTCGTGCTTTAAGCTCACGTTTAGAGTTTGTGTTTGCATCTGACCTGCCTGTTTCTGAGTGGGGTTTTTCGTTCGGCTTTTAGCTTCAAATTTAAAGTTTGGGTTTGCATTGGATCTGCCTGTTTATCTGTGAGCTTTTTCGTTTGGCTTTTAGCTCACCTTTAGGGTTTGGGTTTGCATCTGAGCTGCCTTTTCAGGGTGAGCTTTTTGGTTTAGGCTTTAGCTCGCCTTTAGATTTTTGGGTTTGCATCTGACCTGCCAGTTTCAGGGTCAGTCTTTTGTTTCGGCTTCTAGCTCACCTTTAGACTTCGAGTTTGCATCTGACCTGCGTGTTTCACAGTTAGGTTTTTGGTTCGGGGTTTAGCTCACCTTTTAGAGTTACGGTCTGCATCTGAGCTGCCTGTTTCAGGGCGAGCTTTTTTGGTTCGGCTTTTAGCTCACCTTTAGACTTTGGGTTTGCATTTGAACTGCTTGTTTCAAGGTGAGCTTTTTTGTTTGGGCTTTTAGCTTACATTATGTCATTTTAGCTTTAGACTTTGTTTATGTCTTTTTATGTTTAGATGTTACATAATTATATGTCTATATGTTATGTTTTGTTTTTTACGTCTAGACTTTATTTTTTATAATGAGGTATAGTTTTTAGGTTTGGGTTTCAGGTTACGATTTTATATCGTTTTAGGGTTAGGTTGGACGGGTGGAATCTCTCGAGGCACAGGCTGCTTTGCCCAAGCCCAAACCCCTGGGGAAATGGAGCCGAGGCAAGAGCAGAGCTCGCTCCTGCTACAAACTGCAAAGGGCACGAGAGCCCGAGAGAGCCAGGGCACAAGCAGCGCCTGGGAGGTGCGAGAGCCGCAGGCAAGAAGCTGGCCAGAACGGCCCAGAGGAGCCTGGCAAGGGGCCGTGCTGCAGAGGAAGGCAAAAAAAACCCCGGGGACACTTGCTAGCCCACCTCGGGGGTAAAAAAGCCTTCCTCCGCCCAGCTGCAGGGCCCGAGAGGCCATTGTCGTGGGGCAGGAGCAGCAGGCAGTGACCCAGCCAAACCAGAGCAGAGGGGCCCTCACAAGTGGTGGTGCTCAGTGCTGCAGAGGAAGGCAAAAAACCCCCAGGGCCCAGTGCCAATCTGCCCCGGGGGAAAATTCCTTCCTGACCCCAGCGCTGGTGATCGGCTGCTCCCTGAGCATGTGAGCATGACCTGCCGCCTCCTCCTCCCACAGGCTGGTCGCGCCTCCCAGGAGGTGCCTGACCCCTGCTTCTCCCTCAACCTGGAGCCACCTCCGGGGCTGCCCAGAGCGGCCAAATGCCCCCGGCCTGATCGACCTCGGGGGCAAGAATCCCCCTCCACCACGCCTGGCAGGGCACCTGTGGGTGCTCCAAAGCACTGGCACCCCTGCCAGCGTGCCTGTGTCCCCCTTCTTACTGCCGCTGCCCCTGGCTCCGCAGGGGTGAGGATGGCGAGCTCCGCAGTGCTCCTCCAGAAGGCATCCCCTTGCATGGCCGCTGCTCTCCAGCTGGAAAGGCCCGACAGCCCTGGGCACCTCCGGCTGTCGCTGGTGGTTCTCCTCCCCAGCAGCCCCGTGCAGCCTCTGCTCGTCCTCCCTCAGCCCCTCCAAGCCATTCCGCCGGCTCCTCAGGGACCTCCTCGGGGATGTCTCCCTTGGGCTGCCCGGGCCAGCTCTGGCAGGGACAAGGCAGGGGGCTCCCTTGATCCTGCCCCGGGGCATTGTGCCATGGGGGTGATGCAGCCCCCATGCACCACCCCGCCCACCACCCCTCTGCCCAGCCCCCTTCAGCGGAAGGCCTGGGGGCACACGGGGGGGCGATTTCAGCAGCCGCAGCCCAGAGGAAACCCAAAGTCTGGGGGGTAAAATAGTGCTGTACTGCCCTGGAGCAGAACTTGTGATTCTTGGAGTGCAAATTTTCAGCAAGACACAGATCTGTTCCTGTGTTAGGGCTTGTGTCTCTGTTGGGGACACTTCACCCCACGCCAGGAAGACTGCTTTAGAATTTTCTTACCGCAGTCCAAAAAGTGGCAAAGTTTTTTGTCTTTAGAAGTGCTCAGCTGATTTATTAAGAGTATATAAACGGAAAAGGAATGGCTAAGAGGCTTAAAATGGTTAGTAAGTGATATTTAGATATATAAAATTAGGATATATATATATATATGTAAAAGGAATGGTTAGTATCTTCCTTTTTCCCTTATTCATGTTTTTTCTTTTGTATTTCTTTTTCTATTATTCCGTTCTCTACCTCCTTAACAGTAAAATGCTGTGCTGACCCTGCTGCCTGTAGAAGGGTTCAGGCTCGCTCTTAGTTTTTGGGCTCTGCATAGCAACAGAAGTTGGCAAGAGGAAAGGAGATCCCCAGTATAACAACAGTCTGGGGAAGAATCAGCAATTGGAAAAATTCTTCCTGAAGGGAAGCATGTTCTTTGTCCTTTTCAAAATGAGCTGTAGTGTTTCTAGACAGAATCATCTTGAAGAGAATAATAAAGACAAAAACAAAAATGTGTGTTATCTTGGATGTCCTTTGTGGTTTGTTAACATTCTTTTTAGTTTGGAGATTGTTCTTGGCATGTGCTTCTCTGGCAGTAACTGACTTCCTGTGTTGGAAGAGGAAGGTAATAGTGGATCTAAAAACCGCTTTTGTGGTCTACCGTGAAGTCTTCATCTGCTAAAGTGTTGTAAAGCAAGAACTGTCACGTAGGGGGTTGTAGAACTCGGCTCTATGGTACTAACACAGAATTGTCTTACTCTTTTGTAGCTGGTTCCTGGAGGAGAAGGACCGGAATTGCTATTGTTGTCATCTCTGAAGACCTGTTATAAATACGTGGGTATATAATCTAAATGGAGCTTTTGGGGTATGAGTGTGGGTGGGATTTGGTGTGGGGTTTTTGTGGGGATTTTTATTCACACACTCTTGCAGCTGACATTTGAAAAAGGGTCGGGATTCCCTCTTCAGGAGAGGTGCATTGCTAATGGTAATGCTGACTTTGTAAGTTGCAATGGTGGCTTTCTTGTAAAACACACTAATCTGTTCTGAAGAAAAGGCTTTCTTTTTGTTAGTTACCGTGTTCTGTTACAGAAGTGCACGAGTTAAGTAGTTTTAGAACTGGTTGCTGGAATGGAAAAATAACAGTTACGTTTCAGTTGCTCTCAGTCTTCAGGTCTTCTACATCTGTGGCATTTGTTTATGGCCCAAGTCTCTCTAAAACCCGAGCCCTGAGCCGAGAGACTGCTGTTCGTTAGAGTGTTTCGTTGTTTGTTGTTCTTTTTGGAAATCAGGATCTCTAGTTGAGCCCAAAAACCTACAGCTGGATTATGAAAACTATTGGAAGTATTGGCGTCCCCTTATTTGGGTAGGTTATAAATACTGTTTGAAGGGAAGTCTGTCATTTTAGGTGTAGAGTTGACCTTTTTTGTTTAGGTTTTACCTGTCGTTTTTATGGCATTTTCCATTTAGATTATTTTTCTGAATCTGTTTCCGAGCCGAAGGGCGGTCACAGAGGTACAGAAAGGAGCAGCAGGATTTTATGCCACTTTACAGTGAGATTTTAGGTCTAGATTTTAGATTTAGATTTTCAGTTTAGATTTTGTCCTATTTTCCATTTAGATTTTACGTCATTTTAGGTTTTGTTTTTATGTTTACATTTTATGTCATTTTACAGTTTGATTTTTCCCTCTGGATATGATGATTATATTTTACTTCAAGATTTTACATTATATTTTAGGATTAGATTTTACATTTAGGTTTCAAGTTTAACTTTTGAAGTCCAGATTTTACATCTAGATTTAACAATTAGATATTACGCAGTTTTATGTTTAGATTTTATTTATTTATGTTAGGCTGAGATTTCAGATTTAGATTCCATCTCATTTTTTTCTTTAGATTTTACATAGTTTTAGGGATATATTGGTTTAGACGTGGTGACGAGCGACACAGGAACAGCAGGAACACCGCTGGGTTTGGTGACTGTGTCCGTGTCCTGCAGCAGAAACGTTTGAGGCTTCGGCCCGATTCAGCCGTTGCTGTGGAGAGGTTTGAGCTCACTGCACCCAGCCTTTTTGTACGGGCTAAGTGTAGTATTCTGGGGTTTTCTAGGTATTTTGATTTTAACATTCTGGGCCTAATTTTCCTCGAAACTGGATTTTCAGCTAGGGTGTTACTGTTGTTGCTAGAGTCTAGCATTGGGCCGCCTAAGGAAAAATAGTGTGTAAGGTCTATAACCAAAGGGTTTCTGTATTTTCTATATATTTCTATATTTTTGGAGTACTTGCCAGCTGAGGAGTTTCTCCCTTGGACTTAACCTATAGAGGGTGATCTGTCAGACAGCCTCTCCTAGCGGTTGCATGATTCCTACTTGTAATCAGGTTCTTAATTTGCAGCCTGAATTTTGGATGGGTTGTGTGCTGCACTTCCCAGTAGCTCATTTGTTTGCTGCTACATTTCCCCAAGGCAAAGATTTCAAAAGGCAGCAAAGTTAAGGATATTTGCTACTGTGCCGTGAGCTGATGCTATTTGAAAGCCAGTTGGAGTATCTGTGGTATTCAAGAAATTGCCAAGGTTTCGAGGGTAAATCTGAGTATCTGTGTGCTGAGCAGAAAAGTACAAGGCATGTTTTCAGTGGCCAGGTAGATTTCTTTACGCAGGTTTCTCGAGATGATGCTGCAGCGTGGCTGGTGTATTTGTTAGTTCCAGCAACTGCCCTGTTAATGCAGAGATTGATGGCAGTTCTGTGATCAAAGCTGGGATCAGCGTCCCTGGTTACGTGTTCTTACTTGCTTTTTCTAACTCTACGGCAGGGCAGAAGAATCACTCTGCTGCCTCTACTGAGGGCAGAAGAATCACAAAGCTAGACCAGATTTTGCTCAGTGGCAATAACACGGCAGTGGTAAGTCGTCGTTGTTAAAGGCCGCGAGCATTTATCTTCTGTACCTGTAAATCCATCGGCCGTCGAGTTCAGCTACTTCAAGCTGAGCTTTCCGGCAGTTCTGTTACAGAAGCTGTTTTCAAGTAGCTTTGGGGGCGTGTGTGTGTGTCAGTGATGCTGGGAAGGGGACCTTACTGCCTCACTTGGTACATGTTACAGCGAACATGAAAGGAGCGTGGCCCTCATCTTATTTTGGGGAATGTTTTTCTGGACTTCGGGTGCGCGAGGGAATCCCTGGCTTTGCTGCCCACTCTGTGGGCTGGGTCGTACGGTGGCTTTTAAGTGGTGAGCAGACGTTTGCCTGCAGGAGCGCGCAGGGTGGGATCCAGCTGCGTTTCATCCACCGCCTTACGGATCAACGCATTGGCAGCCGTTCGGATGCTTACAAGCTCGCCAAGTCATCTGGCGATGATGATGATGCCACGTGATGCCCAGAGAGATGTACCTTCGTGTGCTCTGAAAGGAAACCTGGAGGTCTGCTGGGTCACAGCAAATTGGAAGTGCTGTGATTCTTAGTTTATCCTGTGCCAATGCATATAGATGGGTACTGAAATGGGAATGAAGTCTTGGAATTTTGCAATTGCGGAATTCTGCAATTTCCTAAATACTGCAAAAGCGGAGCCAGGGTCGTTTTTTGCTTGTCTGCAGAGATGGCTACAAAATCTGGACTTCTTGCCTGAGGGCATGCCTGATCTGGAGGGAGGAGAAGAGGAAGACTGACTTGAGTCCGAGTCAGCTCTGTGTGAGTAAAGAATGATCTCCATTTTGCTTTCTTCCCTGCCTTGCACCTCCTCCCAGTGTGACTGAGCAAGTGCCATCCTGACTTAATTTCAAAGCCTTTCTCCACTTTGGTTACCATTCTGCAGCCTTAAAGGATAGCGCATGTTCTGCCTTCTTGGGGGGGTAAAATTACGACGACGCAGTTGAGCTGGTGCTCTGCTGCCCCTGGAGCAGAAGCTTGTGATTCTTGGAGTGTGAATTTTCAGCCAGACACAGGTCTGTTCCCGTGTTAGGGCTTGTGTCTCTTCTGGGGACGCATCTTCCTGTGCCAGGAAGGCTCTGCTTTAGGCTGTTCCTTACTTCGGTCCCAACAGCAGCGAAGCTCTTTACCTTCCGGATTGCTCAGCTCCAAAATCACTTTCAGCAACACAAATCAGAGAGGCTGCAAGTGGAAACAGAGTTTTGTCTTTAGATTTTATTTCATTTAATTTTGTGTTTATTTTTGTGAATCTGTTGCCGAGCAGATGCTCCCGAGCACTGGCACAACGCCCGTGTGTCACCAGGAGAAGGCTGATGCGCTCTTCAGTTCAGCTGGAAAAAACATCCCTTGCAGCCTGGTGGTCCAGAAAGGAGCAGCGGGGGGTTATGTCATTTCACGTTTGGGTTCTGTTTAGAGTTTAGGTTTGGATTTTAACTTCCTATTTCAGGGTGAGCTTTTCGGTTCATGTTCTAGCCCACGTTGAGGGTTTGGGTTTGCACCTGAGCTGCCTGTTTCAGAGTGAGATTTTTGGTTTCGCTTTTAGTTTCAAATTTAGAGTTTGGGTTTGCATCAGACCTTCCTGTTTCAGATGATGTGCGGAAAACGCACTCCCCAATCTGTGAGACTGTAAAGTAGGTATGTGTATTCAGCGCTGGGCAGCACGGGGAGCAGCCCCACCAAAATCGTGCGTGCCCCAACGCGGCAACTTGTCTCTGATTTAAACGGTCAGATGCTACATATACCCAAGGTTTCCCAATACACCTATACATAGGCATAACCTGTCCCTGCTTTGTATTAAAATTAGTTCCAAAAGGTTGTTTCCATAAACTCCTCCTAACTGCGCTTGCGCAGTGCCTCCTTGTGGTGGTCGTCGGGGGGGGGGGGGGGGGGCAGGTAGGGGGGTCGTGGAGATGAAGGCTGATGGCTCCTCTTTGCCATCGCTACTAACCCCTTGAAGGCTGATGGCTCCTCTTCGTCACCGCTAGTAACCCCTTGTTCTTGCGCAGACTCAGTTGCTCCTTGGCTCTTGCTCAAACCGTAGGGTTGGTTTCAGTCGGTTCTTGAGGCATCGCCCAGGTTCTTATCAGGAACTATCCTTGTGTGGAGCCATAAATCTTCGTGATTCTGTGAGTTTATCAGGAATTGTCTTTTGTAAGGGGCCACAACATTCCTTGCTTCAACTAGTTTGTACAGTAGTCAGCAAAATATTAAGCGGTATCCATTAGCCTGATTCTTTGGGTTACACAGTATTCTAGATCATCATTAAGCAATAATATTTTCACCAAGATTTCCTTAGCCCCTTCCCTTACAGGAGGAGTTTTTTGGTTCGGGTTTTAGCTTCAAATTTAAAGTTCAGGTTTGTGTCTGATCTGCCTGTTTCAGGGTGAGCTTTTTGTTTCAGGCTTTAGCTCACCTTTAGACTTGGGGTTTGCATCTGAGATGCCAGTTTCAGGGTGAGCTTTTTAGTTCTGGTTTTTATTTCACTTTTAGAGTTTGGGTTTGCATCTGACCTACCTGTCTCAGTGACCTTTCTGGTTTGGGCTTTAGCTCACCTTTAGGCTTGGGGTTTGCATCTGAGCTGCCCATTTCAGGGTGAGCTTTTTGGTTTGGCTTTTATCTCAGAAGAAGTAAACAGGTTTGGGTTCAGCCTGATGCTGAGTCAGCTGAGTGCACTGCAGCTGGCAGGGTGGCAGTAGGCCTGTGTCCCTGGTTTACAGGCTGAAAATTCCCAGCTTCCTTAACCTCAACTGTTGATTAGGGCTCCTCGAGAAGCCTCAGGTCAACTGTGAGGAAGGGAACTGGATTTCTTATCTCTGATCAAATTCACATTCAGCCATTCCTGCCCTTGCCCAGATTATTTGAGATGCTCTTTTTCTTCATACATGCCTCGTCTGCTGCGGGAGTTGAGATCAGCACTTGGAGCTTCAAGGCATCTTCAGGTGTCTGAGTCAACCTGCAGGAGGTTAAAATCAGGCACCTGGAGTTGGTCCCGTCTGTGTTCACTCCTGGAGTCTTGGGCAGAGGCTGTTGCCCCTGAGCTGGGAACAGTGAACAGCTTGTGATGGATCACCTGAAGTTCCCCAGTTCCCAGCTGGTTTTATGAAGGTGAATCATCCCCAGCAGGGACAGGATCCCTCTGCTGTTGTGTGTGGAATCACAGAGTGCAGTGAGAGCTCTCAGCTGCATCCAGACAGGAGAGCTGATAAGCAAGGCCTGTGTTTGCAGGTCAGGTTTTTAGCTGATGGCACACAGTAGCTGTTGGGTTTAATAGTCACATTTAGACCCCATCCAGGGAGTTCTGCGAAGCCTGGAAACCAAAGGATGCTCTTTCACATTTTCGTGAATGCTTGTTTTAACAGTGCAAGGCACGCAGCAGCTTCCGTTCCTGACAGGAGTTGAAATACCTAAACGTACTCTAAGGGCATTAAAGGATCGTTGATCATAGAGTTAACACCAGTCTGAATGTAGATATGATTCTCGTTTTCCATGTGTGGAGCAAATGCATCCCCTGTTGCTCACGTTCTTTCCAGCCGATGCAGAACTCACAGGAATGAACCATTTTCCAGCCAAGAGTGGCCTGGATATTTCTGTGACGGTGTTTGTTTTCTCTCACTGGGATTTCCTTCCACCAGGCGTATGCCTGGGGCCTGAGGGACAAATACTGGTGCGATAAATATCCTTTGAAATGCTGGTTAGACCTCCCCAGTTCCAGTTTTAAGAAAACCCAACAAACCAAATCCCAGGCATTTCTGTTTGCTTTTGCATTTATTAACCACCCTGCATCAATTTTCTTCAAAACTGTAGCCATTTCCCAAATGCTGCGAATCTTTTACAGTCTCCGGCCTCTAAATCATCCATATGTTGTTCTGTCATGTATCTGGGTGCCCCGGATGACTTTAGGGTCTCATTTTCACAGACTGCAGCTGTATGCCAAATCCCTTCTTGTTTCTGGGTACGTTAAAGAAATCCATGAGCTTGTTGCCCCTTTGCAGCTACTGCAAACACTTCTTTCCTTTGTACTGTACTTGCTTTTCTCTGCCAGCTGGATCACAGGAAAGCAAAAGAGACACGGCAAGAAGGTGCTTCAGCTTCCCCGAGATCTTTTTCTGTGGTCGTAGAACTGTTTAAAAGGTGCAGTACCCAGCTACAGATGACTCTGCTGATTGGAGTTCTGTGAAGAAAGGAGCAGCTGAAAGAGCTCCCTTTGTCCTGGCACTCCTGTTTCACAGCCAGGCGAATGGAGCCGGAATAAAATTCCCAAGGCTGACATGGGTGCTGTGTTCCTTTACCGCAGGAGAAGGGACGTCCCTGGGGCAGCACCATTTAACCGCAGTGAGGACAGGCCCTCCGGCTCACCGCTGTGCCCGGTGCCTGAGGGCAGCTGCAGAGGGACGGGACAGGACTGATTTTGTGACACTTCTGTTGTGGGCAAAGTAGAGAAACTTCCTTTTATTGTTTTTCCTCTAGGATAGTTCATTTGCCTTTTTAGGCCTGGAATTTTTCCTCTGTGTTTAAGAGGATAAGAGCAAAGTCCCTTTGGCCACCGTCTCTTTAAACGCCAGTAGCGCAGAGCTGTTCTTGTCATGGCAGACGTTTTTATGGAAGACTCCTAGATCTATTTCTGTTATTATTGCTGTATATTTGAGACATAGACTGGAAGTTTAGGTGCAAATGGTTCAAAATGTTTGTCTTGCGTTTCTAAAGAACGTCTTACAAAAGCAGAATGAACTCATCTGTCCAGCTTCTCAGCATGTGAGACCTTGGTTCCAAGTGAACTGCCCTGGATAATGCTCGCTCCATGTTTTGCAAAATTCTGTTCTAATTCCTTGGCCTGAGGTCTGTCAGGAAGACTTGCTGATCTGGAATTTGGAGACTGCTGAAAGACATAGTTGAGGTGGCTCCTGTCTGCCCAGTTATGCTTTTTCTTCGTAGTATAATTGTGTACACAGCTTACACGTCTGTGTAGAAAATGAGATTCCAAATGTTTCTGTTTATCCAAGGAATAAGCTGATGGATCTACTTTTTTTTTCATCTGGTTACCATTTTTATCTAGAACAGGGCAAAAATCTGGACTAGGTTTGTTTTAAGGAAGCTGTACTTTAGGGAGCAGTGAGCACTGCAGGGATGCATTTTATGTAATCATCCTTTGAAATAATACAGCTGGCCCGAATTCACTCTTTAAAATAGCCAGGAAAGTTGGTGTCAATGCATGGAGAAACAAATTGTGCTTTTGCTGATGGAGTTCATACTGAGTCAGCCACTGCAATCAGCTGTCAAGGCAAGATCATGTTGATGTTGGAATAGCTGTGGCTGCATCAGGTTTTTTTTTTGTAGGTATAGAAAAATCATCTCTAACCCTCTGCCAGGGAAGAAACTGGCACTGAAGACTGGACCTTAAAAAATGGGCTCTCTGTGAGCAGTTCTGGGTAAGAAAGAAACAGGTGGAGTCTTGTGTTTCTTGTCACTCTAGGCGATGGATCTGATAGCGACCAACGGGACACCAGAGCTGCAGAACCCCGAGCAACTGTGTGCTGAGTTTCGGGCCTTTTGGAGCTGCTGCCTGGAGGTGGACGTGGGCAGGCGAGGGTCTGCCCAGGACCTTCTGCAGGTAAAACGCAAAGCGGCTGCAGGTGAAAGAGCTGCGCTGTGTCCTGGTTTTGTCATCAGCTGAACTCGAAGGCATCAGATGGAGCCCCCTCGTGTTAGTCTCCACTCTGGGTGCTTTTCAGCTGAAAAATCAGTGGAATCCTACAGTGGTTTGGGCTGGAAGGGACCGTTAGAGGCCATCCAGTCCAGCCCCCCTGCAGTGAGCAGGGACATCTTTAGCTGCATCAGGTTGCTCAGAGCCGCATCCAGCCTGACCTTGGATGTCTCCAGGGATGGGGCTTCTGCCACCTCTCTGGGCAGCCTGTGCCTGTGTTTCACCACCCTCAGCGTAAAAAATTTCTTCCTTATATCTAGTCCAAATCTGGCCTCTTTAGTTTAAAACCGTTACCCCTTGTCCTATTGCAACAGGCCCTGCTAAAAAGTCTGTCCCCATCTTTCTTCTAGGCCCCCTTTAAGCACTGGAAGGGCGCTAGAAGGTCTTCCCGGAGCCTTCTCTTCTCCAGGCTGAACAACCCCAACTCGCTCAGCTTGTGCTCACAGGGGAGGTGTTCCATCCCTCTGGTCATTTTCGTGGCCCTCTTTTGTGTTTTGGTAGGAAGTTCAGGTTTACAGGGTGGCAAAATAACTGCAGTGGAACGATAGCAGGCGCAGAGGCCTGAAATGGGGTTGGGGACTGGTGTATGCCGAGAGATGAGCAGGGAGGAACGCGGTGAAGTCAGTCCCAGCCAAGCGGACAGAGGTTTGGCGGTGGGAAGGAAGGGGCTGCGGGTGCTCCCTGTGAGCATCAGAGGGGCCCCGGCTTGTCCCTCCTGCCCCACTTGTAGAGGTTTCTGCCAGCAAAATGGGGATGGCTGAGCAGGACTTGTCACAGCTCCTTCTGTTGCCTGGCATAGTCGAGTAGATGAAAACTGCTGCAGGTTTGGTGCTAGGTTTTGTGGCAGATAGGGGGTGGCACCGTGTGCCCCTTGGCTGTCCCTGCTGTGAAGGTGCCAGCCAGCGCAGGAGGGGCAGGACATGGGGTGGTAGACACTGCTGTCCCTGCAACCCAGATCTGAGTGCATCAGCGCTCTGTCACTTGTCTCCCTGCTCTTCTCTCGACCTCAGTGGCCTTCAGAAGAACACGTGGGCCTAAATATTGCTGGGATAAACATGTCCTAGAGGTACTGGAGTTCCTTGAGGTGTGGCTTGTGCCCCTCATCTTTTCTGAGCACTAAAAGAGCCCGTGTCTGTAGCAAACAGGAACCTAAGTGAGCATTTTGAGGTTCCTGAGAGGAACAAGGCCCTGGGACAGCAAGCAGCATTCCCAGAGCACTGGCAGGGCAAAATTGCCAGCAAGCTGAAGACACCTTGATAAATGGATTAATCGAATGACGGGCCATGTTGGCCTGGGATAGCAAGGGACTGGAATTGCAGACTCAGGTGCAGGTGGTCCCCTAAGTCCCATTTCTGCATATTGCTGGTAACCAGCAGAACACTGCTTGAGCCCGTCAGTAACTGAGTTTGGAAAGTAATGGTTCATTTCTTTTTTTTTTTTCCTTTGGGCAGCATCCATTTTTAAAGAAAGCCCAGCCTCTGCCGCTGCCAGCCACGGGGCCTGCACGCCCTCATCCCACAGGCAGAGTGTTCAGCAGGGGTTTGTCAGGGCTGTCCGATCCCAGCTTCCGCCTCCCCTCCTGCTTGGAAACCCCCCGTATTGCTGACACCCCCACCTCCACCCCCCCTTGAGAGGCCACCGTGCCCCACGCCCAGAAACGGCGGCTCTGTGACATCAGCCCCAGGGCCAAGGCCATCAGAGGCAGCGAGACTGCTGCGGGCAGTACGTCGGCGGCTGCGCTGGAGGCAACCAGACCTCCTTCTTGCAGCTGACGCTGACACGTGCCGCCAGCAGCAATGAAAGTGCTCGCCCTCCTCGTCCTGCTGGCCGTGTGCCGGCCTGCGCACGGCATGTGGGACAGCTGTGGGTAAGTGGGCCGAGGCTCTGGGAGGGAGCTCGGGCAGCCCTTGACGGGCTTCACTGGAGGGGACCCGCGTGGCTCCTGTGGCCACTCCACAGCTTCCCAAACTCCCTGTGGGAGCCTCAGCTCCTTGCCAGCACCCAGGCTGCTGGCACAACCCGTCTACGGGGCTACAGCGGACAGAGGGCTGGAGGCACAGCCACGGGGTTCCCTGGCCCTGCCATCCGTGCAGCCCCTCGGTGGGAGGGAAGACGGCTGACCTTCAGCCTCAACAGCAGCACAGCCGTCCAGCAGCACACTCATGAGTTTCTTCTTACACCAGGACCTGCGGGCTCCGGCCCATGGCGGCTAGCTATGGCATGTCGCGCGTCGTGGGTGGCTCGGGTGCCCAGCCAGGGGCCTGGCCCTGGATTGTCAGCATCCAGAGCCCCTGGGGCCATGTGTGCGGAGGGTCCCTCATCAGCCCGCAGTGGGTCCTCACAGCAGCCCACTGCTTCAACGCAGCCAGGTAAGGAGGAGCAGGGAAGGGGGCTATCCCCACAGCACCAGCAGGCGCCCCGTCCGCAGCCCCACGAGCTCCTGCCATCCCGCTGCCTTGCAGTATGCCTGGTGCCAGGGCACTGGCGAGCCCAGCTGAGAGACTGCTCCGCAGAAGGCTGGGCTCGTGCCACCGCTTCCTAGCAGCCTCCAGCTCCACGTTCCTGGTGCCCAAGGCATGCTAGGGCAGTGGCACCCTCCGCAGCGCTGCTTTCCTCCCTGCCTTGGGAAGCAGAAGGCAGGGAACCGCGGGGCTGCTGCAGCATGTGGCTCCGCTCCCTCTGAGGCCTCTCTGCATCTGCCTTCCAGGTACCTCACCATGTGGCGTGTGGTGATCGGGGCCACCCACTTGGCTCAGCTGGGCCCTGAGACCCAAGTGCGCGGTATTTATCGGCTGATACTTCACGAACACTACAATAACGTCACGGAGAGGAACGACATCGCCTTGCTGGAACTGGACCAGCCTGTCCAGTGCGGCTACTACGTACAGCTGGCCTGCGTGCCCGACGCCTCACTGAGAGTGTCAGAGCTGACGAGCTGCTACGTCAGCGGTTGGGGTGCCACCATGGCAAGATGTGAGTTCCCAAAGAGTATTCGTGTGCCAAGGGTAAGCTCGGCACGCTGGGGAGGCGGGCTGGGCTTCTGGGCAGCGGCGGCGGCGAAAACCAGAGTCGGGCTGCGGGGACGTACGGCCACAGAGAGATGGGCCCGAGCCATTAGCCAAAGCGAGATGGAAGGGCAAGCCCGGCACAAGGCCTCTGCAGGGGCAAAGGCGGGCCCTAGGGAAGGGCTTCGCCCACACAGGGGAGGAGAAGTGGGAACAGAAGGGCTGCTGGCTGCTAACTCCTTCCTGTGCTCACAGCTGGAGGATCGACCGCTGTCCTGCAGGAGGCCCAGGTCCCCCTCATCGATGTCAAGGTCTGCAACAGCAGCCGCTGGTACAGAGGGGCCGTCCACCCCCACAACCTGTGTGCCGGCTATCCGCAGGGCGGCATCGACACCTGCCAGGTAGGAGCGTGCTCCGCGCCAGCCCTCAGCAGCACAGGCAGCCCTGTCGCCAGCGCCCAAACATCCTCCGGCGCGTGTTGCGCCTGCCGAGTCGCCCTCCTGCCGCTGGGTCCCCACCGCTGTCGGGGCTTGCCTTCCCTTCCCCGTCTGCAGGCCCTTGCCCAGCACCCCTCTTGTCCCAGAGCCCCGGCACTCTGCCCAGAAAGGCCACCCAGTGCTCTTGCCCCAGCGCAGAAGTCTGCATCCCAGTCCTGGAACGTCCCCCTTCCACACCTCCAGGATCAGCGGGCAGAGAGGAGAGAGCGCCCTACCTTGCAGGCCCACCACCCCCTCCCAGACAAGGTCCTGCAGGCTCCAGCACCTGAGCAGAGCCTTGCTGGGCACTGGGTACAGCTCTGGCAGGTGCCAGGAGAGAGAAGGAGCCGGCCACAGTGCTGACAGGGGCCACCCAACACCACCAGAACCCTCTGACTCTCCTCCGCTCCGCTGCAGGGTGACAGCGGTGGTCCTCTTGTCTGCCAAGACAAGCACGCCGACTACTTCTGGCTCGTGGGGGTGACCAGCTGGGGGATAGGCTGCGCGAGAGCCAGGCGGCCCGGAGTCTACACCTCCACGCAGCACTTTTACGACTGGATCCTGGTACAGATGGGACTGCACCCAGCAGTCCGGGCTGCTCCAACGGCGCGGGCATGGAGTCATTTTCTCACCGCCTCCACCCCCGTGCAGAGGCCAAGGCCGATCCCAACACAGTCGGGCACGTTTAGCTCCTGCCCATTCCCACTCCAGAAGCTGGTGGAGTTCTTTACTCGGGTGCAGGAGCTCCTGCAGGAACTAAGGGGGAAAAAGGCTTGAGCAGCAAGAGGAAGAGGATCCAGTGCAGGCTGCAGAGTAGCACCACCCTTTCCTCCTGGGGCAATGCCTGCTGAGATCCAAAGGCAGCCTCAGTGCCAGTGGCCTGCTCGGTCCTGCCCACGCTCCTCTCAGGGCACACACAACTGCTGCTCTTGACTTAGTTCTTGAAATAAAGTTGACCATTTTCACAGCTAACCAGGCTTCAGTCCAGTCTCCTGTGCAAGGCAAGGACTTCCATGCCCAGCACCTGCAGAACGAGGCTGCAGGCAGACAAGTCGGTCACACGGGCAAAGAGTCACTCCAAAAGCTGAAACCGTGCCCGGTCTGAGACGAGGGTGCTCAGAGCCACCGTGGGGTGGAAAAGACTGGCTAGAGGGAGGCTAGCAAGAGGAGAGGAGGAAATGATGTGACACGCAGCCAGCGTTGGGGGTATGCCTTAAGGCACGCAAGCTGAAGATTAGGGCCTGCCGGGAGCCTTCGCTTACTGAAGACACCATGGGAAACGCCTGAGCATGCCAAGAGCTATTGCTGCCTGTAGCAAAGCGAGTGCGAAGCTGACAGGAGTCAGAGTGCCATGAGGAAGAGCCGGATTTCACAGGTGGTTAAGGGGGATTGGTGTGGGAGGTGGCCACACTTGACAGATAACTGAAGGAAGAGCTGGGGTGGTTTTGGGGAGAGCAGTCTGGCAGGGACAGCAGTACCCAGGAAAAAACTGCATCGGTAATGCCGTGGAAGTCCGAGGTGACCCAGATAACAGCGCCTGAAACAGCAAACCTGTGGACGGCTGTGGCAAACCTGGGAGCAAGGGGGAAAAAATACCCGCGGGGAGGTCCCTTGCTTGGGAGGAGACAGGGGCGGAGAAAGAGGGGAGTCAAGGCATTTGAGGGGCATGTATAGGCATGGAAAAAGGAGGGGAGGGGGGGATCAAGGAGCCAACCCCACAGAGGCAAACTGCTGGTTGGTGTGCTTGTTTGACTGAGCCCTGCAGGTGATCACCGCAGTGCGTCCTACCTCCTCTTGGAGAGCGATTCTCACTCCTTCGTGTGCAGCCCCACTCTGCACCCAGGGCACGGGTGGGTCCAGAGGGCTGGCGGCCAGCAAGGGCAGAAGGGAACACAGGCCACGGCGACCCAGCGGTGGGCAAGAGCGAGCGTCTCGGGCCAGCTACTGTTCGGAGCGCTGTGTGTTTGTGCAATTCACTAGGGAAACCAGAAGCTGGACTAGCTCACGAGCAAAGGAGAGAGACCCTTGCAGTCGTGCAGATGGCCTGTGGTTGCAGCCCACCCGGTTTGTTGAGCTGCCCGGTGGTGCCGATCCTGGGGAGGGCTCAAGAAACGGCGGCTGCCTGTACCTGCAGGCGGGCAGTGGAGTGTGCATAGCGGGAGCCAGCGGTGGTTTGTGCGGCTGTTGAACGGGTTTGGGCTTTCAATGTGCCCAGCCCGGTACGCCTGGTTCCTTTCTCCTTGCAGGTTGTATTCAGAGCTGTAATGCTATTTTTTAAAAAAAGCAAAAGCAACCAGCAAACAAAAAAAAAGCTGGGCAATTCCACCCTGCAACTGGTTGTCTCCCCCAGGCCCTGGCCACCCTGCCAGGCGACATTCACCACCACCAGCAGGGTGCAGGAGCGGGCCCGGGGCAGGGCTTTCACAGGCCACCCCTATTTTGAGGCTCCTGGCCGTGCAGTTCCTGGGCAGTGCTCAAGCAATGGCAGCAGTGCCCACAGCCGGTATTTTTGATCTTTCTCCCTTTCTCCCAGGCTCTGGCTCCCTGGTTTCCAGCTGTTCTCTTTCTGCCTTAAAGCCTGTTGTGCTGCTTCTCTTCCCCTTCCTCACTCTGGCTCCTTGTCCCCATCTTTTTTAGCCTCCTCCCTGCCTGCCCCGGCCCCTCGTGCTCCCCCTGCTCCGCCACCCCGGCGGCCACCGTTGCTCGGTCCCTCTCTGCCGCCCTGCCCCACACTCCCCCTCCCGCTGGCCCTCAGGCTCTGGGGGCTGTTTCCCGCCCTGCTCTTGGCTTGGGGGAGGGGCCATGGGGCCCGCGGGGGCGGGGCAGGGCCGGGGGAAGTGTCCCTGCAGGGGCAGGCAGCAGGAAGGAGCCCCGGGGCATGCTGGGAGCTGTAGTCCTGGGGCAGGGGCTGGTGCCGGGAGGTGCAGGCTCTGCTCCAGCCATGGCCCGTCTGAGGTGAGGGCTGGGCTGCCCCTGAGGTGAGCCAGGCCCTTGCACGGGGGAGGGGGTGTCTCCTGCCTGCTGGCTGCCCGGGGGTGGTGGGTGGGAGCTCCAAGCCGGAGCCGGGTCAGTTGGGGCATCCCCGGGGGTGACCTGAGAGCTGGGGAGGGGAAGGAGAAGGGAGACAGACCAGCCAGCACAGGCACTAGACACGCCGACTCTCAGAGCCCCCCTGAGCCCCCCCCAGCCCCGCTCCCCCCCTGCAGCTGCCCCGTCCCCAGCCCCTCCCCTGAGGCCTGTCCCGCAGCCCCAGGCTGCCCCACGGCCTGTCCTGGCAGCGGCGAGCGGGGCCTCGGGCAGGCCCAGGGCTCTGTTAACCCAGGGGCCTTCAGCAGCAGTGCGGGGAAGGAGCGGGGTCTGCAGGAGCGGCTGCAGCAGGAGGGGCTCCGGCCTGGGGCCGGCTGTGACAGTCAGGGTTCTTTCCCTCTGCCAGAGGCCGTGCCAGGGCTCGGCGGTCTGTTCCTGCCCTGGGGATGTCGTCAGCTGCATCCAGCTCAGGCTGAAGCTGAGGAGATGGGCAAAAGGAAAAGCAGCTGGAGAAGGACACGAAGGGGATCCGGCTGCAAGCTGCCCCCAGCTGCAGACAAGAGACAGCCGGCCTCTCGGCGTGAGGAAGGGTCCCTGTGAGTAGTCCTGAGCAGAGCTGGTCACCAACATGCACCGCGGGGTCTGTGTGCTAACCAAAGCACGGTATAGCCGTGGGGGCGGGGGGGGGGTGTGTGTGCGCAGTGAGGCTGTGTATGTAGGAAGCCTCATATTGTAAGAGCTGAGAGAGGCAGAGACAGAAGTGTCTCAACAGTAAAATCCTCCCAGCAGCACCAAGAGCGGGAGCGGCAGTGAGTCCTGGGCCCTTGTGTTATAATCAGATCTGAATTTTGAATTTCATTGATAATTAATTGTTTTGAATAAACAACTAATTTCTTATAGTTAATTATTTCCTGATTCAATTAATTTACATTATGGTAAGGAGTAGACAAAACCTCACTTATGCTAAGAGACAGCAGATGCAGGCCTTAGGAAGATGGCCAAAGCTGAAGCTGCTGTGGATTGGGAAACTGTACAGAACACAGAACGAGGAGGGAGGGAGGCAGGTACAAGGGGTGAAATTGTACGTTCTCAGCTAGTTCTCTTATGTGATGAAACCATCGAAACAAAGGCATGTTGCTGTGAAGACTCTCCCGTCCTCCCCATCCTAATTTGTATATCAGAGATTTTGATCAGTAAAATAACCAATGATTAGGTTAGGATAGGACTATTAAGAAAGTTATAGAATAGGGCGGACCAATCATTGTAACTGTCAAAATTAATAGCGGGCATAAGATGCATGCTTATGTTAAAATCTGTTAAAGATCCTGACTTTGCAGAAAAAGGGTATAAGATGTTGAATTTTTGATGTAACTTTGAAGCCCGTCGGGTGGAGCTGTCCCTGTGCTTCCCAGCGCTGCAATAAAGACGTGCCGGCTTATCTGCAAGTGTGTAGATAAATTTGTCGTGATTGCGACCCTCCGTCCACACTTGGGGCCGTGTCACCCCTCTTGTGCTCCGGGTGCCTCCCTGTGCCTGTGCCCTCCCACCTTCCATCACTGGCGTCACTCTTTTGCTTCCCTGTACCTTTCTTCTTCTGTCTGTTCTTGTCCCCTGCTCCCTGTTCGTCCCCCTCTGGTTTCCAAGCCCCTCTCTTGTTCTGCTATTCTACCTGCCCCTTTGGTTTTCCTTGCTCTCCCTCTGTCCTGCTCCCTGCCCCTCTTTTTTCCTTCCTCTGTCTCTGTCCTGCAGCGCATGGCTGGTTTTTCGTTCACTGCCTCTTTCTCCCAATCTGCATTCCTCCTTGTTGTTCCCAATCTCTCTGGCTTCTTGCCTGAGATGCTTTTTCTCTCTTGTTTGTAACAGGAGACGCTGTTCTGTAAAAACATGACGGCATTCTTTTGGCAAGCCGCTGAAACATTGAGAAGATCCCCTCCTGGGAACACTCTGCAATATTCTTCCTGTCTGCAAGTGGCACCTGTTCATCAGAATGGATTCCAGAACCCAAGGGGCAGTTAACCTCCAGAAGTCTTAAACCTTCTGGGGAATCGCACAGACTATTTCTTGCTAAGAAGATGAAGGCTCTGTTGTTCCAGCTGTCCTTAGTGTTTCGAGACAACAAGCACTTGCACTGGTACTTGTTCTTTTCTGATCTGCGGCTCCTGTGAATGTTTCTCCAAGTTCTTGGTTTCCTGTCTGGGTGACTCTCCAGAGGACTGTAAAAATCAGTCTTCGTGGAGACTCTCTGTGCTGCGGAGCTGCCTGTATCGTTGTTGTCACCCAGCTGCCTACAAACGGCTCCCAACCCCAGACAGTGGGGTGGTATTTCTGATCTGCTGGAAGGGGGTGTCTCCATTTTTAATGTTGTTTCTTTCAGGGAGCACTGTGAGCGTGGCAGATCCTAAGCAGAAATACACTCGATTTGAACAAGTCGGGCAAGGGTAAGTCCCGTCACAGTTACTGCTACAAAATCACGGGCCAGGTATTTTGCTGGTGTGATATCAAGCGTGAAGTCGGGCAAGCTCCAAACGTGTTCAGACCCTGGGTTTAGATTCTCCTGTCTCTCAGTACTGATCAGAATTGGTGCCTGTGGTCAGAAGGCGTCGTCAAAGAGCACTTGATGCTGGCAACGTCTTGTCTGCAGCGAGGGGCAGGACCTGGAAGATCTACTGTCCCTCAAGTTTGTAGCACCCGTTTGCTTGTTTTCTTAGGGGAAATCATTTTTGTGTGTCTCAAAATAATACGGCCACGCTAAAGAAAGGAGAAAAATCTTTATTGCCTGAAAGAGCAACTTAGAACCTGATAGCTGTCAGATAAATAACACTTCTCAAGAACATTTCTTTCCACTCTTTTGCTTTAAAAAAGTATTTAGTGATCAGGATTATATCTTTTCTGGCAGAGGTAGTGAAAACCAACCATTCAGTAATACACGCAGTGTCGATGCACTGTCCTTTCCTCAGATGGCTGGCACGTGTGTTCAGGGCTCTCAGAATGACTGCATGGTGTTGCCGGAGTTTTGCAGATAGATCCAAAGAAGAGATCTGAGAAGGCACAGCTAGACTGTGTGCGTGTTACATTCTCCGGAAAAAACCCACACAAACACACCGCAGGAAAAAAAAAAAGGAAAAAATAAAACCCAACAGTGCAAAACTGGTGAAAAAAGGAAAAGAATGAAATCTATTATTTTCCAGTCTGTATATTCACCCCGCCTTTCAGTTGTGGACTAAAAGAATTTAGTATGAACTCTGGAGATTTGCATCAGCCCTTTTTCTTCCTGTTGGACCTAAGTTTTCTCTTGGATAGCCTGCATGGCAGGGGGCTTCTGGGCTGCTGCGCTGTGCACTGCTGGCTGAAGGAGTGGAGGAACCAAGGTGTTTTGGAAACAGTACAGGCAACAGAGAGCTCCTGTCAGGGCTTTCACTTCCAGGGTCTAAACCACTTCTCATGTCTCTGCTGCTCTTTTGTTTCTGGGGCGTCTGGAACTGTCTATACCGCACTCGACATCAGCACGGGACAAGAGGTAGGTGTCAACAGCCCCAGCAGATTTGGCAGGGGTTCAGCGCTTTCCCCCCTGGTGCGAACAGCGGATGGGCTTTCGGATCGCCAGGAGATCTTTACTGCAAAGGCTGTTCCTCTGAAGCGCAGGCTGGCGTCAGCCTGCAACGTACCTCGTCTGCTGTCTTCAGCTTTTCAGGGACAGCTCTTTAAGGGCACCGTGGTTCTGTGCCTCAGGAACTGAACGCTTCCTGTGGCTATCCGCTTTCCAGCAGCCATTGCACCGAGGGGTTGATTAATGCCTGAAAAGGTGCCTGCGAATTCCTGGGGGGAGGTCCTGGTCCCCCTGGCATCAGGAAGAGCCTTGGTGCTTTCTGTGCTTGGGCTGATGCTTCACCCATCGCTTCCAAGGCTCATCGTAAGAGAACTGGTTTTTTACTTACTGTGTCTTGAGGACAGGTTGGTGCTCTCCACAGTGCTGTTGGTCCCCGGCTGCTACCATGTTACATCATCCCTGACTGGGCATTTGAATGGAGAGAAATCTGTAAAGAAATCGCAGCAAGCCTTTGGGCCTGCTAAAAACTATAGTTTTTACTGCCAATGTGAATGTGTTGGTTTAGAAATTGTTACATCTCTGTTCCCCACTGTGCATGAAGTTGTGCTCTTACAGAGAATGTTGGTCTCGATATACAATTTAACTCTGTACATTTACAGCATGTAAAACTGCCTGTGGACCTGGCCATAGATTGGTTAGTAATACAGATCGTAAAATCTGAAGATCTGTCACAGTGAGAGGCCTCGGGAGAACCCCAGGGGTGGTCACAGATTCCCCTGTTGCTGTGAGGAATAAATAGCTTCGTTACGTCACTTAATTTTGGACACACTTTGTCCTTATTAACAACCAGCAAGAACGCAAGGAGGGCACTTTCTCCTTTCAGAGAAGGCCACACTAGCTCTGTCTTAGTTACTGAATATATTGATGCATCCACTCACTGCTGAAGGCTGCCGTCATTCAGTCCCAATTTACCTTAACCACAGCTTCAGGCAGTAATACTGTTTAGCATTTTTTCCATCAGGTGTTTCATCTCCAAAGTGTGATGCAAGACCTAATGAAGGAGAGATCGTGTTTAGGACTCAGTTTTGTGCTTTAGTCATCCTGAAGCTGGTTGACACACACCTGACAGATGAGAAGACGTATCTCAAGACCAAAGCTCTCTCCAAAAGAATACAGCCGTGTTTAGGTCCAGTGTCGGTGACAGCCTGTTACAGCCCGTGGAGTGGTTGCAGTGAAGTGGGGGCTGGGGGGTTGAGAAGCAGCTCTTGAAGGAGAGTTAACACTGACAGTCCCTGTAGTGGCCCCTTTAAAGTGGCATCTTAACGTTTTTGAATATGGGCAAACACTGCCTGAAAATCTGGCTGGAAAACCAGGCCCGAGAGCGGAGGGGTGCTCTCTTTTGGGCCATGTCAAGAGCAGGACTGGGCAGAGGGGGAGGCTGGCCAGACTACGGGAGAGCAAGAGGCAGACTTGAAATAGCCCCGGGGCGTCGTCTCCCCAGCGGGCGCGTGTCGGGTAGGGGGGCTCTTCTGGGGTGGGTTTGTAGGAGCCCTTGGCCGGAGCTGAGCTGGAAGGCAGGGAGGGAAGCAGGGCTGAGCCCAGAGGGACGGGGCTGGCAGAAGTGGGCTCACGAGGAGGCCAGGACGAAAAGCTCGAGCAGGGCCCATGGCTGCCTGGGGGAAGGTGGCACTGGGTGCAGGAGCCAGGCTGAGGCAGAGGCAGGCTGGCTACAGCGGTTCAGAGCAAAAGTGGTCATATTAGTGATAATTAGACAAGGTGGTGTCTTAGAGAATCCCTTTGCTCTTTGGGGCTACAGCTTCAGCTTTCTGATTTATCATTCCTGGCTGTCAGCAGATACATCTGAATCTCACGGGTAGTGTCTCATCCACCTGCAGTGCTGCACTTTACAGCTGCTCTGAGACAGAGGTCTGCAAGGGATCTAAAAGCCCTAAGCTCTGCTTATGACCCTGGGTGTATCCATAAAATACTGATGAATGGATTATTGTTTTTTAACCCAGAAAATAATTGCAAATCTAAACTGTGCTAAAGAATGGCATTCAGAGTTGCAAAATAAAAATTCAAGGCATTAGGAAGTGCTAGGGTCGTACTTTTTGTGTAACCTTAGTAATCTTTTTAGTACAGCATTTGCCACGTAACGTGCATTTGTGTTTTGTTTCAGTTATGCAGTCAAGAACACCAGCAATTGCTGAAATAATGATCAAAAATCACGATTGCTAAAGCATTACCAGCTGGTTTTATGTTTTCACAGCAATAAAATCACTTCCTGCTTGAAAGCGTGCATGAATAATAATACCGTGATACACTAAGGCCATTTGAAAAGAACGTAGGTAGACCTAAAAATGGTAGACCATTTTGACAGATTTACAAGGCAAAATGTATTTGGCCATGTGTCCTGCAAGCAGCACCCAAGCTAGCAAAGAAATAGGGCGTTGTAGTGTGAGTTACTGACCTCTTACGTCTAATAACAAGACAGCTTGGCAGAGCTCTGCTGTGTCATTCCAAACCCACTCCCTTCGTGTTCATTCTGATCTCGTACCACAGACTGCTCAAATGAATGGTTTTTAATGTCATTTCAGGTGGCCATAAAACAAATGAATCTCCAACAACAGCACAAAAAGGAACGAGCTCTTAACGAAAGCCTGGTGATGAGGGAAAATAGGAATCCAAATATTGTTAACTGTTTAGACAGGTAAGTAGTTCTGGTACTATCACATGAATGTTCATTTACGTACTGCAAGCCAAAGATTAAAAAACTTCTGGTCTCTGGCAGAAGATTGACCTCTTCATTATTTATCTACTCATATACAATTTCTGGGAGAAGATTGTGTTTTGTCTGCGTTAATCTTTTCTGGCATATATAGTTTGAAGACTGTTTTTAAAAATGTGCATCAGCCATGTCTTACTAAAACAACAGCCCATGAGTTCACTACCTCTGTGTTGTTTTGTTGTTGTTTTTGTTGTTGGGGTTTTTTTGTTCCTTTTTTTTTTAAATTGATCATATTTTCTCTGTCTTATGATAAGTGCTGATAAGTCCTCATAGAAATTATTTCCGTTGGGCTGTTCCCACTATTTTCCATTACTGTGGATGCCAGGAAGACTAGGTTCTTGTTTCCAGAAACACATCATTTGCCAGTTTTAAATTTTTTTTTCCTCTCTCTGTGTGTTTTTTATGTAAGGTTTTCCAAACTGTGGACCAATTTCTGTCCTCAGTGGTACACACCCTCCTACCATGGATGTCTATGAAAGTTGTGTTGCCTTGTTTCTGGAGTTAATCCTGGAATCTTTGCGTTAGGATGATGAACCAGATGATGTGCTATGTCCTAGTTCCAGATTTATCTTTGCTGTTGGTAAACTGCATTTTTCACTTGCTTGCCATCTAAGACATGTAATTTTTCACTCGCATGCCTTTCTCATTTAGGCTGCACAGATTCTAAGTCCTGTATAGCCTAGAAGGAACGTCTAGTCATTTTATTCTGTCTTCGTTTGAAAATGACCTGGAAACAAAAGCCACCAGCAGTCTTTTCCATGAGGTAATTTAGCTGTGCCTGTTCATCTCAGTGCCCTTGTTTTCTTCTTTCAGCCACCTGGTCGGTGATGAGCTCCGGGTGGTGATGGAATACATGGCTGGTGGCTGTTTAAGAGATGTTGTTACCCAGTTTTGTATGGATGAAGAGCAGATGGCAGCTGTCTGCAGGGAGGTGAGGGATCCCGCGTGTGCTTCCTCTTCCTTGGACAGGATGGTACTGGTGAACAGGTGGTAAGAACATGAGGGATTTCATCTTGAGAGCTTTGTTTCTGCGTTGCTTTATGATATGGAGAAGAAAGGGCACCTTAAGTGAACTGCCTGCCAGTATCGCTGCACTTACTGTCCTCTGTCATTACACTCTGAAACACTGTTACTGTGTTATCTTTTCTTTTTTTTTTTTTTCTTTTTTTACTCTTCTCAGCTCTACCTCTTTAAACACGTGCCTGGAGCATGTCTGTACTGCATTCCTTGCCTGTAAAAGCAAACATGCTGGTGGCAGATTTTTAAAAGAACAGCAAAGAAAAATAGAGACTCATTTGTCAGAGTCCTCAGCTTAAAAGGATAGCATTCGACCCAAAATGGCATTTGCTTCTGAAAAATTACTAAGGTGCTATTTCCAAACCTGCTATAGAGCCTGACAATAAAATCTTTGTCCTGCAACCTCCCACCCAACAGTGATCCACTTCAAACCGAAGGAAGGGACTTTCTCATTTTTGGCAAAACATAGTTTGTCATACGGATGGAGATAGCACACTGATTGGGCAGCAGCCATCCTGCCTGTGCTTTCAGGGGCTAGTCTGTGACAGTAATGGACATTTCTCTTTCCAAACCTGATAAGCCTTTATTTGGAAAGTTATTACTTTAATAGTAAGTTGAAGCACCAAGCTATTCCTCTGGACAGCGCAATATTTGGGCGTTACTCACAATTAATCTAGAAATTAAATCTTTTAGAGGCATTTCCTTTCTTGTGTGGTGAAATCAGGTCATTAATTTTTACCCTCATGTTTGTTTTTTACGTATCAGTGCCTTCAAGCCCTGGATTTCCTTCATTTAAAGCAAGTGATTCACAGGGACATCAAAAGCAACAGCATTCTACTTGGCATGGACAGGTCTGTCAAATTGGGTGGGTATTCCTGGTCAGGCACAGCCTTCCCAGGCTGTGGCACGGGGCTGCTTTTGACTGATGGCCAGTTCCCCAAAAGGGATGCCTGTGGCAGTGCGCTGACCACTGCTGCCAGCTCCGAGGACAGTTCCAACATGCAGAGAGGCATAGAAAGGAAAAAGGTGTCAAGAGTGGCTTTGGTTTGTGTGTGGCCCTTCCAGAGGGAGGCAGTTACAGTCTAACGGTTCAAGTCAATAAAAGCAACTGCAGAAAACTTGAGGGGTGTTATTAAGTGGCCAAATCAGTATTTCCGTGGCTACAGCACTGAGTAAACAGAGCATGGCAGCTTTTCCAGATAGATTCCACACCGTGTTCTCAGGTATAGAGTGGGGATTTCTTTTGCTCGCCTTCCTAATTCAAGCTGCCTTTAACACCACTTGTTTTTCTCCTCAGCTGATTTTGGCTTCTGTACTCGGATCATCCCTGAGCAGAGTTGACGGAGCACAATGCTCAGGACTCCATACTGGATGGCACCAGAAGTGATGAGAAAAGAAGCCTATGGCCCCAAGGTGGACATCTGGTCGCCTGGGGTCATGGCTATAGAGATGGTGGATGGAGAACCTCCTTACTTTAGTGAAGATCCTCTCAGGGTAAGGTGCACATAAAATCAGATACCAGTGTCTTTCAAATCTATCCCGTGTTTAGTCCCCCATGAGACAAAACCCGAGCCGCATCAGCTGGAACTAGTTCCCCCATGGGCCACTTCTAAAGCTGTCAGGGAGCACAGCAGCATCTACTGTAGCTTTGGTGACGTCAAGGGGAGAACCTCCAAAGAGCAGTGACTTGTATCCAGTTCAGAAACATGCCATTTCTGCCTTCAACGGGGCTTGAAATACCTCGTATGTTTTTTGAACTCTCTTTGAGCTGTATCTCTGAGTGACAGCGATTTTTCAGCGGCAAGTTTCTCCAGTTGGGGAGTTTTTCTGAAAAGCATTCCAGCTGTGTCTGCAGGCAGAGAAGTCTTTTCAAACGGGTCAGTGCAGATGGCTTATCTGAGCCTTTCAGGAGGTGTCACTGCTTATAGAAATGCCATAATTATTCATTAGCAAATAACTTCCTGAAAATGTGTTTTAGCACAGAAACTTGTAGTAAATTAATGTATTTTTAATGATTTGAAGTTTTCAGCTTCATCCTCATTTCTTAACATGAAATGACCAGCTCTTATCCCAAATGGGTGTGTAATAGTGGAGGAATGTATATAAAGATAAAACCTCATGACTGGTAGCTGGAACAAACTTAGATGCTGCACAGTTAATTCCTGATAGGGATGCAGGAATTTATGAGGAAATTAATTGTGACCCATGTGTATAGACACAGAATTTTTGTTAAGGCTGGAATTAAAATAGAGCATGATGCGTAGCTTTTCTCCCAGCAGTAAGACTGCACTCTCCCTACTCTACAGCACCCAGAGTGCGTGCTGCAGGCTGAGAGAAGAAACAGCAGAAGGATCAGGACATACCCCCTGGCAGGCTACTTAAGAAAAGAATACAACAGCTACACCAGTGTCAATCCTCCACTCTGAACAAAGGTTCCTGAGTTTTCTTGGAAGACTTCTTTTGGTTTGGTAGGTGCCCCAAGGTTTTTCGTTCCAGTGCACACAGGAGGAGCAGCGTGCGCTGTGCCACCTCGTGAGGGGGGAGAAGAAGCAAACAGGTTTGGGTTCAGCCTGATGCTGAGTCAGCTGAGTGCAGCACAGCTGGCAGGGTGGCAGTAGGCCTGTGTCCCTGGTTTGGAGGCTGAAAATTCCAAGCTTCATTAACCTCAACTGTTAATTAGGGCTCCTTGAGAAGCCTCAGGTCGACTGTGAGGAAGGGAACTGGATTTCTTATCTCTGATCAAATTCACATTCAGCGATTCCTGCCCTTGCCCAGATTATTTGAGATGCTCTTTTTCTTCATACATGCCTTGTCTGCTGCGGGAGTTGAGATCCGCTTGAGCACTTGGAGCTTCAAGGCATATTCAGGTGTCTGAGTCAACCTGCAGGAGGTTAAAATCAGGCACCTGGAGTTGGTCCCGTCTGTGTTCACTTCCTGGGCTCTTGGGCAGAGGCTGTTGCCCCTGAGCTGGGAACAGTGAACAGCTTGTGATGGACCGCCTGAAGTTCCCCAGTTCCCAGCTGGTTTTATGAAGGTGAATCATCCCCAGCAGGGACAGGATCCCTCTGCTGTTGTGTGTGGAATCACAGAGTGCAGTGAGAGCTCTCAGCTGGATCCAGACAGGAGAGCTGATAAGCAAGACCCGTCTTTACAGGTCAGGTTTTTAGCTGATGGCACACAGTAGCTGTTGGGTTTAATAGTCACATTTAGACCCCATCCAGGGAGTTCTGCGAAGCCTGGAAACCAAAGGATGCTCTTTCACATTTTTCTGAATGCTTGTTTTAATAGTGCAAGGCATGCAGCAGCTTCCATTACCGACATGGATTGAAATACCGAAATATACTATAAGGGCATTAAAGGATCATTAATCGTAGAGTTAAAACCAGGCTTAATGTCGATGCATTTGTTGTTTTCCATGTGCAGAGCAAACACATCCCCTGTTGCTCACGTTCTTCCCAGCCGATGCGGAACTCACAGGAATGAACCATTTTCCAGCCAAGAGTGGCCTGGATATTTCTGTGACAGTGTTTGTTTTCTCTCACTGTGATTTCCTTCCACCAGGCGTATGCCTGGGGCCTGAGGGACAAATACTGGTGCGATAAATGTCCTTTGAAATGCCGGTCAGACCTCCCCAGTTTCAGTTTTAAGAAAACCCAACAAACCAAATCCCAGGCATTTCTGTTTGCTTTTTCCTTATTAACCACACTGCATCAATTTTCTTCAAACCTATAGCATATTTTCCAAATGCTGTGGATCTTCTACAGTTTCAGGCTTCTAAATCATCCATATGTTCTTCTGTCATGTATCTGGGTGCCCTGGATAACTTTAGGGTCTCATTTTCACAGACTGCAGCTGTATGCCAAATCCATTCTTCTTTCTTGGTACGTTAAAGAAATCCATGAGCTTATTGCCCCTTTGCAGCTACTGCAAACACTTCTTTCCTTTGTACTGTACTTGCTTTTCTCTGCCAGCTGGATCACAGGAAAGCAAAAGAGACACGGCAAGAAGGTGCTTCAGCTTCCCCTAGAGCTTTTGCTGTGGTTGTAGAACTGTTTAAAAGGTGCAGTACCCAGCTACAGATGACTCTGCTGATTGGAGTTCTGTGAAGAAAGGAGCAGCTGAAAGAGCTCCCTTTGTCCTGGCACTCCTGTTTCACAGCCAGGTGAATGGAGCCGGAATAAAATTCCCAAGGCTGACATGGCTGCTGTGTTCCTTTACCGCAGGAGAAGGGACGTCCCTGGGGCAGCACCATTTAACCGCAGTGAGGACAGGCCCTCCGGCTCACCGCTGTGCCCGGTGCCTGAGGGCAGCTGCAGAGGGACGGGACAGGACTGATTTTGTGACACTTCTGTTGTGGGCAAAGTAGAGAAACTTCCTTTTATTGTTTTTCCTCTAGGATAGTTCATTTGCCTTTTTAGGCCTGGAATTTTTCCTCTGTGTTTAAGAGGATAAGAGCAAAGTCCCTTTGGCCACCGTCTCTTTAAACGCCAGTAGCGCAGAGCTGTTCTTGTCATGGCAGACGTTTTTATGGAAGACTCCTAGATCTATTTCTGTTATTATTGCTGTATATTTGAGACATAGACTGGAAGTTTAGGTGCAAACGGTTCAAAATGTTTGTCTTGCGTTTCTAAAGAACGTCTTGCAGAAGCAGAATGAACTCATCTGTCCAGCTGCTCAGCATGTGAGACCTTGGTTCCAAGTGAACTGCCCTGGATAATGCTCGCTCCATGTTTTGCAAAATTCTGTTCTAATTCCTTGGCCTGAGGTCTGTCAGGAAGACTTGCTGATCTGGAATTTGGAGACTGCTGAAAGACAGAGTTGTGGTGGCTCCTGTCTGTCCAGTGATGCTTTTTCTTCGTAGTATATTTGTGTTCGCAGCTTGCACGTCTGTGTAGAAAATGAGATTCCAAATGTTTCTGTTTATCCAAGGAATAAGCTGATGGATCTACTTTTTTTTTCATCTGGTTACCATTTTTATCTAGAACAGGGCAAAAATCTGGACTAGGTTTGTTTTAAGGAAGCTGTACTTTAGGGAGCAGTGAGCACTGCAGGGATGCATTTTATGTAATCATCCTTTGAAATAATACAGCTGGCCCGAATTCACTCTTTAAAATAGCCAGTAAAGTTGGTGTCGATGCATGGAGAAACAAAATGTGCTTTTGCTGGTGGAGTTCATAGTGAGTCAGCCACTGCAATCAGCTGTTAAGGCAAGTTCATGTTGATGTTGGAGTAGCTGTGGCTGCATCAGGTTTTTTTTTTGTAGGTATAGAAAAATCATCTCTAACCCTCTGCCAGGGAAGAAACTGGCACCGAAGACTGGACCTTAAAAAATGGGTGCTCTCTGTGAGCAGTTCTGGGTAAGAAAGAAACAGGTGGAGTCTCGTGTTTCTGTTCTCTCTAGGTGACGTATCTGATAGCGACCAACGGGACACCAGAGCTGCAGAACCCTGAGCAACTGTGCGCTGAGTTTCGGGCCTTTTTGAGCTGCTGCCTGGAGGTGGACGTGGGCAGGTGAGGGTCTGCCCAGGACCTTCTGCAGGTAAAACGCGAAGCGGCTGCAGGTGAAAGAGCTGCGCTTTGTCCTGGTTTTGTCATCAGCTGAACTCGAAGGCATCAGATGGAGCCCCCTCATACAGCCTGGTGTGTACTTGCAGGCCGGTAACGGGCTTTGGTACCGAATGGAAGAGGCCTCAACAGCCCTTCCTGACACCAAACCGGTGCTCAGTCAAGGCGCTTACGTGCTGTTTTGTATCAGGTGATAACAACTACCGGTCGCTGGGCAGGGCGGGACCTGCACCTCTGAGCACACTGACGTATCTGGTGCCCACGTGGAGGGGACAGCAGAAGTGACCCTGGACTGCTCTTCCGGACCCACCTGGGTATAGCCCGCGGGCATCTGGAGAACCAGCGTGCCTGTGAGGTCAGACATACTGCATTTGGCTCCCGAGAAAAGGCACAAAAGATTTCAGCCACGTATTTCAGCCATTAACTTTGAAGTGCGCTGCAGTTAGACAGATCACTGTCGTCGAAGGCTCACCATCCGCTCCAGGCTTGCAGACTCTTTCACCAGTGGGTTCCTGAAGCCACACTTGAGAAGACAGGCCTTGTTTTCCTTCATTTCTTAACCCAGAAAGCAAACAGGGTATATAACTCTCCCTCTCATCTCAAAGACAGAGAAAGGTGTTTTGAAATGTATTCACACAAGAGCTGTATCCTAGAGGCACGACAGGTGAGGTACTAGAGACACGACACCTCCCAAAACAGGTCCATCCACCCTTCTCCACTTCGGCTTCTTCCCCGCGCACGGAGAACGAGGAAACGCAAGAGTGTGCAGACTCGGTAACTCAATGGCACCGGGGGTACGCTGGAGGGGCTTGGTGGGGCGTGGGGCCTGGCAGGTCTCTGAGGTGACAGAGCCCTGCCCTGCTGTGCTGTGCCACGCCAGCTGTGGGCAACGCTCCGGCAGCGGTGGCGGCAGCAGCAGCAGCCGGTAGCAGCATGGTGCGAGCGTGTGGGGCCCGGGTCCTTACCCGCCTCCTTCTCCTCCTCCTGGTGGTCCTGCAAGCCCGCAGGCTGCTCCAAGACGAGCACAGGGAGCAGGTAGGCAGGCAGAGGGCCAGCACCCAGCCCCGAGGAGTGCGGTGTGGCATCCAGTGCGCCTCAGTGGGGCGGCGGCGGGGCCAAGGCTAAGGCTGGGTCTGGGAGAGCAGCTGGGCCGGGCCGGGCAAGCCAGGCAGGCATCGCGGTGCGGGCAGAGGGGGCAGACACCCTGCGGGGAGCTGTAGAGGGGCTGTGGCTGCTTTGGGGGCATTTTCTGGTGGGAGCGGGCGTGCAGGGTAAGAAACCCAGCACTAAGTCCCTGTGGGGACACCCGGCCCCGTGCCACGGTGCCCTGCCCCAGGGCAGCCTGCCCCCGCTGTGTGCCAGGGCAGGTGAGCGCGTGGCACCACAGGAGCCAGACGACAGCCCACGGCAGCGTTTCTCCCCGGGCTGGCTGCAGCCGTGCCCAGGGCCATGGCTCTGCCACTCCCTGGCTGGATCCCAGCTGTCAGCCTCGTGGCCACCCCAGAGGGGCACACTCAGGAGAGGTCTGCTCGGGAAAACAGGAGCATTTCTGCTCCAGTCCTGCAGTCCTGCTCCCCTCGGATGAACCACGGGTCCCCAGCCTGCAGGAACAGGCAGGGGTAGCGCTGCTGCCGCCTGGAACAGCCTGTTGTCGCTTTTTCCTCCAGTTCCCAGGGGTGGGATTCCTCTGTGTGCATGGAAACTTCTCTGAGCTCTGCTGGATTGCAGGCGATGGCCTTGGCCTGGCTTATCAAGCTTCTCAGCTAGAGCCTGATTAGGAGCCTTGGGAGTTCCAGGGAGCTGACAGCTCCACACCACTGCAGGCAGCCGGTAACTATCTGCAAGAGGCACCTGAGCAGAAGGCGAGAGGAGCGCTCTGGAGCAGTCTTGTGTCTGAGCTGCGTTCGCTGGCATTCAGACCTGAAGCAGCACATTGAAACGTTTCACAGGAGCTGCTCTGTCCTGTGTTCATTCACGGACACGGTTGCAGGCGAGGGCTGTCCAGCTTCCCGGCTGGGTTCCAGGGCTGAGCTGCAGAGAGGTCGCGCGGGTGCGTCATGGCCTTGTCCTTAAACCTTCGGGAGCTGCCAGCTCCAAGCCCAAAGTCAGCCAGGCGCCTCTGCGGGGGTGAGAACGCAGCCCTGCGCGCCTGTGCTGTGTCATGATGTGGCCCCTTTCTGTGTTCTGCTGTTCAGTTATGGCCCCGTGGGTCAGAACACGTGACGGTAACTTCTCGTGGGTGTTTGGTTGCAGATGTGGCCACCGGGAGGGCTTTTCCAACTCCTCGGCTGGATCCCAGGCTGATTCCTAGCTGGCATCCCAGGGGTGAGTAGTCCAGCTTTGCTGACTTTACAGAGTAAGAACTCATTTTCAGTATTTTATTCGCGTGACATTTACCTTCATACTTTCTGTTAATGTTGTTAAAGAGGGAAGTAGAAAGCTAGAATAGGGAGCTATTCCCAAAAAACCTCCCAAGTTCCAAAGGAAATCCCGACAGCCTTGGAGAAAGCAGCACCCGGTCAGTGTATTTCCCTCTGGTAACCGTCCGACTTTGGAAGCTGAGGTTCAGATCCATGCATGGACGTGCTGTAGCCTGCAGAGCAGGAAGGGATCAGTCAGAGCCTCGCTGCAGCGACGCTCAATTTCATGCCTTGCGTGGGCTGGTGAGCCACAGAGATGGCCCAGCACAGCGTCTGCTACCAGTTGTGGTTCCAGCTGAGTCCCAGGGGCAGCTGCTGCGCCAGTTGCACTGGTCAGAGGTGCTTTGTGCAGATGCTGGTATCCAGATGTCGGGAACCAGATGGTTTGGCCATCACAATGATGTCATCGATGTATTGCAGGTGTTGTGGAGCTTCACCTGTTCCAGTGTGATCTGAATCCGTCCATGGCAAATGGTGGGACTGTGTTTCCACCCCTGGGGCAGTCGATTCCAGGGGTACTGGACACCCCTCCAAGTGAAAGCAGACGGTGCCCTGCACTCTGCTGCCAAAGGGATTGAGAAAAACGCATGAGCGATACCAGTTGTGGCGTACCCCTTGGCTGCCTTTGACTCCAGTTGGGATTGAAGTTCTAGCGTGGCTGGCACGGCAGCACTCAGGGGTGGCGTGACTTCATTCAGGCCACCATAGTCTACTGTTAGTCTCCACTCTCCATTAGATTTTCACACTGGCCACGTGGGGCTGTTAAAGGGTGAGCGAGTTGTGCCGATCACCCCTTGACTCTCCAGTTGCTGAATCAGCTCATGGGTGGGAATTGGAGAGTCTCGGTTGGTGCAACATTGCTGCCGATGTACTGTTGTGGTAGCGATTGGCACCCGTTATTCTTCAGCCTTCAGCAGCCCCACCACAGAAGGGTCCTCCGAGAGACTGGGCAAGGTGGACAACTATTCAACTTCCTCCGTCTCCAAGGCAGCTATACCAAAGGCCCACAGGTACCCTCTTGGGTTCTTGAAATACCCTCTCCTGAGGCAGTCTGTGTCAAGGATGCATGGAGCCTCTGGGCCAGTCACAATGGGGTGTTTATGCCAGTCATTCCCAGTTAGACTCAGGTCAGCTTCCAGTACAGTTAGCTGTTGGGATGCGCCTGTCACTCCAGAAAGACGAAAGGGTTCTGCCCCTCTATAGCTCGATGGCATTAGGGTACAGTGTGCACCAGCGTCTCCTGGAGCCTTAGACTCCTGTGGGTCTGACGTTCCAGGTCATCGGGCCCACGCAGTCCAGTAAAGCCGGTTGTCCCTTTCCTCCCCCTGGCTGGAGGCAGGGCCCCTCTAATCCTCATCAGAGTCGCTCCTTGTGAAAATTACTCAGAAGGTCCAGAGACCTTCTCTTCCCCTTGAGGGCACTGAGCAGTGCTGAGAAGGGCTCGGTAGGCATGGGCCAGGCCCCAGCATATTGCAGTGATTTGTGTCTCTCTGGAATTGCCAGGGTGACAGCATACCTTTTCCAAGTATTTTACTAGTTTTTCAGGATTCTGTATTTGTTCAGGGGTGAAATTCCAAAACAGTGGGGGTGACCACTGTCCCAGGCACTTGCCCGTACTCTCCCACACACCCTGCCACTCATAATTATCCATCCTCAGGGCAGATCTCTGGGTAGTGTTCTTAGCAAAAGTTTGTTTAACCGTGAACAATGCCCTGGGACACATTCAGGAGATAGAGCAAGAACATGCTGGCTTGGGCATCCCAGGGATATTTGGAATTCTCAAAAGCTGCTATAATGAGCCTGAATGTGGAAGGAGAGGTGGAAGAGTGGGAGAAAGTGACCTCCTTTGTCCCTTCTGTGGGCTGGGTGCGATGAGTAACAAATGCCGTGAGAAGGTGCCTGGGGGATGGGCATGACAGCAATGCCACATACAAATACCAGCTTAACCTCGTGACCAGTGATGCAGTGGTCAGGCATGCAATCAGACCCTAAGTCGACATCAGCCGGTGCAGCAAGATGCTAGTCCTGATCCCCCTCCCAGAGGTCCCGACCATCAGCGCAGGGAGCACACAGTGCCTGTACGAGTTGACACAGCACCGCTGCGTGAGCAGCCGAACCAGCGTGACCAGCGGTGATTTAACTGCTGTCACAGAGGGGTGTGACAGACCTCTCAACGCACTCTGGCCAGATCTGCTGTTATCTCAACCCTTCGTGCCCCACATTGGGCACCAAAAAGGACCGTCATGGTTTGGGCCCGGCTGGGAGCAGGCACCACGCGGCCGCTCACTCATCCCTCCCACTGTGGCGGGGTGGGGAGGAGAATGGGGAGAAAAGAGTGAAACCCCGCGGGTTGAGATAAGAACAGTTTTAATGGAACAGCACGAAGAGAGAAGAAACAACGGTAACAACAACAATACTAATGAGATAATGCATACAGCGAGTGACGTGGGACGCAACGGCTCACCGCCCGGATCTTGTCAGGGCTGCGTGTACTTGAAGGGTTCAGACCTCTGGTGTCTTGCCCTGACAGCTGGACTGAAGAAGCGGGTGAGGCTGTGGGAATTATCTGTGGGCACTAGATGACTCCTTCAGCCTGCTGGTAGGTAAAGGTGAGGAAAGCTGTGCAAGTGAAGAGCTGGTGTGGGAAGGAGAGGGCTGTTCTTGGTCTGTACTGAATGAGAGACACCAAAATACATGGTTGATGTGTCTTGCAACTGAAGGAAGTGTTAACGTGGTTTGTAGTTTGAGTTGAAGTAGCTACAGGGAAGTATACCTTTACAGATCACAGGTTGGTGAGGTTTGTTCATGTCCTTTGAAAGCATTTGCAAAACAAAGGTCTAGACCTCCCTAAGGTCAGGGTGGATTTACTGAGGCAATGAACGTGTGAAGAAGCTAATGTTACAGGTTGTACTACTGGGTGACTAGATTGCAAATGATGCCTGGGTTTATGTCGAGCTCTGCTGTTAGAACTCTTCTTTTGCGAGCTTACAAAGCAAGAAGACTCACAAAAGACCCCACCCAAATCAGCAGCAACATAACACTATCTTTGCCACTGCTTTGCGTCTTGTAGGTGGACGGATGGATGTATGAATCCTGTTAGGCTGGAAAAAATGTCAACAGACTATATTGAAATTAAGGCCCAGGCAGAATTTCCACAAACTCCCTACGGATTTCCCTGCGTACTCAGAGGGTCCACTCACCCTGAGATGCTCGGGAATAAATAGTCTTCCTGTCATTTAAAGACAGCGTAAATGATGCTTCAGTTCCATAACCATGTGTTTGCCAGTGTCTGTACTAAGCATGTGGTCACTTTATCAAGGTATTTAGACGATGAGGTGGTCCCGCTGTTGCTCCATGTGTTTCTCTGACATCCATTTTTATTTCTGAGATGTAATAATGAATCCTTAGTTGCCATTAAATGTGACCACTTCCTAGTGCAAAGACAGGATTTGCCTGTCTGCCACTTATTTCAATGAGGACATTCCTGAAGGCTGAAGAAATCCCTACAAGGTAAAATATTGTTTTATTGTATTTCTCCATGTTGTCTTCTTTAAAAGAAGAGAAATAGAAAGAAAACCAAAAAAGAAATCTTTGTTTTAAATCAGCTATCATTAAAAGACTTTGCAGTAGATTACGTATCTTCTCCTGAGTTTTCAAGCTTTATTTTTTTGTATTATGGTTAAGTCTTATGGAAAGGTTCATGTTCATTGAGTACAGTTGCCTGAAATGGTGACACAAGCACACCTGGGCAGAGTATTCCTTGCACAGAATAAGCAAGCTTTTTCTGTGCATTGAATGGATGAGGTGTTCTTGTTCGGTTCTTGTGCCATCCTGTGCACTTGCTGTCTGTGTGGTTTCCATTTTAAAAGCAGATTTGGAGAGTGCCAGCACTTGAAACGCCCTTTAGAGTATTAGGTACGAAAGATTCACTTAAAAAAAAAAAAAATTAAAAAGTGCTGTTGACATCCTCTTGATCTTGGGGCTTAATTTTATATGTTAGAGAACAAAGCAAGCAACTCAGATCTGAGTTTTAAGTCAGTTTAAAAAAATTTCTGGAGATGGAAGAGCATGTCATTAAAAATTAAGTGAGACCTGTTGCTGTGTTGCCAAGGATTTCATGTCGTGACAGTCTGTCCCAAACCTCTGCTAGCAAACAGGGCTCCACTGAGTCTCAGCACGTCCTCCATTAAACCATCACATCGCTGAAAATTAGAAAGCTCATTCATGTTTTTCGACTGCGCAACAGTAAAGAATCTATTCACTGACTAGTCAGTAATTAGCGTCAATCAGTTCTTGTTCTTCACTATAGAAATGTTTTGGTTCAGTTATTCCAGAGTGAAAAGAAATTTATTTTTTAAAAAACTTGTTGCATGATGTAGGTGTATTTCACTGCCAGCAATCTTCTTTTGCGTTTATTTGAAAATTCAAATACCTCTTCAGCCCACTAGACCTGTGAGAACATGAACTCATGTCCCAGTCGCCTGCTTCTTTGTTGGAACAGCTCAGGTCTCTGCCTCGGTCACCCCCAGTACACCAAGCCATTAGTGCCGTAGTTTGGTCCCCTTTTCTCTCTTTGGTATTTGTTTTTATAAGGTAGTAGAGAATTGGATTGTGTAAAACGGGGCAGAAGGCGTGGGAAATCCACTTGAAACTTTCCCTTTGTTCATTTTTACTGGTTATCTGCATGGAGTCAGCTGAGGGCCCAGCTGGACTCCAGGAAATGGGGTTTTAAGGTAACAGGAAACCAGAAATTCGTTTCCACTGTCCTCATGGAGGTGAGACGAGCGTTGCTGAAGTTCAGACATTCTTCCACAGGGAAGTCAAAACCACCGTAGTCAAAATTCACATCTCCAGGGTTCTGCTTCTGCAGGTCTTGGATTTCTTTCTAGCCTGTATCACTGTGTGCCTTACGGCGCCTGGTTGCTTTTGAAGAGCTTTGTAAGGATTTCTGTGTCTGTGGATGTAGTTTGGGCAATGCCTGGTGAGTGCAGCTGGTTCAGCACAACCACTAGCAGCATTCTTGGTGACAGGTCAACTGTGGGGTGAGCTTGTCCCCAAACGAGGACCGCAGAAGTCAGTCTGCTGTCTGTTATCAGGTTTTGTAAATAACAGGATGATAGGAGGAAAACAAAACTTAATGTTCATGAAGGAAATCAAACACTTATTTTTAATGAACACTTAAAAAAAATGAAGACTTGCATACAGTTGTCTCATTGAAATAGAAACGTATGCTGTAAAAAAACTAAACAATTATTCTTCTCCCCTGCTCCACCCCACCATCCAGCTCTTTAGTTAAGGAATCTTAATTTTTTTGTCTCTGAAGCCCTATTAGGTATAAGTATTTCTGAGTGATCCAATAAAACTGTCATCCTTTGGTTATTGTTTCTAGGACTAGAAAGGAAATAATACAGCCAGCACACACACACAAAAAAAAGAAATGAAATTGTTAATTTTTTTACTGGTGTAATCTCTCTCTTCTATTCGATCTGTATCTGCACCAAAGGGAGGTGTAGAACATCACCCTGAAGGTATCTCTTGCTGTCAGTGGATCATGAATGTCAGCCTTGACAAGCATCCTCTGGTGCTGTTATAAAGCATCTATGGCTTCCTGTAAGCAAAGCTGTCCGTACTTTTGTCTTGTCTTGTTGGAATATTCCTACTTTTTCCATAGCATCTCTCCCTTGTCATCCTTACGCTGAGAAATGTCTTGTAAAATCTCGTTAGCTGGTTTTAATTGTCTGCCCTCCTGCTAACTTTTAAAAGCCATTGCGTCTGCCTTAAAAGATACATGGTATTTTTACTCGTACTGTAGAAGAAAAGACTTTTTTTGTGATCTGGTTCATAAATTCCAGTTATTGCAGACTTTGCACTGTGGGTGTCGTGTATCCTTGTCTACATTGAGCCTGTACCCGGGGCTAAGCTGTAACAGTCACTCTGTCACCTGGTGAACCCTCACCAGCCAGGGAGGGGAATTGGGGAAAAGGAGAGCAGACCTGGGGTAGAAGTGCAGCAGATTTAGTGAAAACACCACCAATACCACCAGAGATGTGCTTAGCCAAGGGAATATGCAGCTGTCCCCATTGGCCAGAGGGCAGTCCTGAGGAGAAGCCAGAGGAACCCCACAGGAGCTCCCTCTCCTCAGCAAACCTTCCCCCTTTAGAATGACCATGCCATCATGGTGTGGGCTACCCCTGGAGCTAACTCAGGTCGGCTGCCCTGGCTGCCCTGGAACTGCCTAGCGTGGCTGGGCTGTGATTCTGTCCCAGCCAAACTGGGACAAGCTTCTATACTTTTAAGCCCCAAATCCTGCAAAGACTCTGACTTTCCAGGGAACTATTTAACGGCCAAGCTTAAACCCATGCTTCGGTTCTGGTACAGTCCAGGTCCAGCTCTCTTTCCAAAAGCCTGCTGCTAGGGATGCTTGCCAGCACTCAGGGATCCCTGAGAGGGAGAGCAGGAGTTGGTATTTTGGCTTGCTTCTGTCTGCCAGCTTCCCATCTCCCGTACAAAACAAGCAACTAACATGGTACTGATGAGGTGTTGAGGGGAAAAAAAATCAGGTAAACAAATAGAATCTGAAGTTCTCTAAATGGATTCCACTGATGTTTTGCCATTCAAAAAGTAAATAATGCCAGTAAAACTTGTGCTGTCATATAATCATATGTGCATTCACGTGACCATGGAGTGCCT
This sequence comes from Leptosomus discolor, assembly GCF_034619465.1. Classification (NCBI taxonomy): domain Eukaryota; kingdom Metazoa; phylum Chordata; class Aves; order Leptosomiformes; family Leptosomidae; genus Leptosomus; species Leptosomus discolor. Next base: position 296,335 of record NW_028237950.1, read on the forward strand.
TGTCTAAGTAGTTACGCTGTGTCTTGCCAAAATCTTCCATACAAAAGAAATGAATGAAAGTGTCCATGTTAGCTGTGTTTTGCATTTGATTGGATTTTTTTTTTTTTAATGGGACAGCTTCTCTCATAATTATATAATAGTATGTGAATATATCAACAATTATGACAGAAGTGCCCATGAAGTGTGGTAGCAATATGGTAGATGAAGCAATCCAAAGGAAAACAAGTTCATCACACTATGTCAGCATCCCTTTTTTAAAAGGAAAAGTCCTATGCGATGTACTAGAGAATTAGAACATTTTTCATTATGCCAATCCTACATTTGACTGAGAGAGGCATCAGCAACAAGTGAATCCCAAAAAAGTCTCTGAAATGCAGGTCAAAACTTAGAACTTGAATAAGCAAAAATGGGGGGAAAAGATTTGGAAACACAGATTTATTAAAATACAGGGGCTGAAATATTTCACCTGTTCATGTTCTGAATGACCCCCTATTTTATAGGAGAGAAGAGAGGGCACAGAGGATAGATTATGTAGCTCGACATACTTAAGGGGCGGGGGGCTTCCAGGCCATGCTGCAAAGGTGAAGTTTGAAGTCAGTCTGTGGCCTCAGTCCTTCCATCACTGGGGCTAAATCCTGAGGATTTTTGTGGTTGACCATTGCAGAGATTCACTCCAAAGTTGAAGCAAAGAGCGACCGTGTGTCTTCCTGTAGTAAGTGGTGCCTGTGTAACAGCCAGGATCTGACTTACTCTGTGTCTCGGATCTCCTAAATGTGTGTTCAGCCTAGAGGATGATGACCTATCTTGCTAAAAAGCCTCTTTAGAGTAGAACTGCTGCTTCAGGGTGATGACTCGGGTTAAATGGTTCACAATTTAAGAAAACAACGTCCTGAACACCACTTGAATTCTTGGAGCTGAGCATACATTTTTATTTCCACACTAATGTGCAGTAAGATTTGGTTCATTTATTTTAGGGGAGAGAGCGGCTTTGCAATGGCATCCGCCAGCTCCCTCAACACTTGTGGGTGCATCCCATCAGGGCCCATGGATTTGTGGGTGTCTAGTTTACCTAGAAGATCCCTAACCCAATCCTTCTTGACCACGGGGTAGTCTTCCTTTCTTCTGACTTCTTCCCCTAGTGCCAGGGTCAGGGACTCCTGAGGGCCAGCTTTAGTAGTAAAGACTGAGGCAAAGGCAGCACTTAACAACTCCACCTTCTCCATATCCTCCGTCACCAGGGCACCCACCTCATTCAGCAATGGGCCCACAGTTTCCCTCGTCTTTCTTTTACTGACAATGTGTTTGAAGAAGCCCTTCTTGTTGTTTTTGACATCTTTGGCTAGCTTTAATTCCAAGTGGGCCTTAGCTTTCCTGGTTGCATCCCTGCGTTCTCTGGCAGTGTTTCTATATCCCTCCCAAGTGACTAGCCCCTTTTTCCACCTGCTGTAAATTTCTTTCTTCCCTTTGAGTTTTACTAGAAGCTCCTTGCCCATCCAAGCAGGCCTCCTGCCTCCTTTGCTCCACTTCTTCCTCATAGGAATGCACCCATCTTGAGCTTGGAGGAAGTGCTGCTTGAATAGCAACCAGCTCTCTTGGGCCCCTCTGCTTTCTAGAGCCCCAGCCCACAGGATTCCTCCAAGTAGGTTTTTGAGGAGGCTGAAGTTGGCTCTCCAAGTCCAGGGTTGCCATCCTACTTAGTGCCCTGCTTCTTCCATGCAGGACCCTGAACTCCACCATCTCATGGTCACTACAGCAAGGGTGCCCCCAACCTTCACATCTCCAACCCATCCTTCTTTGTTTGTCAGTATGAGGTCAAGCAGCGCCCCTCTCCTCATTGGTTCCTCCACCACCTGTGTCAGAAAGTGTCCTCAGTGCTCTGTAGGAACCTCTTGGACTGTGGCTGCTTGGCTGGGTTGCTTTTCCAGCAAATGTCAGGGTAGTTGAAGTCCCCCATGAGACCCAGAGCCTGTGACTGTGAGGCCACTTTCAGCTGGCTGTAGAAGGCCTCATTGACTTCCTCCTCCTGGTCAGGTGGCCTGTAGTAAACACCCACAATAGTGTCACCCACATTAGCCTGCCCCTTAAGTCTCACCCATAAGCTCTCAACTTGTTCCTCCCCTAGGCAAAGCTCGATACATTCCAGATCCTTTTTCACAGAGGGCAACTCCCCCACCTCGCCTGGCTGGCCTGTCTTTCCTGAAGAGCCCGTAGCCATCCATGACAGTGTTCCCGTCATTGAGCTGTCCCGCCATGTCTCCGTTAGTGCTATGAGATCACGGCCCTGCAGCCGCACATAGATCTCTAACTCCTCCTGTTTGCTCCCCGTGCTGCGTGCGTTGGTGTACAGGCATTTTGGGGAGGTAACTGAGCACGCAGGTTTCCCTGGAGGGACGGAGGAGGATCTACCATAGCTAGACATGCCCTGGAGGCAGCTGGCCTTCTGGTTTTCTTCTGGAGAGGCAGCTGTGGGACACTTGTTGCTGCTCTGCTTCACCTGGTCTATTCCCCAGTCAAATGAAACGGCAGGGGCATTGCCACCCTGGACCCCATGCCTGGGCACATTCAGTTTGAAGCCCTCCTTACCAAGCTGGCCGGCCTTTTACCAAAGATACCCTTGCCTCTGCCAGACAGGTGAACTCCATCCCTCCCCAATAGGTTAATGTCAAAGGATGCCCCACTATCATAAACCCCAAACCCCTCACGAGGGCACCAGCCGCACAACCAAGAGTTGATGTACATTATCTTTTGATTTGCGGCTGCCTCTTTCCCCCTAACTGGTAAAATGCAGGAAAAGGTAACTGGGGCACCTGAATTTTGCACTGTTGACCCCAGGACTTTGTAGTCCTCTTTGATTCTACACAGGTTGTGACTTGTTAGGTCATTCATGCCCACATGAAAGAGCAACAGTGGGTAGCAGTCCATGCTCTTGACAAGCTGTGGTACCTTCTCAGCTCTGTCTCGGATCTCACCCCTTCCCTTTTGTTGCTACTAGGTGTCACTCCTTGGCGCACATGGTTTAGAGCGGGATGCTGATGGAACCGAAGAGAAGTCCTCAGAGCAACGAGCTCGCCGACCAGTGAATGCGTTTTTCTTGTTCTGCAAACACCATCGCGCTCTCGTGCATAAAGAACACCCTTGGCTCAATAGCCGTGATGCAACCAAGGTCCTGGCGGGTCGGTGGGCTGTTGTAGAGACAGAAGAAGAGCAGAAATACACTAACATGGCCAAGGAGGTGTGTTCTGCCGGGATGTAAAGGGAGTTCATTACCTATTTGCCTGTTTTCTGTTTCTCTGTGTATTCAATGTTTTCTGTGAGGTCTTCCTCTTCCCTGAGTTCCTCAGCTTCCCCAGTGGGATTCTGGTGCCCAGAGCAGCTGCTGTTCTTGCTTTGAATCACATGGTCCTTCGGACCAGAATGAAAAGAAATTGGTCTGTGTACACAAACTAACCTGGCTCTAGTAGTCATTGGCACAAATCTACGTATTTTGTGGTAGATATCACCTGGTAATTCCTGCGGTACGAGCATTAACACAGGGACAGTGCATGGGCAGGGGCCACTGAACACAGTAACATACAGTTCAGTGTCAGCTGACCAGTGATCCTTCGCTCAGGCTGTGCATTTGCTATCGGTCCTTTAAGAGTCCTTTAACTGGGAGCAAGGAAAAGAGATTTATCCCCATATTTCACAAAGTATCTTTAGGTCAACTTCAAATTTAAATGAGGCCTTTTAAGAAATAGCTTGCTTGGTAAGCTGGCCCCAGGAAGGCTGCAGATCTCAATAGCAGAGTGAGGGGGACACAGCCAGGCACTCAGGCTGATAACATCACCCCAGAACAGATCCCTGTAGTTACCCGTGTGATGTAGATTGTGGGTAACCACTGAACTCGATCTTAGGAAAAATGATGGAGGGCCAGTCAGAAGGAAGGACATCTCTCATTTGTCCAGTAAGGGTGGAGCGCTACAAGAAGCACAGAGAGCTGTGAAATGATGGAGAAACCATTCTCTGTACCTGTACCTGTCACCCGAAGATGTCTGTTACTGTTAACACACGGGTACAAGGTTTGGCGGTTCAGTACTTTGTGTGAGCACGGAAGAGCCCACAGAGAAATTGAAGTGTTCTGCATGGCAGGTCATTTTTGAAGCGGGGTCTGGAATGCCTCTGTAGTTCCCTGTCTGTGACACAGTGTAGAAATACTTGAGTATCAGCTTTGTCCAGCTGTTCCTGGTTTGTTCTGCATTCCCACTCACAAATTGGTGATGCTTCCTGAAAGGTGTGGGAAAAGGGCGGTTAGGAGATCCATCACTATTTTTCTTAGCCTTTTGTCTTGAATGAAGGAAACTCATTCATTAACAAGGAAAATAATTGCAGGACTTCTGCATGAAGTGGCAGATTTGAAACTATTAATGAAATTGCTGTAGAAATCATTGCTCCCGTAGCGATTTATTTCTTTTTCTTGTCATGAAGAACAAATTGCATACTCAAAGTCAAAGCAAAACAATAAATCTAAGTTGTTTGCATCATTACAACTGGTTCCAAGAATGTGTAGAAGAGAGTTAGCATATAATTTTTATTCTTTAAACAGGTCTATGTTGCAACAATAATTAGCAGCTATAATGTGCTATTGAATATATTTGGGCCTTCTTCACCACCAACCCTGTTCGTGTGTGTGGATCGGTTGCTTTGCTTTCACACTCCCTTTTGTAGTTGGGCTGACTGCTGAGACTGTCAAAAAGTTGTCAATGTCAGCTCTAGTGCAAACCCTTTATTGGTATTTTTCCTAAGGAGAGCTCATTTAAAAGCCAAGAAGGTTAATGCCTTTGGAAGGACATAAAATTACCATAGTACCAGTAATCTTCTGTTGGAGTACCTATATGTATAAGATCACTGAGGTTTAAAATATAGTGGATGAGTTTCTGTAGCTTAAACGTAGCTTTTCAGTGCCCTTTGACTTCCAGTTTTCAGTGCACAGCCACTAGCTGCCGTCCTGTCAGGGCACACATCTCCCACAGGACCCTGTGCCATATCTGCTACCCCTACAACATGTCTTGTGTACCCTGAGCATCCGAATTGCTCTTCCAGAGATACAAATGGGCCTGACAGAAGTGGTCTCTGCTCCAGTGGCTGCAACACCTGTTGGTTTACAGTCTCGAGAACATTTTTACTACTTGAAGCCATAGCTTACAAAGCCAGTGTCCTGGTTTGGGCTAAATCAGAACTAATTCTGTTTTAGTGCTTTAACTTTTTAGTTAAGTCTCCTCTCACTAACGGCAATTTCTGAAACAGCAGCAAGTTTTTCCAGACAGTGACTTCTCCCAGCAGTGCTAAGGCCTGATGTTTACAGTCAGTAACAAGGAATGGGATGCAGAGAGGCCCGTGCTTATCCTTGTTCTTAGAGCGACCAAGGTCACTGCTAAATCTCCGTGTTGGGGTGCTGGGAGTGAAAAGGGTTGCACCTGCAGGGAGGAGCGAACCAGCCAGGTGACCCATACCTGACCAACAGAGTATTCCATCCCATAGACATCATGTTCAGTGTAAAGCTGAGGGATCACGAGGGTCTCTCTCTCTCTCTTCTTCTTCGATGGCCAACATCTGAGGAGTCTCTGTTCTTCTGTCGTCGATCCCGATCCATGCATCCCAGAATCCAGTGCCTGAGTCCAGCTCCTGCATCCCGTCCCTGTCTGCTGCCCAGTCCAGCCTGGGACTGCCCCAGTGCCAGCCCTGCAGCATGGTGGGGACGTATCATCATCAGGGTGGGGGGAGTTGGGTTCGGTATTGGTTTTGTGTGTATTTGTACATATTCTATATATTTCATTATTTCTTTATTATTATTATTATGTTTTCTTTTATTGTTATTATTTCATTAAAGGTGTTTTAGTTTTCTTTTCCAAACCATAAAGTCTCTCTCCCTTGTTCTCTCTCCTTTTCCTTTTGGGAGGGGAGAGGGTTTGACAGAGAGCGTCTGTCATTTGTTAGTGGCCGGCCCAGCCTCAACCCGACAGATTTATTGATTATCCCAGCACCAGAGCCCGCAGGGAAGGGGCAGCCTGGCATCCCTCGTCCAGAGCTGGGGGTGTGGGTGAAGCAGAGCTGTGGAGGACCACCAGCCTCAGCTGCCCCATGGTGCTTCCTCCCATCACCTCCTGCCCCGGCGTTCCCCCCTCGGGATGCCTGGCGATGGTCTCTGTTGTGCACAGATCTCGTGCTACCTCTCCATCCCCTGCTTCATCTCCTCCTTGGGAGAGTGTCTCTGGACAGACTGGGCGATGGACAAGAGCAATGTGGATGGGTGGGACGTGAAGCGCTACACTTGCGTCAAGAGAAGCGATGGCTCGTGTGCCTGATACTGAAGCATGCCCCCCCCCAAGCAAGAGTTTCTCGACATTGGGAACCCTAAGTCAAACGAGCGCATTCCAGCAGCCAGGAGAAAAAAAAACCTAACCTGAGATGTTAGTCTGGTCCATACTGGTATCAATTCTTGGAGAACATGAAAATCTGCCCGCCTGCGGGGGTCCCTGGGCTGCAGCGGCTGCCACGCGCTTGCAGAGGGCAAGGGCAGGGACCGCTCTGTCGCAGGCACCTGGCAGCTCCTGGCCATGCTGGGCACTCCCGCACTCGCGCCAGGGCTGAGCGGGGCACGGGGACACCCCCCTGCTGGGGCCACCTGCCTGCCTGGCCACACGCAGCCCTGGCGCCCTGGCAGCTGTGAAGGAATCGAACCCTCGTGAATGGTGGGAGCTGCCCCGACTGTGTAGCAGGTCTACCAGTGCCCCCGCCATGGGGGAGCCACCTCAGCAGCTCTTGCCAGGCAGCCCTCCCCACCGCAGAATCCCCGGCTGCCCTCCAGCACCAGGCACCCTGCTGTCCCCCTCCCCACCCACCACCCGTCCCCCTGTTCAGGGTGCAGGAAGGGTACAGGCCTCCAGGGGCTCTGGGGGGCTTTACAATGGGGCAGAGCCCCCACTATGTGTGAGGGACTATGGCCTTTCGCGGGGCAGGACGGCTCCTGTGCAGGTGTCTTGTCCCAAAAAGCTGGAGGGGCACGTTAGCATGGCTGGGGTGACCCCCGGCATGCACACGGGCACTGCTGCCCCTATCTCCATCTGCTTCTCTCCCCATGGGGACATGCGGGTGACTGTGGGGTTCAACGCCTTCCCCAGCATCACAGGGGGTCCATTCCCACTGCTGGGAGGATGGCAGGAGCTGCTGCGGGGCCACTTTCAAAGCCCTCCCGTCAGGGCTGACTAAGGTGTAGAAAGGGCCGGGGCCAGGGGCGGGAGTGGGCCAGGGCCGGGTGCCCCTGCCATGGTACCCTGTGCTAGCACACAATGAACGTCACAGACCCCAAGCGGCCACGCCCTGACAGGCCCTGCCCCCTTGCCATTGCAGCCAAGGCGCAAGCACAGCTTCACCCTCAGTCCACATTGGGACGTGGAGCGTGGCAGACGTGGAGGGAAGGAGTGCAGTCAGGGGGTTGTGCCGAGGGAGTGCGGCTGCAGCGGAGAGCAGGAGCAGTGCTGTCCCCGTCCCTGTGCAGGGGAGGCGCGGCAGGAGTTTCCATTGCGCAGGCAAGTGGCAGTCTGCTCTTGAAGGCGGCTACACTTGGGCACAGCGGTGGGGACCCAGATGGTGACTGCGGTTGGACAGGATGGGATGGGATGGGAGGGGTGACGCCAAGGCCTGCATTCCTATTGCCCTGACAACACCACCCTGCATTGGGAACAGAGTGGAAAGGGCCGGTGCTCCCACTCAACTGGCCACCCCTTCCCCCCAGCTGGGGCCACTAGCCTCTGCCACATCAATCATGGAGAAGCTGAAGAAGGCAGCAAGGCTGGTGCTGAAGTGGACCTGGTGGGAGATGGCTGAGGATGGGAAGCTGGGCTGGCTGCTGGCCCCCTCAGCCAAGAAGATGCAGCTGCAGAAGAAGGAGGTTGAGCCCACCAGCCATGGCTTCTCCTGCGAGCTGGAGCAGCTGCAGGAGACGTACGTGCTGCTCAACTCCGGGGCTGAGGCTGCCGAGGAGGAGCCACCAGGCAAGCAGGGTAGGTAGAGCGGGCGAGGGGGTTCCTCTCCACACTCCGCACTGCCACGGCTCACCGCCCCTCTCCCCGCAGGCAGCGGCCATGCCCCAGGGGGACGGGGGGACGGGGTCCCCATGCCCCAGAAGGTGCTCTTCCCCATGGAGCGCCTCTCCATGAAGTGGGAGCGGATCTACCAGATCGGTGCCGGGCTGGAGAACCTGGGGAACACCTGCTTCCTCAACTCCACGGTGCAGTGCCTGACCCACACGCCGCCGCTCACCAACTACCTGCTCTCCAAGGAGCACAGCCGCAGCTGTGAGTGGGGAGGCCCAGCTCGGCGGGCAGCAGGGCTGGGGCGGGGGTGCTGGTGGGAGGAGGAGCACCTGCCTGTCCTGCTGCCAGTGCTGTGCTCAGCACCTCTGCGTGTGGTTCCGGCGATTGGGTGCCATGTCCTGTCGTTAACGTCCTGTCTTCTTCTCTCCTGCTCCAGGTGACCAAGGAGGCTTCTGCATGATGTGCCTCATGGAGGAGCACACAATCGAGGCTTTTGCCAACAGCGGCAAGGCAATAAAGCCGGTATCCTTCGTCCGAAACCTCAAGAGTAAGGATGGCTGCCTTCCCCTCCCCCTGCTAGCCATGCAGGAGAGCAGTGGCTAATGCAGGAGCGTAACCTTTGCGATGGGGGCAGGTCTTGGCAAACGGCTCTTCTGAGATGACTCCCTGAGCCTGCCAGGGGCTGGCGCCTTCATGGGCCACATGGGGCTTCCCCTGTGGCCGGGAAGAGTCTGACATCTGGTTTGGGTTGAGGGGGCTCAAACCCCACAGTCCCTGCCCCAAGGAAGGGGGGGAAGGCCTGCATCATGCAGCATGCGCTGGGGCTGATTCTTCCCTCTCCTGCAGATATTGCCCAGCACATCCGCTTCAGGAGACAGGAGGATGCACATGAGTTCCTGTGTTACACCGTCGATGCCATGCAGAAGGCCTGCTTGAAAGGCTGTACCACGTACGTGGGGCCTCTGATGGCCTGTCGCTGCTCTTCCCCGCTGTCCCCTCGCTGGTCCCCTGCACCCACAGGAGGGGTCTGTGGGATGGGTGAATGTGTCCCCCAGGTCAGACTCACAGAGGGAGCTGCTGATTCCAGGGGCCTCGGGTGGGTGGCCCAGCTCCCTGCCCCTCTGTGACACAGCTCTGGGCTGTTGTCTGCCTTTTCCCTTCTCCTGACTCCTCCACCATAGTAGAGCTGTGGTTCTGTCCCCAAATCCTGAGGCTGCTATGGGTTTGGATCCTGTCCCAGTTGCTGACGAATACAGGCGTGCCTGCTAGTTCAGCCCCAGCGCTTGGGCTAGGGCTGAGCCGCTTTCCTGTGGGCCCTCCGTCCTGGGAAGCCTGTGTTGCCTCTGTCTGCTGTGCCCAGCTCTGAACTCCGGCCAGGAGTTTCTGCTCCTTCTCGAGGAAGGTGTCCATCGGAGCCTGGTGCCACCCCTCGAGCTGCGGCACCGGGAGAGCAGACTGGCAGAGGCTGTGACTTCCCTCTGCGCCTGGAGCTCTGCAGGAGCCCTGGCCAGAGTGCACAGGGGAGCTGTCTCGAGGACAGAGGGGTGGCCTGCAGGGGGTGGCCATTGCGGAGGGGCGGTGTGAGATCTGGTGCTGCTGTCTCCAGGTTGGATCGCGAGACCCAGGCCACGACGCTGGTTCACCAGATCTTTGGCGGTTACCTGCGGTCCCGTGGTGAGTGCTGGCTGCCAGGTCCTGAGCCTGTGACGCTCAGGGCTGCTGTTGCCCCAAGAGCCCTGCGGTAAAAATCTTTTGGGAAAGTTGCTAAGCATGTGTAAAGTACCCAGAGCTGCAGCTGGTCAGTCTGGCAGTGCCTGCGGCTCGTGACCCCCGTTGTGGCGATGGAAAAAGCTATTGGCCGTGGGTCTCCAGCTCATTGCCACCGGCAGAGGAACCCGTGCTGCCAGCTCTCTAGCAACAGCTGCTGTCCCAGCACACAGCAGAACTGCCAGCCTTCCTCCTTGCCAGGCTGTGAATCCTGGTGCTCACCTCCCAGAGCCCAAACGCGGAGAGGGGGAATATTGCAGCTGCCTGCGCTGTGCTGGGGTGGTGGCGGGTACAGGTGTTGTACCAGGCTGTGCTCATCACTTGCTCTTTTGCAGTGAAGTGCTTGGCGTGCAAGAGCGTCTCAGACACTTACGACTCTTACCTGGACCTGCCGCTGGAGATCGGGGTACTGGGGCAGGGTCAGGGATGGGGAGGAGCTCTGCTCTCACGGGGGGACATTCCTGCACCCGCACCATTACTTCTTTTAAGGCTCCTTAACCGGCCAGCCTCAAGGCACGGTGCAGGTGAGAGGAAGCCGCTTCCATTGTGGCGCTGCCTTCTCTCTCTGGCAGAGCAGTGCCCGCTGCCTGAGCGTGGGCCACGACTCCTGCGTCGAGGCTCCATGGTGCGGAGGGCAGTGCTGCCGTCCCTCGTGGCGTGCTGGCCAGAGTGCCTAGCTGGTGGCAGGCTCACAGGTGTGGTGTAGCCTGTGGCCCTGTGCTCATGCTCTGCGTTATCTCTCGGGGCCAGCGTCTCGGCAGGGAGCTGGGCTGTCGCATGGACAGGCCACTCGTGCCCTGACCTCTCCTCTGCCCTTGCAGGAAGCCACAAACCTAGTGCAGGCGCTGGAGCTGTTTGTGAAGCCAGACCTGCTGGGCGGGGAGAACGCCTACATGTGTGCCCAGTGAGTGTGTGGGGCTGTGGGCGGGAAGGGGCCCGTGGGTGTGCTGGTGGGAAGCAGGCGGAAAGACTGCTCCGGTAAGGGAGGGCTTCTCTACCTGCTCCATGGCTAAACCGTGAGGCACGTGGCCACGGAAGCCTGCAATGAAGCCTGCTGCTCCTCAGCTCCCCCCTCTTGTGGGGAGGACCGGGGCCAGCAGACACGGCCACAAGCAGGTGCTCTGGAGCGGTGCTCGCTGTCAGCAGGGTCATCGCCGTGGGGTGTGCTGCTTGGCCAGGGCTGGCATCGTCTGGGTGGTGGAACAGCTTGAATAGCTCGAGCTCTTCCTGTGCAGGTGCGAGAAGAAAGTGACGGCCAGCAAGGGCTTCACCATCCACCGAGCCTCCAACGTTCTCACAGTCTCGCTGAAGCGCTTTGCTGACTTTGGTGGAGGCAAAATCACAAAGGTGAGTGCTCGGCCATCCAGAGCGGGGGCTGTCTCCTGGCCCAAGGCTCTGCTGCCCAGAGCAGGGTGGGAGGTGGTCCAGTGCGAGCTCTGCCACAGTCCTGCTGACCTTCCCCAGCTGTGCAGCACAGAGGGAGTTTTGCTCGTCCTGGCATCTTCCTCACTGTGCCCTCTGCCTGGCGAGAGCAGGTCCCGCTCCCTCGAGAGGCAGGATTTGTAGGACGGCTGAGCTGCTCTTGCTCTAGCAAGAAAGCCATCTGCTGTGCAGGCTCCTGAGACATCCTCTCTCTGCAGGACGTGGGGTACCCTGAGTTCTTGAACCTTCGCCCTTACATGTCTCAGAAGAATGGGGACCCTGTCACGTATGGGCTCTACGCAGTGCTGGTGCACTCTGGGTACAGCTGCCATGCCGGGCACTACTACTGCTTCGTGAAGGTGAGCCCAGGGCGCTCCCTTGGCACCCCTTCTGGGCTGGGGGCTGGTGGGTGCTCACAGGTCCCTGTAGTGTGCAGAAAGGAGGGTGCTGAGTAGAGGTGCGTGGTGTGGAGCACTGAATCGGGAGCACAGGCTATGCTCTGCTGCAGGAAGCGTGGAGGTCTGCTCTCACAGAGTGCCCTTGCCTGCCTTGGACTGCCTGTGGGTTTTGGGGAGAGGAGCTCTGCCGACAGGCACTGTTGCTGCTGCTTTTCAGGCCAGGAGCGTCACCGGTCGCAGTCAGACCCCATTCTCTCTTCTCCTTCTGCAGGCCAGCAATGGGCAGTGGTATAAAATGAACGATGAGCGGGTCCACCCCAGCAGCATCAGAACAGTCTTCAAACAGCAGGCCTACATGCTGTTCTACCTGAGGTGAGAGCGCCCTGTGTCGCGCGGCCCCTCTTCCCCCTGCTCTCAGCATTTGGGACGGGGCTGGTAGCACGTGCCTGGGTGTGGGATGGAGCTTGGCCCAAGTAGCCCCAAAGCCTGTGTGCAGGCGCTGGCTCGGAGCAGGGTGGCAGGGAGAGGTCCAGCCCCTTGTCAGGGTTTTGCTGTAGATCAAGAGCGGTTCATCTCCTCGGAGCTTCTGGCTCCTGTTGCTTGTGTGCATCTCTGACGAGAGCGTTCCCATCGCTCGAACCCTCGCAGTTAACACCTGCACTTCTTTGCCTTCACCAGAACCCCCAGACCCAGGAAGAGCTCGCAGGGGCCCATGGCCAAAGCTGCCTCCAGCCTGCCTGGCTGCGCCAGAGGTGTCTCCGCTCAGGTCAAGACCACTGTGACCAACAGCGCCCTGTCTTCACCACTGATGGGCCAGGTGAGTCCTGAAGGCTGCTCTTGGCCACCGCTCCTGGGAGCTGGGAGCTGCTGCCCCTCTGTCTGCTCTGTGAGGGCGGGTGGGCTGCAGCTTCACAGGGGGGCAGGCACACTGCTCCAAACGGGCAGGCGCAAGGGAGGATGGTTGGCAGGAGGGATCCTGCTGAGCCAAGGGCTCCTGAGCGTGCCTGGCGAGGGATGGGGAGGGACGTATCCCTCTGTGTCCTTGGCTCCTTGAACGCTCTCCTCCCTGAACCTCTGTCCTTCTATTTGTTTAGAGACCAGACACGCTGCTGGGGAAGAATCTGCCGGGGCCGAAGGAGGTTGGAGTCCCTGTGGCCCGCAGTACATCCAGGGCAGGGCTGGAGCTGCCCAACAGAACCACTCCACCAAAGCCACCTGCTGTGTCCCCGTCACCCAGACTGCCCCTCACAGACACCCCCATGGCCACAGCTCTGCCCGATGGTGCAGCGCAGCGGCCCAAGCAGCCGCTCTCCTTCCTGCAGCTGCCTCCCGCACCCAGAGCAGCTCAAGGCTTCTGCAGCACCAGCAGGGCAAGCGTGGCCAAAGCGGAGCTGCCCCGGCAGAGCTCCTGCGAGCGCAAGCAGCCACCTGTGTCACCCAAGGCGCTGCTGGAGCCCGGCCGCTGCCAGGAGCCTGGGGGCAGTGGGGACAACACTGGGACCCTCAAGAGGGTCTCTTGCGACAGCAGTGCTCCCAGGCCAGCGCAGGGCGCAGTGGGGAAGCTGGCCAAGGTGTCCCAGAAGGCCAAGAGCAGACCTGGCAGCTCCTGCAGCTCTTGGGAAACGGGCTGAAGCACAGACCTCCCTGCTGGCCCCGGCAGTGAGCCAGCTGCTCTCTTCTGTGTCCAAAGCCTCATTTTTAGGACCAAAAGGGTCAGGTTTACTTTGCAAAGTCTCACTTTCAGGCTCCAAAGCCTCATTTTGAGGATCCTGCCAGGCATCTTTAGCGTTACCTGGAGAGTCCAAACCCCCTGGTTCAGTGCCCAAAGCCTCATTTTTAGTCTCCAAAGCCTCACTTCTAGGGGTAAAAGCCTCCTTTTTAGAGTCTAAAACTTCCCTTTCAGGGCTCATAGCTGCATTTAGACTCCAGTGACTCAGCTTTAGGGTTTTAATCCCTCTTTCGGGTAGAAAGCCTCACCTTTAGTTTCCAAACCTGCACCTTTAAGGTACAACCCCTAATTTCTAGGGTCCAAAGTCTCAATTTTAAGGTCCAAAACTGATGACAGAGCCCAAATTCTGTTATTCAGGGCCCAAAGCCTCATTTTTAATATCCAACCCTTTGTTTGATGGTCCAAATGCTCATTTTAAGGCCCAAAGCCTCATTTTTAAGGTCTGAAGCTGACAAATAAAAAACAGTCCCTAATGTTTACACTAGTTTTTTGGCCTTTAGAAGTTAATGTGAACCACACATGAAATAGGGAAAGAAGGGAAACTGCAGTTACCGCTTTTCTTAAATCAACGTCAGTCTGACTTGTCAGTCAGAGCACTCAAGGTCTGTAAAAACAGACAAAACCCTGGGAAGGGCGCATGTGACAAGACCGGCTGCTGGCACACACACAGAATGACACCAAGTCACTTCTTGGCCTGATAGGTTATTGTTTGGTACGTTTTGATTTTGAGACATTTGGATGCGTTCAGCTGGGGGTGAGGTGACAAAACTCCCCACGCTGAGGCTGGCGTCACCTCTTGCGCCGCACACCAGAGGGTCTGGAAGCGTCTCCCAAAGAAGGCAGGACACGCTGCGGCGATGAGGCGCAGGGCTCAGGAAACAAGCAAACCGACCCCCAGTCTGCTTGGGCGGGACTGGCTCCTTCATCCCCCCTTCCCTCCATTCTCCAGGCTTATACATCCCACTCATCTCCCTTGACATCCCCCCGCCCCCCCCTTGCTCCACCCTTGTCTCCTCCCAAACAGGGCCCCTACCCCCCCCAGTTACTTTTCCCCCTTGCTCCCAGGTTTACCCCATCCGTGAACAGGTTTGGTGTTTCAGGAGCTGTTGGCTCAGTCCCCTTGGACTTCCACAGCATCACTGTTACGGTTTCCTGGTTACTGCTGGCCCTGCCAGACTCCTCTCCCCAAAACGACCCCAACCCTTCCGTCAGTCGTCTGTGCAGCGTGGCCACCTCGCCCATCCATCCCCTGGACTACCCGGGAAATCCAGCTCTTCCTCATGGCACTGTAACTCCGTCAGCTTCTCACCCACTTTGCTACGGGCACCCAGTTCTCTCGCCACGCTCAGGAGTTTCCCACGGTCTGTTCCGTGAGTTAAGGCTTACGCCAGTGTCCTGGGTTTGCGGGGCAAGGTTTTGGTAGTGGGGGGGATTACAGGGGTGGCTTCTGTGAGAAGCTGCTGGAAGCTTCCCCTGTGTCCGATACAGCCAGTGCCACCGGCTCCAAGACCGACCCACTGCTGGCCAAGGCCGAGCCCATCAGCGACGGTGGCAGCACCTCAGGGAGAGTGTGTTTAAGAGAGGAAAAAGTTACTGGGCAGCAGCAATCGCAGCGAGAGAGAGGAGTGAGAATATGGGAGAGAAACATCCTGCAGGCACCAAGGTCAGTGAAGAAGGAGGGGCAGGAGATGCTGCAGGCGCCGGAGCAGCGATTCCCCTGCGGCCTGTGGTGAAGACCACGGTGAGGCAGGCTGTCCCCCTGCAGCCCATGGGCGGTGGAGCAGATGACTGCCTACACCCCGTGGAGGACCCCAAACCGGAGTAGGTGGGTGCCTGAATGAGGCTGTGACCCCGTGGGAAGCCTGCACCAGAGCAGGCTCCTGGCAGGACCTGTGGCCCATGGAGAGAGAGAAGCCCACGCTGGAGCAGGTTTGCTGCTGGTGACCCCGTGAGGGGGCTGACGCTGGAGCAGTTGGTTCCTGAAGGACGGCAACCCATGGAGGAGAGCCACCCTGGAGCAGTTCGTGGAGAACAGAACCCGTGGGAAGACTCACGCTGGAGAAGTCATGGAGGACTTTCTCCCGTGAGGGGGACCCCACATTGGAGCAGGGGAAACACATGAGGAGTCCTCCCTCTGAGGAGGAAGGAGCGGCAGGAACAGCAGGGTGATGAGCTGACCCCAACCCCCATTCCCTGTCCCTCTGTGCCGCTCGGGGGGAGGAGGGAGAGAAATTGGGAACAAAGTTAAGCCTGGGAAGAAGGGAGGGGTGGGGGAAGGTGTTTTAAGATTTGTTTTTATTTCTCATTACTCCTCTCTCAGTTAATTGGCAATAAATTACATTTTTCCCAAGTCGAGTCTGTTCTGCTCATGACGGTAAATGCCGAGTGATCTCCCTGTCCTTATCTCAACCCCACAAGCCTGTTGTTACATTTTTCTCTCCCCTGTCCAGTTGAGGAGGGGGAGAGTGATAGAGTGGCTTTGGTGAGCACCTGCCATCTAACCAGGGTCAAACCACCCCAGCAGTACCATAAAACATGTCCTGTTGTTGTCACATCACTCTTGCCTTCTTTCTTCCACCTCCCTACTTCACTGTATCTTATTTTTCAAACTCTTTTACTAATGACAGTACTGTCAAATTCAGATACACACCCATACTGTGGCCCAATTCTGCAGCCATTAGTATGGCTAAACCAGTCATCTGGGAAAAGGTTTTTTTTTTTTCTTTTTAGTTATTCATCATGCATTTTGAGAGATTGTAGCGTTCTTTTGAGAGGCAGGTAAAGGTGCAGCCACTATTTTAGGAACCTCAGTCTAAAGACTTAAAGCTAGTCAGCTGTTTTAAAGTTGTTAAAAAGTGAGAACTTTTTGGACTGCCCTAGTTTTGAAGTATGACTTCTTACTGTCATGGGGAGGTCTTCTCTCTTCGTACCTCTCAACATTATGGAAAGGTTTTTTTAATCTCTCAGATCTAATAATTCAGGACAGGAAGTGAAAATGCTGTGACTCATGTTACAGTTGTTAAATAGGGATAAACAGGGATGCTTGTAGATACTGTAAAATGTAATTACTAGCCTATTTTCTAAAGCAGGAAATCTTAGTCTCAAAATCTGCTCTTCTCTAATAACTTTGGATTCCTCTGGCCCTTTTCAAAGGGACTTGGGCTTTTAAGCTTCAACGATATTAAAATATCGTAATGAAGAGAGGCATCCTCTATCAGTAAGTGACAAATTTAGGTATAGGTACTGGTGACCCTTCTAGAATAAAATGCCCTTACTCGAGGGAAGAGTCAGGTGGATTCCTGAGTTTTAGCCACTAGCCACAAATCTGTAAGCAATTCAGCATTGTTAGTTCTTCTGTTCACGATGTAACATGTTAAAATCTCCAGAAAGTGTACAATGTGAATTATGTTACAATACTTCTCATTTTGTTTCCTTTTATACTTTTCTCTGTTGCTGCATTTATAAAAGGGTAAACTGCTAGTTTAGAAAGGTGTGGCCTTTTTTCACATTGTGGGTTGTTTTTTGTTTTTTTTTACTCTAGGATTTATGACTTAATCTAAACTTTGAAAATAAAACTAAGTTTAATGAAGCACTTGTATGCTATAGTTCAGTCTGTACAATCTAATGCAATAAACAGGTCTCTATCTCATTGCTTTGTAGGTGGCCTTGACAATGTAGAATATTACAACATCAAGATGAATGAATGGAAGATGGTGCCTCCGATGCCACGGCAAGGTGTAACAGTGAAGTGTGCTGCTGTGGGATCTGTAGTCTGTGTCCTGGCTGGTTTTCAGCGTGTTGGTCGATTTAGGCACATTCTTGAATACAATACCAAAACAGACAAGTGGATAGCCAGCTCCAAAGTCCGTGCTTTCCAGTGACAAGTCATTTAATCTGTGTGGTAGTCACTTGTGGGGCAAATGAAGAAACTCTAGAGTCCTGAAGACCTGTAGGAGGTGCTGAGACATTCTTCAAGGACTTGGAGAAAGATGGCTATGGGTGCTTCGCTTCCATGTTTTACTGAACCTTGTCACAACAAGTAATAGGAAAAACTGAGACGCAGTCTTTCAATTTGCGTGTACAGCATATTGTACAACACGGATTTTGTCAGACCCATTTCCTTGTCTGCTTTGAGAGATAGGGATGTGTTTTGGGACTCCAGCTATCTAGCTGAGATCATATGGCATCTTCCTGTAAAAGAAAGCGTGTGTGCGGCCTTGTCAAAAAGAGACCAAATCCAACGATTTAGAAGAAATCAAAGCGTTGGATGAAGGGAAGATTTCTGGTTAAGCGACACTTTCCTGAGCTCAGTTGCAGAGATTCTTCATTTAATAAAGATGAGGAAATGCAGCTTGGGTCATGAGAAAGATGAGCAAAAATGTTTCTCATCTATACCTACCTGCAGAATTCTTACTAGGATGCAACGCAGATTTTTCCTCAGGAAAGACTGAGGACAGCAGTATAATAAAGATTCCCATGGTGAACAGGGATAGGTTACACAGCTCTCCTGATCGTGACAACTGCCCTTTTCCAGAGATTTTCTTCCAGCACTGGCATGACTGCCTATCTCTTTGTAAAGTTAGACAGGCCCTATAGAAAGATTAGAGAAATACTTTGCTAGTGACATCTTTGGCATTTGGGGGAGCTTTCACAGAAAGCCTTCCCTTTTTTTTAGGATCCTCCAGTAGGGGGATGGTGGAGGAAGTCCACAGTAAGTGTGCACTATAATTAGCAAGTTGGAAACTTGGGATGAATTTTCACTCTTACCTTCCCAGGCATCAGACTGTACCTGCTGTGGATGCCAAACCGTTAGCAAAGCTGGGAACAGAAACGGGAAAGCCAAGTCAGTACAACAGATGTCTGGATTTTCTCCTGGAAAAGGACTGGTCTTAAGACGGCATGAACCAAGTCGTTAAAGAGACTCGCTAGAAGTCTTCTCCAGCCGCACACGGTCACTCATCTCTGCGGTGTCTAAGCGCGCAGCTCCGCCAATGTCTCCAGCCAACAGGACAGCGCCCTCCTCCCAGCAGAGGAGCTCACCTGGTCAAGCTCTCTCTCGGTCCTGCGCCCACCTTCCAGCTCCTGCCGAGCGGCACAGCCGAGGCCTGGCTGCCCGCCCCGCTCCCAGGCCGCTCCATCCCGCCCCGCTCCCGCCGCGAGGACTCGGTCCGGCTGCTCCCGCGGGGCTGCCCCCGCCCCCCCGCCCGCGGGACCCTCCTGCCCGCGCGAGCGGCGGCCGTTGGGTCCGTTGTGCCGGCGGCTGCTCCGGAGCGGCGATGGCGGCGGGGGCGCTCCTGGCGGCGGGGGCGCTCCTGGCGGCGCTGGGGGGGGCGGCGCTGGGGGCGCTGGGGGGGGCGGTGGCGCTGGGGGGGGCGGTGCTGGGGGCAGTGGCGGCGTGGAGGCGGGCAGCGCTGGGGCGGGCGGCGGCGCTGGGGGCGGTGGCGCTGGGCCGCGGCCGGCCGCCGGCTGCCAGTGCCTCCTCCTCCCGCTCCCCCGACCCTCCGCCGCCGCAGCCCTGCCCCGCCGCGCAGCGCCCGCCTCCAACGCCTGCGGGGCGGGGCGGGGCGGCAGCGGGGCGGGCGGACGCCAGGGTTGTCTGTCACTTCTTCCTGCAGGGCCGCTGCCGCTTCGCCGAGAGGCGCTGGAATGAACATCCTGGCGCCCGGGGCGGTGGCGGCGGCCCCGGCGGCGACGACGACGACGGCGGCCCCTCCGCCCCGCACCATCAAGGTACCAGCGAGCGCGGCGGCCCCGCGGCGCGGAGGGAGGGGGCGGAGGCGCGGGGCCTCCCGGCGGCCCGGGCAGCCTCTGGCCCGGCGGGCGGGGGCTGGAAGCGGCGGCCGAGCGCCGGGCGGTGGGGCCGGGCCTGCCCCCGGGGCTCCGCGCAGGCCGCTGCCGGCGGGAGCTGCGCAGCCGAGCGACCCCGCTGCCGTGGCGCTGGCCTGGGGCTGCCGGCATCTGCTGTGGCGCGGGTGGAGTCGGGCTCCGGCGAAGGCGCTGCGAAATGGGCCCCAAGAACAGGGGACGAAGGAAAACAGCTCCGGGGACTTGGCTGCTCAGAGCAGCGAGCAGGCGTCAGGCACCCGCGGGCTGCACCTCTCTGAGGCTGCCGTGGTTGCGGTTGGAGGTGGCTCTTCGGAAGCTTTCGGCGCGCAGGAGCTGTGGTGGGGAAGGGGCAGATCCCGCTCTGGCAGGGCAGCAGTGCGGCCGCCGTCGCTCCTGCCCGCGGAAGGAGGGTCGGAGTTTGCTTGTCGCCCGCACAGACGCGCCCGAGGTCTTCAAGCTGAGCTGGGGCGGTCGGTGCTGTGCAGCAGAGCCTCTGCTGCAGCCGTGTAGGCAGGAGCCCCCAGCGTCGGTGTCCTGGGGGTTAAACTTCATGTGTTTCTGCTGGAGCAGCTACTTGGTGAAGCAACAGAAGCGAAACAGTCTCTTCTCTGGAGTGCCGGAGTTGTTGGTGTGGGGATGTGAGGAGGAGGTCACTGTGAGCTCTGATTCCAGAGCTGCCCTGGGTAACTCGCTGGGTTAAGCTCCCTAAATAATTAGTTAACTCCTGAGGAAAAAACCAACATTTTCTTTTGAAGCTGCTTATTGCCACCGTGGGAATCGTTATTCTATTCCTCTATTCAGAAAAATAGTGGTTTTGTTGATGTTGTATTCTTCAATATTTTAATGATTTAAGACTTGTGTTGGGGTTTTTTTTCATTGGAAGGCACTAACAAAGGAGGAGAAGGAGGAGGAGGAGGATACACTAACGTCATCCAGCCATCTGCCTTGAAGAGGTAAGGCAGAGACCATGATCATGAGGAGAAATCTGGGACATGTAAGAACCCTAGAAAACACTGCTTCAAAAAAAAAACCTGTGTATTTTGGGATTTTTTTTTAAGATGGGGTTTGTGTTACTTGCAGTTCGATGATAAAGTGAAATGTTTTGAAGGGATGTTTACGTCTCTTGCCAAACAAGTGCATTTTTTTCCCCCAGAGAACCGAGTGCTTCTCTTGCTCGTTCCGACCACTGTCACACCTTGTTCATCTTCATGGAATCTGACTCTGGGTTCAAACTAGGCAATTGCTTCTGGGGGCTTTGTTTTGACCATATAATGTCACCTACATCTGTGGTTTGGTTTGGTTTTGTTTTCTAGCGAGTGTGTACTGAAGGACATGGAGATTTGGGAATCGTCAGGACAATGGATGTTTTCATGTTATTCCCCGATGAGAGAAGAGCCGAATGTCTCGGGTAGGTGATGTTTTCGGTGTTGCCGTGTCCTGCTGCTGTTTAGGATGTTTCTTGCGCTCGCCCACGCTGCTGTACCTCTGTGGAGCAATTTGCAAGGGGATGATTTGCCTTGTGGTGCCACAGAAAGGAATATTGGGTTGTGGCAAAGTCCTTTGGGACATTCCCATCTTTGAAGTTCTCTCCCGAATCCTTGTTGTGTCTCCAGCTGTTACTGACTTACCGGTGAGGTACCGAGGCCCGTTTCTTCATGACTATACAGGGCACTTGGGAGTAGGACTATGTTTTCTTGGAGGTTGTTGATGATTCCTCTCCTCGCAGGGTTTTCCGACTTGTCTCCAGAAGAGCTGCGCCTGGAGTGTTACAACTGCAGAGCAAATTTCAACATTCAAAGCTATGTAAGTATTTAAAAAATGCTGACTTTTTCTGGGAACACCTTTCAAGACGGGACTTGTGTCTGTTCTTCAGGTGGTGACTCTGTACCCATTTAATGACCAAACTCTAGGAGATGATCAGAACGCCAAGATATTTTTAAGTTCCTGTGCACCAAATGGACTGCAAAAGTAGCTGCCAGTCTGTGTGCTCGGCCGTCACTTGCTCTTTCTGCCTGAGAACAGGGGCTAAAACTGTCCGATCTGGGCTTCCGAAACGGGTGGCAAGAGCCCTTGAGTGAGTCTCCATTCAACGTGTGGGCTTCCTAAACCGAGACACACCTCGGCTTGGCCTTGGCCCCGCTCTTGTGCGTTGTTTGTAGAAGTTACTTGAATCCTGTCTCCACAGCCTCATCCTTTGTATGCTCTTCGTCTGTTGGGTTGCTCTAGCTGGAGATGGAGTGCTTTAGGTAGAACTCTGGGGAAGTTTATTTGACCTTGGGCTTTCACGTACCTTTGTTGCGGGGAATTAATGCTGAAAATAGCAGATACTGCTAAAGGAGTGTATACATTTCTAGAGAAGCAGCAAGACATACGTTTTTATTTTTTTTGTATTGCGTATATATATTAGATTCCCGAGAAGTAAATGATTTAATGACTTGCCAGTTCCTTGTTGAATACTTCAATCACAGTTATGGGACGGACACAGGCACTAGTTATTGCTGTGTATGTTCCCTGCAGTAATCTGTTGGATCACATTAAAGGGGCTGATTTGATTGAAGGAAGTTAATTTCTGCAAAGCTGAATGTTGTAGGATGATACTGTTAAAGGGCTCTGAATTATAGTAGTGTGAAAGGGGGCATTTTTCCTGAAAATGTGAGAGAAGCCAAGGCAAATCTTAGGACTTCAGCTTAATGAGTGAGCACATCAGTGGACAAGCCAGAAATAAAACAAAGACTGAAGAGTTTGTTCTCTTACCCTTAAAACTGACATATTTGGTGGGTGGTGGTTGTGTTGTGGTTTTTTTTTTTTTCCTAAGCACCTGATTCAGATAGTGATAGAACTTAGATTCAGAAAGGCCCAGGAAATAAAAAAGTTATTTAAGGGCAGTGGAAAGGAATTCTGTGTTAATAACAAACATTTCAGCTCCTGTCGTCTTGGCCTAATAAAGTTTCTTTTCTAACTGTAGAAATCTTTCACTTTAGTTGTCAGATCACTATTTTACTTTTTTTTTTTAAGTCTTCGCCAATAATAAACCCAGGCTTTTCTTTTCCCCCTTTTTAGATATTTTCTGTCCAACAGTTAGCGGAACAATGGAAAAATAGTCTGTGCCAGCTGAAAGCTTCACAGGCATCGACAAAAGCAGCTTTGGTAAGTGCTAATGAAAGGTAAAATGTTTCCGTTCCTGATGTAATTTTTTTCTTAGGTTCACATTTCTTTAGGCATATCCCACCAAACTGTGCTGCAGATGCCGACCTTAATTTCTGCTGCAAAGATCTCTAAGACGTGAGAACTGTAACGTGCCACCTCATTTTTAATGCAGAGATCTTGCAAATGTTCCCCAGAAGCGTCGGCTGTCACCAGCGTATTTAACTGCACTTCTGCTGACTTCACATCAGTAGGTGATCGGTGTTGCTTTGAAGATCGCAGGATGCTCTGTTTTACAGCCAGACAGACATGATTCTTTTAGGGCATCCGTGTTTGCCCCTCAGTAGCTGAGATGTGGAAACATGCGGTTCCTGGATTCGTTGGCAATTTGACGCCAGCTCTGTGAACTGCTCTGAAAATCTCAGCTGGGATGTGTTCTGTTCTGGCACTGCAGCCTTGAAAAACATCTGGCGTGAAAGTGTTGGGCTGACTGGCGGCACGAAGACCTTGACCGTGACCCTGGCACGCCGCAGGACCCGTCAGAGAGAGCAGAAAGGGTGTCAGGAGCAATTGCAGAAGAGAGTAACGCTGGCAGTTTGCAAACTGCCCCGGCTCTGCCTCTCTGTGGTTTTCATAGGCAACAGAAACGGGACGGAATGTTCTGGCACTGCCTGAGGCCAGCGACCGTGAAAGTCTGTGAACACCATTGGGGGTCTTACCTCCACCTTTCTGTGGAGTCTTGAACTCAGTGACTTGCAGGCGGGTGTTGTAAAACCCTGTAGGTGACTCAGGAGGGCAGCTGGTCAGGACGGTTCCATGTCAGCGAGGCAGCCGCTGGGTCCCAGGTTTGGAATGCTGTCGTTGCCAGCCACGGGCAGGTCACCGCAGCTTGAGGCTGGGATCCAGTCGAGTGCCCGTCTAGGGAGAGGCGAATGTCCACCCCACCTTTTCTTCCACGTGCTGATGTTGACTCTTCCAAGGTGTCAGCAGCAGATGAGACCAGCAGTGTCCTCCAGGCCATCTTAGGATCAGTGGAGCATTTTGGTGGTGCCAGAAGGAGAAATGGGTAGAGAGGAGGGAGAGAAGCTCTTTGGCTACATAGCTGTTCTGGGAAGGTGACAAACACTGGTGAATCTAGATGTGTCAGAACAGAATGCTGGAGTTCAAGCCAGTCAGGGAGACAGAGGCAGCTGATTGGAGCAGAGTCCGCGTGAGGTGCGTTCAAGTTTTAGTGCGATGATCCCAGCCCTTGGTGGGTTCCGTGCGGAAGGTGCAGGAGTGCCACTGGAGCTTTAGCACAGCAGGCTGGGTGTGCCAGGGTGAGGGAACAGACCCAGTCACAGCAGTGACAGGGAGAGGGTCCTGAAACACTGACTGAAACAGGGGAGAGAGGAGAACGAGAGCTGGAAGAGGCGTTCAGGCCAGTGCCTGACAGACCAAAACCTGTACCTTGTGATAGATCTGTGTTTGTGGAGTGTTTTACAGGGAACAGCATGTGGCTTTACAGCGTTTTGTTTGTAGCTGCCAGAGCATGGGGTCATGATGAAAGCGATCTGTGTCTAACTCGGTCTGAGTTGTGTTCCCTTGCACTGGGCCGCTGTATTTTTGCTTCAAGTATTTATCGAAAGACATTTCCCTGTTTTGGAATCTAATTTTCCTTTATGCTTTTGGTATTTTTTTGCAGCTACCTGAATTGAAGAAGACTACCACTCGACCATTGCCTGTCTTTGGATTTGGAGGACAGCAAACATCAGGCTTTGGGTTGTCAGGTAAGTTCCTGCATGAAGAACCAACAGTGAAACATTTTCTTGAGTTTCTCTTCTACTGCATTATTGAAATACAGCAGTGGTTTAGCATCACAGGGGTGCACATTCTAAGATTTCTTACAAATGTTATAGTTGCAGGCTTTCCTGTGAAGAGCAGCAGTACTAGTGCCAGCGATTTCTCCTTTAAAACAAATTCCAGTCGTGTTGGTCCTGCTCTGGGGAGCTCCTCTGCTGATTCTAATCCTCCCGCGTTTAGACTGATGTCCTCTCCTAGTGTACCCCCTTCTGCTGGTTTTGGCAGCTTGGCAACTCCATCTGCAGCCTCCTTCTCATTTCAAACTTCTGGAACCACCAGGAATTCCAACCCCACTGGTTTTTCAGGGTTTGGCAGTTCAGCTGTGGACCGTTCAGGCACCACTCCATTTCCAGCCTTTGGAGATTCGAATGCAGCAGGTACAGCTTCTCCCTCCCATTCAAGCAGCGCTGGTTTTGGACAGACTGCCAGTGCCTCTGGACATCACGTAACATCAACATCTTCTGCGGTCACAAGTAACAGCACATCAGAAAATTTATATACACCGATGAGCAAATTAACAGCTGAAGAGGTGGAACAATTCAAAGCCAAAAAGTTTACCTTGGGGAAGATTCCTCTTAATCCACCACCAGTAGAACTTTTACGTGTTTTATGACTTAAGTTTGCTTGAAATAACACGTTACTGTAACTCCTTTGGTAGCTCAACTACACAAGTTTGTGGTGGTTGTGGTCGAGTACTAAATTTTCCCGTTTGAGTGGAATTTTGTTTCATCTCTAAGTCTTCTGCATTAATAAACTTTGAACGTCGTATTTTGTCATTTCTTTGTTATTTTGGAATGGATCTTTTACATCCCAGAAATTAGTTAATGAAGATAAAATGTAAAGTTCCCTTTTATCTTCTGTACTGTGAGATTCTGGGCAAAACCTGTGTTAAAAAGGCTTTGTCGAAAGTAAGAGTGCTTGGGTGAGGTGTTGACAGCCTGCTGCGAGTGCAAAGCCAGACGGATGCGGTTGCGGTGCACGACTGCTTGTTGTGGGACCTCCTTGTCTTTTGGCTCCTACTTGAAAGGGACGTGCAGCCCTGGACCGTTGGGGAGGGGGTGGAGGGCTCCTGTGTGGTCTGTACCCAGCTAATGCTTGTGTCGCCTGGGAGCTGGTTACCTCTCCCAGCTGATGCGATTCAGCTTTTGTTCGTTGATCTGTTGGAGGGCGTAATGCACCAGTTCATGTCCTACAGCTGGGGGAGGACAGCCTTGAGAGCATTCTTCATGAACAGGGAGCTTGTGGTTTGCTCTTCTGATACTCGGATAAAACTTTGCCAGCAATTGCAAAACTGCTTACTGCAGTGGTGTGAATTGGTGGCGTTTTGTTGTCTGCTTCTCCCAGCTTGATGGGCGCATACATTAGCAGTACCTGTTCTGAGTTAGTGGTATTGAGGGAGGTGTAGATTTTGCCCAAACGCTGTAAAGCAGGGGTCAGAAATCTTCTAGAGGAGGTACTAGAGTCAGGTGAAGAGAACATTTGCTCTTGACCAGGCCCTCCCATTACGGGTTTAAAATTACCAAACCAAAGTAGCAACAGTTGACTGCAGGCTGTCCCTAGAGAAATTGATTGTGTGACACTTGAAGGTGACATTTCAGTTTGTGCTGTGGAGCCCAGAGTCCTCCTTCAGCCTAGAGCTGGCTTCCTCCCAAAGGCCCACGGCACCCTGGCTCGCTCAACCAGCGCGAACACACGGACCGTTGAGGCTGGCAGGCGCGGGGGAGGCGCTCTGCCGGCCTCCTGGAAACCCAGGTTCCTCGGCCGTGTGCTCAGTGCTCCGGAGACACCAGGAACTTGCGTCTGCGATGTCAGAGCGCTGGGCTGCTCCGGTGTATTTTTCTGGTGGCTGTTTTGTAGATGAAATGCGGCGTCTGGGGTTTGCTGCTGTTGATGACGACCCAGCGCAGCTTCCTGTAACTCGCCAACAAACTGCGGCTCCGTTGGCCCAGAGCTCAATGTCGTTCTCAGGATGGGTGTATTTCCCTGGGGGGTCTCCCGAGCCGCGCTATGACTTGTACCAGTGAAGACGTGCACATCTGTCAGGGCTCACGGAGTTCTGGGCTGTTCATGCTAGTCAGTCCGACCTTGAGACAGGAACGTGCCCAGATCCTTTATACCCCTGTAGCTGCAGAAATCCCCCATCTTTACAGAAGTTGTTAAGCTGACTTTGTAAAAAGGTAGTATTTAATGAGAACCAAATGAAAACCGTGCTTGTGGTTCGTCAGATGAATGCCAGAACTGCCTCAACTCCCTCTTGATTCTGTTCTGGCCCTGTTCAAAGGGACTCAGGCTTTGAAGCCTCAAGCTTTCAAGCTTCTGGAGACTCGTACCAGGGATGTCACCAAGAGGCTGCCAAGCCTCGGACAGCCGCCTGGCTCTTACCCACTGCTGCTGCTTCATGTGGGCACCAGGGATACAGACAGGAGCCATCTGCAGAGTATCACGAAGGATTTCAGAGCCCTGGGAGCGATGGTAAAGGACTCTGGCGTGCAGGTGGTTTTCTCATCAGCTCTCCTGGTCAAAGGAAAGGGCTTTGAAAGGGCCAGTGAAATCTGGCAGGTCAGCAACTGCTGTTGGGAGCGGTGCCACAGCCAGGGGTTTGGCTGCTTAGACCATGGCGCTCACTCGGAGAAACCTGGTCTGTTGGGGGCTGAGGGGCTCCGTCTGTCAAAGAAAGGGAAGAGGGTCTTTGGGCATAGGCTTGCTAAGCTGGTGGAGAGGGCTTGAAACTGGAGCCGGAGGGGGGGCCAAAATGATGCTCACAGCCCATAAAATTGGTCTCAGAACCTTTAAAAGTGTAAAACGTGGAACTTGTAAATGAGGCTGTCGAGCCTAACCGTGATGGATTGGAGCCTAAAACTGGCACTGTGGGTCCTATAAAAAGGCTATGGGTGCTAAAAGCCAGGCTTGGAGCCTAAACGTGAGGATTTGGGCCCTAGAAATGGGGCTTTCCAGCCTAGAAATGGGTTCAGGTGCTGAAAATGAGGCTTTGGACATAAAGAAAATGAGGCTTTGAGCCCCAAGGGGGGAGTTTCTACACTAAAAGGAGGGTTTGCAGCCTGAAAGTAAGGTTTTGGGACCTCAAAGTGAGACTTTGAGCCCTAAAGGAGGGCTTTGGACCCACCAAATCAGGGTTTGGAACTTCACGATTTGGCTTGGACCCTCAAAATGCCTGCCTGGATCTGCAAAATGAGGTTTTGGAGCCTGAACTGAGCATTTAGAAGCCAAAACGAATAGTTTGGCAAGTAGGAATGAGGCTATGGACAGCACCTCAGAGGTCTGGGCTGTAGAAACGAGGATTTGGCGCTTCCAAATGAGACTTTGGGGCTTCAATATGATGCTTAGGGCCCCTAAAATGAGTCTCTGAACCTTTAAAAGTGTAAACCTGGGAACTTGCATATAATGTTTAGAGCCTACTCGTGAAGATTTGGAGCCTAAAAGTGGAACTGTGGGTCCTAAAAATAGGCCATGGGTGTGAAAAGAGAGGCTTGGACCTTAAAAATGAGGATTTGGGCCCTACAAATGGGGCTTTCCAGGCTAAAAATGGGTCTTTGGGTGCTTAAAATGAGAACTTGGACCTGGAGAAACTGAGGCTTTGAGCCCTAAGTGGGGAGTTTGCCCCTTGAAAGGAGGGTCTGGAGCATGAAAATGAAGCCTTCACGCCTAGAATCTGAGCTATGGACCCTAAAACTGGGATCACAAACTAAGGCTTTGAGGCCTAAAAGAGGGCTTTGGACTCTCCAAATTAGGATTTGGACACTCAAGATGTGGCTTCGGCCCTAGAAATTCCTGCCTGAATCCTAAAATTGATGCTTTGGAGCTTGAAAACGAAGCTTGAAAATTATGTGTGACTTTGCAAACTGAAATGGAGCCTTTGGTCCATAAAAGTGAGGCTTTGGAGCCTAAAATGAGGCTTTGGAATCCAAAACTAGGACTTTGGAAAGGAAAACTCAAGCTTTGGTTACTGTAAATGTAGCTCTGGACCCTGAGAAGAGGCTTTCTGCCCTAAATCTGAGGGTTTAAAACCCTGCAAATGAAACTGTGGGCGCTGAAAGTTAAGCAGTGGGTAATAAAAGACACGTTTGGACCAGAAACATGAGAATTCTGGCCCTCAAAATGAGGCTTAGGGCAATAAAAAGGATGGGTTAGGTGCTACATATGGCTCTTTGGACCCTGCACAGGAAGGGAACCTCTTGGTTCCTCTATGGCCCCTAGAAATGAAGCTTTGATCCCAAACACAGGGCTTTGGGCACTCCAGTGCAGGCCTAGAGCTGTAAAAGAGGGCATTGGACTCTCTGAAGGAGGGTCTGGGCCCTAAAAATAGGGCTTTGGACCCTAAAACAGGGCTTTGGAAATGAAAATGAGGGTTTCAAACCTGAGATTCAGTTTTGGTCCCTCAAACGGTACTTTGGTACCCGAGGCTTTGCATCCTAACAATGGGTCTTTGGAGGCTCAAAATGAGGATTTGGGCCCTCAAAACTGCAGCCAGAATCCTCAAAATGGGGCTAGATAGGGAATTCCTAGCATGTATCCTTGCTAAGTCCATGCTGCCTGTGTTTGGACACATTTTTCTCTTTCAGATGCCCAGGAACGTCACCCAAGAGGACTCTAATTGATGGCCCACTCCTCACCAAAGTGAGCTTTTAGAATCATAGAATCGTGAACAGTTTGGGTTGGAAGGGACCTTTAATGGTCGTCTAAAGACACTCAAATCATGTAGTCCAACCCTCAGGTGAGGCAGGCTCAGCTGGAGCAGGTTGCTGAGGACCGTGTCTAGGTGGGCGGATGGAGACTCCACCACCTCACTGGGGCACCCTGTTCCAGGGGTTGACCATCCTCACAGTCAAAAAGTGTTTACCTGTCCATCACCCCCTGTCTTGTTGCTGGGAACTACCAAGAAGAGTTTGGCTCCTCAGTCTTCATGCCCCCCCATCAGGTATTCATTCACAGTAACAGAATCCCTCCGAGCTTCCTTCTCCAGACTGAACAGTCCCACCTCTCTCAGCATTCCCTCCTATGGAAGGTACGGAAAGTCCCTTACACCACCTTTGTGGCCTTTACTGGGCTTCCTTTAGTAGGTCAACAGCTTCCCTGCCCTGGGCAGCCCAGCACTGGACACAGCACTGCAGGTGTGGCCTCACCAGCGCCGAGTCGAGGGGAAGGGTCACCTCCCTCCACCTGCCAGCATGGCCTTTCCTCATGCAGCCCAGGAGCTGTTGGCCTTGGCCACGCGGGTGCCATGTTGGCTCAGGCTCAGCTGGTCCTCCGGAACCCCAAGGGCCTTCTCTGCAGAGCTGCTCTGGAGCTGACCAGCCTCCAGCAGGATGTCCGCTGTGCGGCTGGATCACAGGCTGTCCTCCCCCAGGGACATTCCAGCAGCATCACGGTCCTTCTTGGAGATGGGCTCCACCTCTGGCACAGGTCCCACCATGCTGCAGAGTCCCCTGGCACAGCCAACCCCTCTCCTGCCAGGGCTGCACAGCCCAGGTCTTTTTCTCTCTGCCCTCGGGCACTGCAGCTCTTGCTCTCGTGGTGGGAACCTCAGCCATCAGCACGTTGCCACCTGCCATCCCCTCCAGCGTGCCTCTGCTGGCAAGCAAAGCCTTCCCACACACGGCGTCCCATCTCTTGCCACCAGGTTTCCAGGTGACAAGCCCGCCCTTGGCCCTGGTGCCACGTCTGAGGCGCTGCAGCCCAAATGGGCCCCACAGCCTGGGGCACAGAGAGCAGGAGCCCCATGTGCCACCACAGAGCTGTGACAGGAGTGGAAGAAGGGCTGGGGTGGGGAAGGACAGCTCCCACGGCTCTTGGGGTGGGTGGAGATGCAGGGTCTTTAGGAGAGACCAATGGGAACGATGCAGATCTCCTGTTTGATGTCAGGGCAGCTCAGATACCTGAGCTCTTCTGTTGGACAGGCAAGAGTGTAGGTGAGAGCCTGCGTGTGGGTCAGAGGAGAGCCCAGAAAGGTCACTGTGGTAGGAACTAGTTGTGGTTTGGCCCTGGCCAACAGCTAAACACCCAGAATCAATTGCTTACTCCCCCCACACACCCCCAGAGCAATGGGGGAGAGAATCAGAAGTGACAAAAGCAGCAAAACTTGTGGGTCAAGACAAAGACAGCTGAAGAGGGGAAGCAAAAGCCGTGTGTGCAAGCAAAGCACTGCAGTGGAGAAGGCTGATGTCACAAAAAGTGATGCAGGTTCCGGGGGACAGTGAGGGAAATGGTGGGGTTGGGGAGATGAGGAGCAAGGTTGTCCACACAGTGTCAGACCTCAAAAAACTGCTTTTCTGACCAGTCCAGACCTCCTGAGGAGACCCTCGGGATCATTAGCACTTAGAGAAGGCTGCTCTAACCCCTTCTCTGAAAGAAAAGGCAGAAGGTGTAACCCTGAAAATAAAAAATAAAGTTCTTAGAAGCACTTTGAAATCTTCCTCCTGAACTACGCTATGAAAAAGCTCCAATCAGCTGTGCAAGTCTTGAAGACTTGAAGGAAATGACACAAATAAACGGCTCATTCGGGCATTTGGGGCTCATTACATGACCCTCAGGTACTGAGAGAAGCCTGAAGAAAGCTCTCCAGAAGCCAAAGTCAGAAGCAAACCCCAGAAGTACCTTGAAGCCCTGACTGGCCCCCCTGAGGGCCCTTACTGACAAAGCCTTCCCAGGGCGTCGTTAGAGCAGATCACTGGAGGCCATGCTTGCAGGCAGGCCAAGGCCCTGTGCAGGTGGCTGGAATGCTGAGAAAACCCTTTGCTTTGCTTTAGGAAGCAGAAAGGCCGAGCCTTGACCCTCAGGCCCTGGGAAGGAACATCCTGAGACCCTCCATCTCATCAGCCTCGCTGGCAGAGGCAACTGCTCTAGCCAAGAGGACCAAGACCTCAGGCCTCTTGGACCTTTCAGCCTTGCTACAGCCCTTGGCCATCTCTACTGCAGGCTGTCCTACCCTGCCCCAAGCCTGCACCTCTTTCCCTTCAGGCTGTTGACACCCTGCTTGCTTTCCCACCTAGCTCTCACCCCACCATTTCTACACCTTCCCTCATGTCTCTCTACTCTCGCTGGCCATTCCTTGAAACACAAAGCCAAGGGCTGATCCAGACTCCCTCTGGGGGACCACTTGCACTGCAAGGCGACCCTCTGAGTGACATTTCTTTTGTTCTCACCTCCAGTCTGAACCTTCCAAGCTGCACTTTGTGGAGGTTTCCTTCCCTTCCCACTACCAAGAAAAGCTCCATCAGCTCTAAAACCACCTTCAAGCAGGTGCACGCTGCTACTGTAGCGCCCTGAGCCTCCACCTCAAAGAATCCTAGAAAATATTGGGTTGGAAGGTACCTCTAAAGGCCACCTGGCCCAACCCCTCTGCAATAAGCAGGGACATCTATAACTAGGTCAGGTTGCTCAGAGCTCCATCAGGCCTGACCTTGAATGTCTCCAGGGATGGGGCTTCCAGTATCTCTCTGGGCAGCCTGTGCCAGTGACCCACTACCCTCATATTAAAGAACTTTTTCCTAATGTCCAACCTAAATCTACCCTTTTGTAGCTCAAAACCATTACCCTTTGTCCTATCGCTGCAAACCCTTGCGAACTGTTCTTCCCCTGCCTTCTTATAGGCCCCTGGCAGGTATTGGAAGGTCGCTACAAGGTCCTCCTGGAGCCTTCTCTTCTCCAGGCTGAACAACCCCAACTCTCTCAGCCTGTCCTCATAGGACAGGTGCTCCAGCCCCCTGAGCATTTTCGTGGCCCTCCTCTGGACACGCTCCGACAGGTCCACATCCTTCTTGTGCTGGGGGCTCCTGAGCTGGACGCAGCACTGCAGGTGAGGTCTCACCAGGGCAGAGCAGAGGGGCAGAATCCCCTCTCTCGATCTGCTGCCGCACTTCTTTTGGTGCAGCCCAGGATGCGATTGGCCTTCTGGGCTGCAGTTGCGCACTGGTGGCTCATGTCCAGCTTCTCACCCACCAGCACCCCCAAGTCCTGTTCCACAGGGCTGCTCTCTGGCCTGTCTTCTCCCAGCCTGTGTTGATACCAGCAGTTGCCCTGGCCTGGGTGCAGGACCCTGCCCTTGGCCTTGTTGAACCTCCTGAGGTTCACCTGGGCCTACCTCTCCAGCCTGTCCAGGTCCCTCTGGATGGCCTCCCGTCCCTCTGGCATATCAACTGCACCACCCAGCTCAGTGTCATCAGTGAACCTGCAGAGGGTGCACTCGATGCCACTGTCAATATCATTGATGAAGGTATTAAACAACACTGGTCCCAGAGGGACACCACTTGTCACCCTTTTCCATCTGGACATTGAGCCATCGACCACTGCCCTCTGGATGCGTCCATCCATCCAAGTCCTTATCTTCTGAACAGTCCACCCATCGAACCCATATCTGTCCAACTTGGAGAGAAAATACTCTCTGAAATACTGACCTTACCCTGTGTGTGCCTCGCCCACACTCTGCCTGTCATGCTCTCTGTTTAATCTCCCAACCTTCCACCTGTTTCTGCCTGTCCTGGTTAAACTCACCTTGTCTGCAGGCATCTCTTCAGAAGCCTCTCTGGACATATGCACTTTCCACTGTTCCCCAGGGCTCCTCCTCCTCTTACTCTTTGACCATTCAGATCCCTCCCACCTCTCACCCTGCTTTGAGCTTCAGGGAGGTAAAGCTTCGCTGTCTTTCCATGTTCTCTCTCATACCTCCTGTAAGCAACTGACCCCATAATGCCAGACCCATTCATCCCCCTCCTTATGGCCAGGACATGGCCAGACAAAAGTGTGCTTATTTTATACAATGTACGAAATATATTTCCTACTAACAATTTGAGTGGAGCAACATTCTTCACAGGAACTGATGCATTTATGTTGACAAATTTTACAGCTCCTCTTCTGACTTTTTTTTTTTTCTTTTCTTCTTCTTCCCCTACCTATTCTGTCTTCAAAAACCTCTCTGAGGGAAAGATTCATGGAATCACAGAATAACTGAGGTTGGAAGAGAGCCCTGAACAACATCGTGTCTCACTCTCGTGCTCCAGGCAGGGTGAACTAGGTGAGGTTGCTCAAGCCTCCACCCAGCTTTGCATCTTCCCCAAAGGTGCTGAAAGTGTGCTCTGTCCCATCATGCCGGGCGACAGTAAAGCTGTTCGAGCATGTTGTCACAAGCGCTGGTCTTTGAGGGACGCTGCTAGTAACTGGCTGCACGGAGGACTTTGTACCACATAACACTTGGCCTTGGTCATCCAGGCAACATCCCACCCACGACAACGTCTGCTTCTTCAGCCCAGAGAGCACCAATCTGGCTGTAAGGACATGACAGGAGACCATGTCACAGGCCTTGCAAAACTCCAGGTACACAACGTGCCCTTTGTTCCCCTTGGCATTTTGGTTCAGCAATCCCTTTCCTGTCCTTCAGCTACCTGGGAATGGCTGCAGGACGACATGTCCCATTGCCTTCCCAGGGACGGAGGTAATTCTGAAGCCTGTAATTCTCCCAAATGTCTTTCCTGCCCTTCCTGAAGATGGGTTTGATGGCTCCTTTACGTGGACCCCAGAACCTCTCTGATTGCTCTGGCACTTTTGAGGGCACATCCAGAACTACAGGCAAGGGTGACCCAGCAAACAGGAGCCCTTGCAATGAGCCTGTCCGAGGCGGCTGAGATGAATCTCACTGGGCCAGTGGGGCTTGTTCCTGGAGTCACACACAGAAATGTCAGGGCTCTGCCAGATCTCCACATCTGAGCTGGCCTCGTGCACTGATCTTGCCCACAGGGGTGTTCAGAGACACGAGTCCTTACACACACAGGTAGTGCAGGGAAGGAGTTGCAGTGCCTCTCTGGCCTCCTCTTCCCTCTCCCAGAGGCTGGCAGGCATCTCAGCCCTGCGTGTGTCACGTTGCTCTGCGCTTGCACGAGATGCCCCACAGCAAGAGAAATGGACTCAGAGATATTGGTTCAAGGAAGCCCACCCCAGTGCTGCATTCCGGTGGTTTCCCAGGGGACGCTACTTTCAACGTGAAGTGACCTTGAGACCCTGTCTGTCCCACTGGCCTTCATGACACCCCCAGAAGGGGCTGATGGTGTTTGTGCTCATTCAGGTTCATCTCACCTCGTGGGCGCGATGCGCATTCTTACAGCTCATCTGTACAATGCGAACATCGACGTCTGACCTGGTCATTCAGTGTCCCTCCATGGAGGGACAAAGGACCCCCCCGAGCTGTGGTGAGAGGCAGTGCTGGAAATGGTGGTTGCGAGGCGCTAGTCCATGAGGGTCGCCCTGGGGAAGTGTCGTGGTTTAACCCAGGCTGGCAGCTAAGCACCACACTGCCGCTCACTCACTCGCTGCCCCCCTAGAGGCATGTGGGAGAGAATCAGAAGGGCAAAAGTGAGCAAACTCGTGGGTCGAGATGAAGATGGTTTAACAGGTAAATCAAAAGCCACCCATGCAAAAGAAGGAATTCAGGCCCTGCTTCCCATCAGCAGGCAGGTGCTCAGCCATCCCCAGGAAAGCAGGGCTCCAACACACCTAACAGTTACGTGGGCAGGCAAACGCCATCCATCCAAAAGGCCCCCCTTCCTTCCCCTTCCCCCAGCGTTTTATTGCTGACCATGACATCAAACGGTATAGAATAACCCTTTGGTCAGCTGGGGTCAGCTGTCCCGGCTGCGTCTCCTCCCAACTCCTTGTGCACCCCCAGCCTGCTCGCTGCTGGGGTGGGCTGAGGAGCAGAAAAGGTCTTGACTCGGTGCAAGCGCTCTCTGGCAATAACTAAAACATCCCTGGGTCATCAACACTTTTTCCAGCATCAATCAAAACCACAGCCCCCTACCAGCTACGGTGAGGACAATTAACTCTATCCCAGCCCAAACCAGCGCAGGCAGCTTCCCCAGGGTGTCCAGTGAGCCCAGGCACAGACCAGACGCTGCTCTGCTAGTCCTTCAGGTCTCTCCCAGGAGGCCTGGCTGTGTGGGGACACTGCTGTTTGCCCCCACCCTGCACACTCACACTCTTCAGCTTTTCACTGGTGTTTTCATCTGTGGGATGCTTTCCTGGGCATGTTCTTGAGAGCCCCTTTGGAGGGAGAGCCAAGCCTGCAGGCCCTGCCCTGAGGAGATCCCCTTTCACGATGGAACCGCTCTTACAGAGGGCAGCTGTATGGCAGAGATGCCCGTTGCCTGTCCCTGCCTGCGGTCACGGGACCACCACGCAGCAGGACTGTGACCGAGCTGCCAGAGCGATTGGGCCTTACAGCACATAAGGACTCAGAGGGAGAGTGTGGAAGTGGAAAGAGAAGAGCTCTGGGAGACCAAGAGCTCTCTCGCAGTGCTGCCATGTGGGAGCTCTCTTCCCCTCCACCTCTGCATGGAGGAATTCTCTCTGCAGCTCAAACGGTCTTGGAGGAAGGAGATCAGAAAAAAATTAAAAAGTCTTTGTAGGGTCCTTTATTTTGTTTAACCGCACAGAGAGCAGAGCTCCGCGTTTAGACAGCCACTCAGCTGGGAAAGGAAATCAGACAGCAAATTAGAAAGGGAATGGCAAGTAAAACACCGCCACCAACAGCAGGCTGGGCTTGTGCTGAGGTACATGGCAACTGCTATGCAGAAGCAGATGGGCAGTTTCTTGCTTCTGCATAGCAGCCAGTCATCAGCTTCCACACTGCATCCTTGAGCTCCTTGTTCCTCACGCTGTAGGTGAGGGGGTTCACTGCTGGAGGCACCACCGAGTACAGCACTGCAACCAACAGATCCAGGGATGGGGAGGAGATGGAGGAGGGCTTCAGGTAGGCCGTGCTGAGAAAGAGGGAGACCACGGCCAGGTGAGGGAGGCAGGTGGAAAAGGCTTTGTGACGTCCCTGCTCCGAGGGGATCCTCAGCACGGCCCTGAAGATCTGCACGTAGGACACCACAATGAACACAAAACACCCAAATGCTAAACAAGCACTGACCACAAGAAGCCCGACCTCCCTGAGGTAGGAGTGTGAGCAGGAGAGCTTGAGGATCTGGGGGATTTCACAGAAGAACTGGTCCAGGGCATTGCCCTGGCAGAGGGGCAGTGAAAATGTATTGGCCATGTGCAGCACAGCAGTGAGAAACCCACTGCCCCAGGCAGCTGCTGCCATGTGGACACAAGCTCTGCTGCCCAGGAGGGTCCTGTAGCGCAGAGGTTTGCAGATGGCCACGTAGCGGTCGTAGGCCATGACAGTGAGGAGACAATACTCTGCTCCAAGCAAGAAGGAAAACAGAAAGAGCTGAGCAGCACATTCCAGTTTGCCCACCGCAGCTGAGAAGGGTTCTGAAGGCAGAGATCCTCTTCTGCTGTGCTCCAAGTGAAACCTTGTGGGTCCTAAGAGACAAAGGGACTTCCCCTTAGTGCAGGGTGGGGACAGCCGGTCTGTCCGTCACTGCTGCTCTCAGCTGCCCTGTGCTGGCACCTCTTTGACTTGGAGGATGATCACGCTCAGCCATTC
This sequence comes from Leptosomus discolor, assembly GCF_034619465.1. NCBI lineage: Eukaryota > Metazoa > Chordata > Aves > Leptosomiformes > Leptosomidae > Leptosomus > Leptosomus discolor. The sequence continues at coordinate 332,977 of NW_028237950.1, forward strand.
CCCTGAGAAGAAACTGGACACTGCTGACAGCAGAGGAGTCAGATGGACGAGTGCACCTCTCCCACCCCCTCACCCAGTCTCCTCATACCTGAGGAGGGTCTCAGCTCTGCTCTCCCAGCCAGGGACACACAGTGCTCATTGCAGCTGCCCACACCAGCCCTCCAGCAGGATTCTCATGGCCTTGGCACTGGCACGTCTTCTCCAAGGGGCTCCTGGAAAACACAGAGATGCCATGGGAGAGCTGTGCCCTTGTGGAGGGCAGCCTGCATCCCAGCAGGATCCTCCAGGGAAAGTCCTACAGTTGGGCACCCTGAAGCAGGGTCGGCTTACTCCCAGCCCCACACACTGCCGTCCCCAGAGTCCCAGATATTAGGGGATTTGGTGCTTTTCCTCCATGGCTACGCCTGCAGGAGAGGACATGCAGCATCAGTGTCTGAGCTGTACCTGGATCCTCACCCCCCCCACCACAGAGAGAAAAAGGGGAAGAAGAAGGTCAACAGAGGCAAGAGGAGAACATGCCAAAGTTCTGCTGCCGAGAGAGTCAGGATGGGGAGACCCGGTCAGACACTCAAGCATTTCTCCTCTTTGGTGGTTGGGCTGCTTGGAGGATAATGCAGGGCTATTTCCCCGTGATATTAAGGGGTGGGGGACTGTACTGTGTGTCAGAGGAGACCACGGAGTTGCTCCAGGAAGGCACCTGCACTGCAGGGGATGGCAGGGAGTTACTGGAATCCCCCCTCCCAAGACCGTTCAAGCAGCAGCTCCCTCTCCCTCCCTGCCCATCTCTCTGCTGCCTGGAGCTGCCCCTGCCGGGGGCTGTTCCTTTGTCCTCCCTTTCAGTGCTCAGAGCACCCTGCTGTGTTCTCAGCTCTGCCTTGCAGGCACCTTCTGCAGCAGGACACTGCCCAGCAGCATCTCTGTGCGGGCAAGGGCTAAGGAGTAGCGCAGACACGTGCCAACGAGATCTGGGCTCTCCATGTCTTCTCCCCAAGGGAGAAAGAAATTCCCATCTCCTCCACCCACCCAGTCAGCCATGAGGAGAACACTGAAAGCACAGACTCCTTGTCTTTCAGGTGAATGCTTCCTCAATGCTCGTCTGCAAATGGACACGCTGCAAATTTGCCAGGGGTGATCTGGAGCTGTGACCAGACTTGACCCACGCAGCACCCTCCCGATGGCAGAAGGACCCTGCCATGCCCTGCAAGGGTCACTCCTTCCATCCACAGCTTCTCCCCACAGTGCCATGGGGAAGTCCCCGGGCAGGCTGAGTGCTGACTGTGGCAGGCAGCAGGGTCCCTGCCCCCAGCACACAGCCCGCTGCAACACAGGGATCCTGCTTGGAGGAAGAGCCCTGGGCACTCCTGGCTGCACACCCAGCTTTGTACCCCTGAAGCCATGCCTGGGACAAGGAGCCATCATGTCCTGTCCCCTTGATGATGCGGTAGGGGTGCCCTGCTCTGGAGCACATCCTTCTCAGCCCTGAAGGATCCTTGGGAGCCTTCCTCACAGGTCATATGAGACGTGGGCTATGCCAGCGTTAGGACACTGTTCCAGGAAGCCTCTCTGCATTACCGCGCACCCAGAGAGACACATTGTGCCCTGTCCCTCTGACGGGGCAGCAGGGAAGGCCTGCTCTCACAAGATGTCCTGCTCTACACTGGAGAAACTGGCAGAGTTGTACTTACAGATCCCATAGGCTGTAGGTTGCGCCAGCTTTTGGAGATCCCTCCGGCAACTGCAGATTCAGTGCCCTGCAGCCAGAGACTTACTGGGTCAGAGGCTGTGAAGAGTTCTCCTCCAGTGAGCTCTCAGCCATCCTCCCACCCCATGCTGCCTTTAACCTCTCTCTGCCTGGCTCCTCTCCCCTCCCTGCCTGCAGGCAGTGCCCCCAGCCCTGCTCCTGGGCAGAGCTGTCTCTCTGCAGCGCTGCCTGCTTGCCAGCAGCTCCCTCCATCCCAGGAGCCCAGCCCAGCTCAGCAGCAGGGGAGCAGCCCAAGGCAGCCCTTTCTCTGCCCCCTCTGGGCTCCCTCCAGGTGTCCCTGGGCCTCCAGGGGAACCTTCTGTCAAACACCCTGAAGCAACCACTGATGTTCTCTCTCTCTCATCCTGGGAGTGCTATTTCTGCTATTGGGAAAAGAGCTGGGCAGGAGAATCACCTTTCCTTCCCCTACCATCAGGCAGCACACCAGGAAGATGACAGGCAAGGCTCTAATTTCTCCCAGCAGGGGGATGTCTTCAGTTCAGTGAGCAGAGCCATTTCAGCCTCTGACGGCAGTCAGAGACCAAGGCAGACATCCAGCTGACTTTTGTCCATGCCGTGTCTCTGCCCTGAAGCAAACACAGGGTCTTGCAAGCAAGATTTCCTTATGGCAAGGGGGAGCCTGCCCGGTTCCCCAGCTGTGTTGCTTCAGCCCAAACGCACAGCAATACTCTCAGACAGGGGCACAGACAGGACAAGCTGGAGCTCTTCTTGTTGGAGAAGGAGCTGTGGCACTGGGGGATTAAACGGGTGAGGCACGGTGGCAGAGCTCTGCACAGCTGCTGTTCCAGGACACCATCCTCCAGGCACAGCGACAGCCCAGACTGAAAGTCACTCTGAGCTTGAAAGACAATTCAAGGGCCCCACGGTGCCTGTTTACTGCTGTAAATGTCAGGGACAATTCAAGAAGGAACAAACACAATGTGTGGCCACTGCTGAATGGGAGAGCAGGTGCAGCTAGAGCTGAGATTCTCCATCCTCTTTGCCTCAGCCTTCCCCAGCAAGGTCTCACAGGCTTCTGTGACTTGAGACAGGACCGGTGAGAAGAAGAACCAGTGGCAAATGGGGATGAAGTCAGAGGTCACTTGAGCAAACACAAGCTTTTCCCAGGGACAGGAGGTGCGACATCCAAGGGAGCTGAGAGAGCAGGCTGGTGTCACCATGAAGCCACTCTCCATCATCTTGGAGAGGTCATGGAGGTGGAAGGAACTCCCTTCTTACTGGCAGCACCCAGATGTTCAATGGGGCTTTCGAAAATGGCTAGTGGGTGAGCAGGGCAACCACGGCTGTGCCCTGGAGCATGTCCACTCAGATCCCACCTCTGTGTCTGTTGGACACAGGGGAGTGCAGGAGAGATGAGTGTAGGTGTAGCAGGGAGTGCGTTGAAGAAAGGAAGAAGACCCAAAATATTGAGGGTGTCAAGCTGAAGTGAAATAGGTTGTGTTTGTATTTCCAGGCAGCAGGAGAAGGACGCGCAATAGAGAAGTCACACCTGTTTGGGGACCGGAAACCTTGGGTGAAAATGGGCATTAGCAAGGTGTTGGGAGAAATGGGCTGGGTTGTGGGGAGCTCACAGGCACTGGCGAATGCTCAGCAAACCACAGCTTGGTGTTGGAAGCAAGGTAACGGGCACGGGCATGGGACAGTGTAGCTGTGGTGTGGATAGCCATGGGCCTTGAGGGGCTTTGACACCCCAACAGAACTGAGACCCTTTCTCTCTCAGCTCTGGCTTCTGTCTTTTCCACTGAGACCCGCTGGAGGACACAAGGTCCTTACAGCTCCAGCGCTTTGTTGTCTCCTCACCCACCCTCCATGGAGCCTGGGAGGGGTCCTACTGCTGACCTGGACCTGGCATCACACACCCCCACACCACATGGGTGTTAAGCCTGGTTGTTGTCAGCTATGGAGCTTAGTCTTCGAGGATCGTTTGATCTTACACCCTCTGTCTGTAGTTTACATTGTTTGTCAGAGAATGATATTTTTACCAGTTAAGATACAGGGAAATTGATCGTGTGTTTGTGTCAGGGAAGAACAGTTTGTGTGGCCTTTGGTGTCTGGAAGATATAAACACACCGCCATATGCAAATAACAGGAACTTTGAAAAACACCCAAGTAAAGCTCCAGACCAGGAGACACAAAAATACATTCAAAGGACAACTGAGCGTGTGTGGTGATTGGGGTTAAAGGAAGGACAACGTGAGGAAGACTACAGACGACCACCAGAGGGAGAAGAGACCCCTACCATAACTTAACTGCGCATCTTCCAAAATCATTAGCACACAGTAATGAGTTCCAGGAAAGTCCTGAATGTTACAATTAGTTCTGAGAACTGTAATGAAGAGGCACGAGTTAAACTGTCCTTAAGCTATTCTGTGAGACTGCTCCAGTGCAGCACTCGTGGTGGAGCGATCTCTGGTGCTGCCCAACGCTGCAACAAAGAATGCCTGCTTCATGACACCCTGTTGTTACTGAGCGTTCATCTCGAAACCCTCACCTGGCCGCACCAAGCCTCCCACCTCGGTGAGGAGCATGAGAAAGCAGGGGGGTTTGGAAGCTCCGGATTTTGTTTCAAGATCATGAATAGAGCTGTTTCCTTGTCAGAAAATCCTGTACTAGCTTGAGTGACCAAATCTGGAGATTCTTCCATGGATGGGGTCTGCATGCTTGGCTGCGTTAAGGTCAAAGGCCCGCTCGATGCTACACTCCCTGGGGTTGCCACTGTTAAAGGGACCTAAGATTATCTGCAAGATTCTCTCCTTATAGTCTTAGTGCTAATAAACAGGATCTGAGTGCCTTTCTTAGTGGAATTATAATGAACTGGTGCCTCCTGGGGAAAAACCACTCTCTCAGCACCTGTGGATGCAGCCCCTCCAAGTCCCATGGCCTGGGAAGAGCGCAGTTTGCTCAAGTAACCCCTGGCTTGATCCCCATCCACCACTGGTTGTTCTCCGTTTTGTAATGAATTATGCATATGTACGTATCCATTGCCAACTGACTAACCAGCCTTTAGAGAGAAGGAAGCCAAGTTAGCCAAATGAAGGACACCGGCTGGATTCCTCCAATCAGACTGTGGGGCTCAAGGAACACAAAGGATTGAGCAGGAGAGACAGGGAGGGCAGCTCGCATGAGCTGGTTCTGCAAATTGGAAAAGACCCGGGATGGTACAGGGCATGTGCCACAGGACAAGTTCAAAAGCTCAACCCTGAGGAAGGCTCGGACCTTCATCCCCAACGACCACCAAGGACCCCCGATGGGGGCGTAACTTGGGCGGACTGAGGCGGGACTATGGGAGGAACTTACGTTAACGAATTCCTGGAAATGTTTAGAATAACCCGACCTTTCCTTAGAAATGTAATAAATATGTATAAAAGCTGTAACTATAAGGCAAGAGTCCTAACGCTTGCGCACACACGGATGGAAGGAGCCATCCCTCGTGCTGCCTGGCACCGCAATAAAGAATCCCTGCTTGACAACACTGGGTTGTTATTGAGTTTTCTTCGATTCGGGAGGGAACTTTGCAAAAAATGGCACGCCAAGCAGGGCGGGAGCAGGGGCAAAATGAGATGCCCTGAGCAGGGAGCAGGGAGCAGGGAGCAGGGAGCAGGGAGCAGGGAGAAAACTCAGTGCCTCAAGTGGGGCAGGAGCAAAGTTAGCCACCCCGATTTGGGCAGGGGCATAAAGAGCCCCCAGAGCAGGGCTGGAGTAAATCCAGGCAGCCTGTGTGGAGAAGGGGCAAAAGGAGCCTCCCCAAGCAAGGGAGGGGAAGAACCGAGGGGGACATGATGAGCAAAAGGCGCCCGAGCAAGGCTGTGGCCAAACGGGATGCCCCAGTGGGGGATAAAAAGAAGAAAGTCTCCCCGGGTGGAGCAGGGGCAGAACGAACTGCCCTGAGCTGAGCAGGAGGAAAACCAACTGCCCTGAGTGGACACTGGGAAAACTGGATGACCTGAGTTTGGGGCAGGGGCCAAACTGGCCAGTTCAAGTGGGGCAGGAATAGCAACCAGCTGCCTCATCTGAGCAGCCCAAAGCTACGCAGGCCAGGCCGGGCAGGAACAAAACTGCTTCCAGCCACCGCGAGCAGGGATCTGGCCAAGCTGTGGCTGACAGAGAGCTAACAATCCCTGGAGGCAGGAGAAATGGGAAGGTGGCAAAGAGCTGCCCATGAAGGAGTTTGGGCGAGAGCGCAGCTGGGCAGGGGCCTGGCAGCCAGCGAAGCTCAACCCCGTGTAGTTGCTGAAGGTGTTTCTCGGGCAGCGCTTGTTCGGCGTCAGCCCGTGGCTGTATCTTGGGGGCAGACGAAAGGCGTTGGAAATGACGCTGTGAGAGAGCAGGGGTTTTGCTACATGAGGCTCACGGACACAGCCCCAGACCTGGGACGAGTGGAAAAGAAACCCTCAGCAACCTGCCTGTGCCGGCCGAAGCTGGGGACAGGCGCGCTCACGGCCCTGGGCAGGTTTCCATTTGCCCGGCTGGGGCGGCCCAGGGCAGAGATGGGAGCTCTGCTGGCAGACGAACAGCCCTTGGCCAGCGGCGCCTGGGGAAGCCCAGCGGCTTGTGACATGGCCCCGTGTCACAAAGGGGCAGTGATGCAGTACCCGCCTGGCTCTTGTGACCTCCCCTGGCCAAGGCTTGGTATCCCGAGAAGCGGCCCAGCGAAAGCCAGTCGGGCTGAGCTGGCCTTTGGGGCAGCAGCTTGGTCCTTCCTTTGCTGCTGGTGCAGCTACTTTGTTCCAGCCATTTCTCGTTTTCTGGCCGCTTGTCTGCAACGTCCATCCTCTGTCAAAGGTAATTATGGTTTGACTTTCGGGACAGACCGTAGATGGGTAGGCACAGGAAAGAAGCACAGCCTGGTCTCTGCCTTCTGAGCTCGGGGCTGAGCTATTGCACCTGCATAGGCCGGCCAGAGGTGGGCTGTGGGTAGGGATCCTACTTGCCGATTCTGATTTCTTTACCATAGCCTAGGATAGGCAAGTGGGGGGGTGGCAGTCTAGCCTGAGGGGCTGGGCTCAGCCTGGAGTGACAAGGAGCTCACCCACCCTCACCGATGGGTCGGAAGGGAAACAGAAAAGGAGCCTGGCAAAGGCAGCCATTAAAGTCGTGGCCAAAAGCCGGTCGCTCCTGCCTACAAGGAGGAGAGGGCTCTGCTGCTAACACTGGCAACAGGTTCGCTTCTGAGAAGGTGGCACGCAATGCAGTCTTCCAAAGGGCCTTGGGAACTGCTGACAGTTGGAGTCCCGTGACAGGGACAGCAGGGCCACCAGCCTGCAGCTCTGCAGCAGTTACAAGTACCACCAAGACACTTTTGATGGCGGGGGCTGATCTGTGGGTTATCTTTGGGGCTTTTCTAAGTCATTTTGTTGATCTACAATTATTTCTTTGCCATCAGGTGACGAGATTGGCACTAATCTTGTCTTTCTGGAGCACGTCCCGACACCCTTGGTCATCCTGAGCTTTCCCCTCTGTTCCTGAGGAGCAATGGCCGCAATGGGGAACAACTCCTGTGAGTACGGGCTTCACCAGCAGCCTTGGCCTTTGTGAATCCCCACAGGCAATGGACGTGGCTGATGCTCCATCCCTGGCCGTCGATGCGCTGACCGCCCAGAGTGCATTCTGGGGGGTTTCCTGATAGCAGCCAGACTTACCCACGTGTTTTCGATTAGTCGCAGGAAAACAAATTTTTTCACTCCTCTGTCACTAGGAACCAGACTTTGAGAGATGACGTTGCTCCTGGGAAGATCTGACATCCGTAGGGTTACCCTCTCTGAGAAGTACTTGCTTGTCTCATTTCTTTTCAAATGTTGTTTCTCTGCAGTCGTTGCCGAAGGGATGGCTCCACCACGAAGAATCCTCTGTCCCCCGGAAAAGATTTGCCTGGACTGGCAGCAACGATGGGGCGCTGGAGCGGGACTCTACAACCTGGGCAACTCGTGCTTCCTCAACTCTGTCCTGCAGTGCCTGACCTACACCCCGCCTCTGGGCAACTACCTGCTCTCTCGGGAGCACAGCCAGTCATGTGAGTGCTTTCATGAACATCTCCGTGTCAATCTGTTGGGCACGCCCCAAGGGTTCCCAGAGTCTGGAATCTGATTTAGGAGAAAAGCAGCCCTTCTCTGTTGGCCCCCCAAGTGGGTGTTCTTAGAACACTCAAGCCTAGAAGCCGCTTGTCATATCTAGGTGTGTCCACCTTTAGAAAGGCACCTCTTTCTAGCCCCGGCTCTCAGCATCCCTCCGAAGAAAGTTTTCTCCTGGGCTTGTTGGGACCTTGGGAGGAGAGGAGCGGAGACTGTTCTTAGAACGTCAAGATCACCATCAGATTTCCCATCCCTGTGGCTCTTTTGCTAACCTGAGGTGCTTCTTCCTTCCCTCCTCCCTCTTCAGGTCTCCAGCAAGACACCTGTGTGATGTGCACAGTGGAAGAGCACGTCAACAAGGTCCTGAGTTGCTCAATCAGTGCCATCTATCCTACGGCCATCAGCAATGTCCTCAATCGTAAGTCGCTTCTGGTGCTTTTACAGGTTTTCTTCCCTTCTTGTAGGAGAGAACAACTAACTTCTTCTTTCTTAGTAATAGGAGAGCATTTCCAGCCTGATGAGCAGGAAGATGCCCACGAGTTCTTCCTCTGCACTCTGAATGCCATGCAGACAGCTTGTCTGCACGGAAGCAGCGAGTAAGCACAAGCAGTGACCTTTCCAATGTTCCTGAGCCCTTGGGGCTCCTTGACGTACTCCCGTCAAGGCAACCGTATGACCAGGGCTTTCAGACAAAGCAAAGCTCTCGGAGGAGATAACTAACCCTCTGCCTTACCATTGCTTTCCAGCTTGGACGCTTCTTCTCAATCGACCACCGCCATCCATCAAATATTCTGGGGCTCCCTGAGATCCAGAGGTACTTTTCCACAACTATTGCTCCCCCTGGGATTGCCGGTGCCCTTCTGTCTGCCTAGGGTAAACCACTGACACTGTGACTGGCGTGGTCGGCAAGAAGAGCGAAAGCCGGCACAGCCAGTCGACTTCCCCTGTCGCTGAGCATTTTGATTTGCCTTCCAGTCACGTGCCTGAGCTGTGGAGCGGTTTCTGATTCCTACGAGGCCTTCCTGGATGTCCCTTTGGATATCAGAGTAAGAGGCTCTCTAGTTGTGATTCCAGACTCCCTGTAGCTTTCCAGAATCCATGCAGTGGGCTTAAACGCCTCTAGTGCAAACCCAGGAGAGCTTGGTGGCGGATGGGAGGTGGAACGAACAGTGTCCTGCTGGGGAGGCCATGGCACCACTCTCCCTGGAGGAGCTGCCTTTCAGCTGCACAAGCACGTGTTGTCCTCTCTGCACCCTCCATGTACTCTCGTCCTTCTTCCCTTTGCCCTCCCCCCGCACCCATCTGGCTTCCAGCCCAGGCTGATGGGTTGTGCTGGTTTCATTACGGATGACCCCGCACACTGTCGGGAGCTGAGCTGAGCGGTGCCACAGAGCCGTGGCTCTTGATGGCCCCGGGAATCCCTGGGAATTGAGGGACTCTTCAGCCAAATACCCTCATTCTGCCTCCTCCTGGGCACGGCTCATGGGCTCACGGTGGCTCTCCTTGGCACCACCGAGCTGGGTTTTGGCATAAACTCCTCGTGAGAGTTTGGGCAAGGATGTTTCCCAGAGCTCAGCGCTCTCTTTTCTCACTCCTCCAGGCAGCCTCATCTGTCGCCGCAGCCCTGGAGGCCTTTGTGGAACCCGAGCGGCTGGATGTCCAAAACTGCTTTAAATGTGCCAGGTAAGATGATCACTGACACCATTATTAATACCAGATCCGGCAGGAAGGTGCTGCACGGCATCAAGCACAAGTGACCTGTTCCCCTGGGTTTAATGCACAACGGTGAGACGCAGCTTCTCTTCCTATGGCCTCACGGTGCTGAGTAGCCTTGAAAGAGCGGAGGGGTGTGTGAGACAGGGAAGGCAGCCTGGCCTTCTGGCGGCAAGAGGGTGCATTTCAGCACCAGGCTCTGTGCTTGCTTTCCAGCTGCAACAAGATAGTTGCCGTCTCCAAGGGGTTCACTGTCCATCGCGAACCCAAGGTCCTCACACTGTGTCTGAAGAGGTACAACGTTTTCACCGGCAGGAAGATCTGCAAGGTGCGTAGGCAGCTGGAGTGCGACCGTCTCTTCCCGGAGCGGATTTCCCAAAGCAGCGCGCTCTTTCCCAAGCTGGTCACGTTGGGTTTTTCGTGTTCCCTTCTGGGGAGAGGAGGCTTCCTGTGGGAAGACCAGCCTGTGCTCTGCTGTGACAGAGCTGCTTTGGCCAAGAGCAGTTTCCCGCCACCCAAACCATGACATGTTGCTTTGGGGAAAAGCAAGCGTGTGCAGGACCCGGAGGTGTATTTGTGAACCCCTGGCCCTTGGAAGGCTGTTTCACGCACTGTTTCAGGATGGTTTCTGAGCCCTCTTTCTCTCGCCGTAGGCTGTGCAGTACCCCGAGTACTTGGACCTTCGCCCATACACATCCGAGACAGCTGGAGAGCCTCTCCTCTACTCCTTGTATGCTGTCCTGGTGCACGCAGGTGGCAGCTGTGGTGCAGGACACTACTTCTGCTACATAAAGGTAAAGAGCAACTTCCTCCCCAGCCAGGGAGCAACGTGTGCTGGGGAAGACAAACTTTCCTGGCAGCATTCCTGGCAGCCAAGGTTTTGGGGAAGAAGGTCTCCTTAGGGGCTGGGCTGGATTTGCTTGGGGCGTCCTCTTGGTGCCGCAGCTTTCTGAACCTGTGTTTTTGTGGAGAAACCGTGCACTTCATCTCCAGATCTCGGTGCCTTTTTGTACAGGCCAGCGACGGACTGTGGTACCAGATGGATGACACGGCTGTGAATCCTTGTGACATCAGCACAGTTCTCAAGCAGCAAGCCTATTTACTCTTTTACATCAGGTAAGAGCAGTGTTAGAAGGTGCTCAGAATAGCTTTCCTTTTCCTGGCTTTGCTCCTTTCCTTCTCACCCTCCTGAGTGTTTCAATGATCTGAAGCTGGCTAAAGCAGAGAAGAGCATGTAAAGGGGGCCAGCAGGAGAGAAGGGGAGGGACTTGTCATGGGGGAGTGCAGTGATAGGACAAGGGGTAAGGGTTTTCAATGGGAAGAGGGTAAATTAGATCAGATATTAGGAAGAAGTTCTTCCCTGTGAAGGTGGTGAGGTGCTGGCACAGGCTGCCCAGAGCAGCTGTGGCTGCCCCCTCCCTGGCAGTGTTCAAGGCCAGGTTGGATGGGTCTGGGAGCAACTGGTCTGGTGGGAGGTGTCCCTGCCCATGGCAGGGCGTTGGACTAGATGGTCTTTAATGTCCCTTCCAACCCAAACCACTCTGTGATTCCATGATCCTATGAAATGGAGGCTGTAGGGGGTACGAAGACGAGGACTTGCCCCGGCAGGGGAGACCTGGTGGGAAGACGCCAGTCACGTTTCCCATCTGTGGTCCTGGTTACATCTTCTCTCTGTCATAGAAACCACCCCAAGAAAATGGCTGAAGCCCAGAGGAGGCTGCGAGAACAGCCCTAACCAGAGATCACTCTTTTTGTCTCCAGGCGCCCTGACCTGGAAACTGAACCAAGGCGGCCTTCCTCACCGGCACCATCACACGCCCATTCCTTCCTCAGTCGGCAGGCGGCTGGCAGCAAGCAGGGGGGTGCTGCGGGACCAGGATTCAGCCCTTCATCCCCTTGCCAGAGGACTGGCGCCAGGGAGAGGGTCCGGAGCAGATCCCCGCGGCAGGGCTACGATCTCCGCAGCCAGGTTGTGGAGCACACAGATCACCAGTGCCCAGCAAGAAGGAGAGCAAGCAGAAAAGCCAAAGCCATGATTAAAAGCACGCACTGACCTTCCACATGTGATTTGCAGGGAGTTTTCTTCTGTGCAGGTTTTGGGGCTCTTGGTGCAAATGCCCAGCGCGGGAGGTTGATGTCTGGGGATTTTGGGAGCTCTGTGCTGGCACAGGCCCATCAGGGAGGCTGCAGCCCCGTTCCCCATCCCCCTGCGCCACTCAGGGGGCAGAGGGGGCCGAGGAGATGGGAAGGGAGGAGTGAGGCTGAGCCTGGGCCATGTGGGGCTGGGGAAGCCGCTGGGGTTGGGTTTGTGGCTGCTCTCCTGCTCCATGTTGAATTGGGAATGACTGCAACGGCCTGGGCCTGGTCAGGGCCCTCTGGCCCGAGAAGGGGCACGGGGTGTCTCTGAGAGGAGGGGCCATCGGCCACAGCTGAGCCAGTCAGCAGGGCCATAGCCTCAAACTGGAACTGTGGGTCCTAAAAAAAGTCAATGGGTGCGAAAAGCCGGGCTTGGAGCCTGAAAGTGAGGATTTGGGCCCTTGAAATAGGGCTTTCCAGCCTAAAAATGGGTCTTTGGGTGCTGAAAATTAGGCTTTGGACATGAGGCTTTGAGCCTCAAGTGAGGAATTTGCACCTTCAAAGGAGGATCTGGAGCATAAAAATGAGGCTTTCACCCCTGGAACCTGAGCTATGGACCCTAAAAATGAGCCTTTGGACGCTGAGACTTTGCAAAGTAAAGCTGACCCTTTGAACCCTCAAAATGAGCCTTTGGAGCCTGAAATGAGGCTTCAGAAGCAAAATCTAGGACTTCAGAAAGTGAAAATGAGGCTGTGCGGGCTGCGAGCGGGGCCGGGCAGAGACCTGCAGCCCTGTGCCCCGAGCGGGCCGGGGCTCGGCGGCTCCGGCGGGGCTGAGGCACCGGCCGTTCCCGCCCGGCCGGGCGCTCGGAAGGGGTCATTAAGGACACAGAGTCATTAAGGACACAGAGTCATTAGGGACCCAGAGTCATTAAGGCGACACAACGACCAAGGCGACCTTACCCCGCCACCACCAAAGTGCCGACGCCCGCTGCTGTGGCCGGGCCGCCGCGCATGCGCCGTGGCAGCACTGTGCCGCGGGGCGGTGCCTCGCGCTCACCGCCCCCTCCCGCTCGGGCCGCGCCGCCGCCGCGTGGCCGAAGCGCGGTCCTGCAGCCCCGCGGTCGCGCGCCGGCTCTGGCCCCTGCGCCGCGCCGTCGGGACCGGCGCATGCGCGGTGCCACGGCAGGAGCAGCGTGGCGGCGCGGCGGGCGCGGGTGTCGGCGGCGGCGGCGGTGGGTGAGGGCCGAGGCCAGCGGTGAGGCGAGCGAGCCCCTTGGGCGGGCGCGGGGATGTCGGCGCTGCCCGCGGGGCGCCCGGGGGTGGCGGCACGGGAAGCGCCGACCCCCCCCGCTGCGGCGGCTGCCGGTCCGCGGGAGGCGAGCCGGGCCGGGGCAGCCCCGGGGAGCTGCCGAGAGCGGAGAGCCCCCGCTCCCACCCCGGGCGCAGACCCCGGCCGCCTCCGCGGGTCGCCGGAGCCGCCCCTGAGCGTCCCCGGCCCCGCTCGCCCCGTGCAGCTGCCCCCAGCGCCGGCACCTCCTCCACAGCCTGTCCCGAAGCCCCTGGCCGCTCCCAGCCCCGTCGTGCTGGCGGCAAGACGGACGTGGACAGTGCCTCCAGGAGCCCCTGACGTTCTCTCGTTCCAGGGTCCTGTCCCTGTGTTTTCATTTTTCCCCCTCTGTCCCGTAGCCCGTTCTTGCCTTCGCTGGTCTCTGCCTGGCTCCCTGTCCCTGGTCTTTAATTGCTCTGTCTCCCCCCTTGAGGTCATCGAGGCTTTCTGGTATTTTGGAGTCTCTCTCTGCCCCCCTTACTGGGCCCTTTCTTAAATCCTCCGTCTCTGCTCTGTGACTCGCCAATCTGCACTGGTAAGGAAAACTTCTCTGCACACAGTCAGATGAGTAGAGATGTCCTTTATTAACGATGCGCACCAGGGACATGAGATCCTTCCCAAAGATGTCCACCTGCACATTGCAGTCAACAAATATTTATACATTAAATTCATACAGATTCAGTCTATACAATGCATATTCATTATCATCCTCTCAATGATTGGTTCTTCTTTCCTCACTTCTGATGCAAATTAGCACGCAGCCTCTGTCGTAGTCTTGTATTGTTCCCTTGTGAGTAGGGGGTATGATTTGGGTAGGTGGTCCGTGAGTGGGAGGTCTCGACCATTCCTCGAATTGACTGTGTGTGGTCAAGGAACATGTCCTTGGCTTGCAGGCTTGCTCTTGCTTTCATCCTTGGCAGAGAGAGGTTGCTCAAATCAAACCTGCACCCTCTGGAGCTGCTCCTGTAACAGACCTGGTAAGGGGAAACAAGAACTCTGCAGTGAGGCTGGCAGCTCTGCATCGGGTGGGTCTGTCTGAGCCTTGAAACTCAGAGGTGCTTGTGCTGACGGTCACAGAGATGCAAACCTGGCTGTTTCTGCACCCACTGGTGTGCTCGTCTTTTAATGTTCTTATCCTCATCTTTGTTTTTTTAGTGTGGCTACTGTCTTGTCTTCTGCAATCCCAGCTGTTTTAAATGACATCAGCGACTTGACACGTTCATTTTTTAGGCCTTTGGTGCTCTCTGCACAGACCTATTTGCTTTTCTGATCAACCGCGCTTAATTTCCTGAGTGGCTCCCCTTCTGCTTTGTGTTTTGAAGGATTTTCCCCTCTGCTTTTGAGTCCATATATTTATTCCAAAGCTGGGCTTTCACGAGTGTGGAAGTTTCTCTCAAGGACAATCTGCAGGAGATGTTTGGGGCTGGTTTTGTTGCTGGCTCTTTGATTCATGGTAGTTCTTAGGACATGTGAAGGATGGGAATAAGTTCAAAGGCAGAACCCGAGGAACTCATTTAACAGTTCAGCTTGGACAATCTCGATGTGGAAAGTGAAAACCTGCCCCTCTGACCCCACTGCCAAAATGTGATGTGCTGGAGTCAGCATGGAGACCTGGGTCACGTAAAAGCTGTAGAGACTGATGGTACCTGCATGGCAGAGAGCAGAGGCTCTTCGAAGGGATGGAGTAGGTGCCCTGTTTAAAAACCAGAAAGCCCTGGCTCAGGTTCCAGCCCAGGACAGCCTCTGCGTAGCTACTCTTTAACAAAACTCCCAGTCTTTTTGGCAAAAAACTTGGACACAAATGCAGCCAAATACTTGCCTAAGCAAAAGGGGATCCAGCAGTCCCTCCTTGAGCAAATGGGGAATTGCTTCAGGATTTTGCTCGAGTTCAAACTCAGCCGCTGTGGCTGTTGCATGGCTGGATTTGGCCTGTGAAGGCAACTGCCTGGAGCAGGTAAAGCCACGTTCGGCTTTGACATTTTTTTCCTTAGTGCCTCCTTCAGTCTGTCACTTCCTTGCACAGCAGGGCTGGTGCCTGCAGGCTGTCCCAGCACCTCTCAGCACAGCCCTGTGTGCTGCAGGGAGCTGCCCCAGCTGGCCTGGCAGTGTCAAGGGGACCAGCTTGTCCCTTTGGTGCTTCCCAAGTGATAAATAAAACCAGCTACTCCTTTCCCAGCACTGCTGCTGAACACCCTGTGGTGCTTCGTAGCTGCTGGGATTGTGCCAGGGGCTCCTGTGGGCTCGTGTTGGAACCCGTGTCATGGGCTGGGTTTGTTTGTCCCTTCCCTGTGTCCCACTGACAGCTGTTGTTTTTTCTAATCTTCCTCTGCCAGGCTTCAAATCACAGACGCAGATGTTGGTGTTTGAAAGTCCCCTGCAGGAGAGGGGTGAGACCTGCTGGGGCTGTGAACGCCCGACTTGCTGTGAAGCCAGGAGCCAAGGAGCCTCTTCCTGCTGCAAATGGAGCTGCCAAGTGACGCCAGAAGCTGCAAATGCCAGCCAAGCTGCTGTGGCCTGGATTCAGCAGGTGAAGGTGTTTTTCTTGGCCTGGAGCAGTTGGAAGGAAGGACCGCTTGTGGCGTTCAGCGTGGCCCTTGGAGCTGCCCACCGAAGGGTCTTGGTGGGCTGGGGGTGCTCAGGTATCGCTGCGGTTTTAAATGCGCGTGGTGCCGAGGAGCAGAGAGCTGCCGTGTGCTCAGGCTCTGAAGGATGTCCTGTGCCTTGGGTGGAGGAAAGGAGGGCCTGGTGCTCCCCAGCCTGTGGTGCCCCATGGCGCTGGGTGGGATGGAGACTGCCCTGGCAGGACCCTGCCAGATGAAAAGAGCTGGGTGTGAAGGAGGAGAGACTGACCCCTGCTCTGCCTCTGTGACTGTGAAAGACCACTAAGCCCTCGTCCTGCCGCGTGGTGGTACTGCAGCGTGTTTCTGTCCTCAATATTGTGGGGGTTTAGATGGTTTTTAGCTGCCAGGGGAAACACGAGGCCCAGACAGTTGGGATCAGCCCCAGGAACAACTATCGAACCATCCGGTAACTGCGTAGGTGATCAGTGCCCTTGGCATCTGTCAGCTTTCCTGTTTAGGCTGAGATGTTACTGCTGAGTCAGGCCTGAACCTCCATCCAAAATCTACCTGTCTTCCTGTGACATTGTCTCCTGGCAATCACAGCCTCAGTTACTGCCTTGCTAACCTCCGTGTGAGAGATTCCCCTTGAACTGTGATTAACATCTTGAGGCTTATAAATTTCCTTCTGCATTTACACAAAGACAGCTGGCTGGATTAAATGATTTAATAGTATTAAGGGAAAAGAAAACCTAGGAGGCATTACACTTGCTGGGGCCAAGGGCTTTGCTTTGTTTTAAAAAGCAGTGGGAAAAAAACAATTGACGCTTTTTGGATTTCATGGCTGCACAGCTAATGTCAGTGTCTCCAAAATGTGGGTATTTGAAATATTGTCTTGATTTAGAAAAGGAGTAGAGAAACAGTTCAGGATTTGGAAATGAGATATAAAATAAGCAAAAAGTGAGGAAATAAAATTCATTCCTGACATGGGAATAAAAAGGGAGAAAGCAAACCCAGGGCTGTTTGTGGAGGTCTGTGCTATCCAAAAAATCACTGTTCTCCCCTGCAATATGGGATTGCATTGCTCAGAGGAAGGCAGGGGAAACATGGTTAAATGGAGCCAACTTTCCTTTCCTTATTTCTCAGAAGAAAACCAATACGAACCCTGCCTGGATTGAAGAGGGTTATGGGCCGCCTGTTGTGACTTCATGATTGTGACTTCATCAAGGTGCAGGTGGGTGAGTGATCTCGACGCAGTCACTCGATGGGAAATGTTCTGATAGCAGCTCAAGTGATTGGAGTGTCACTGTCAGTCCCTTCTTTAACCGAGCGCTGGGTTAACCTGGGAGTAGTGAATGCTCCCATCTGCTCGTGTGAGCTGTCTGTGCCAGCGCTTCCCTCCTCTCCCTGGATCCTTGCTGCAGCCCTTGTCTCTGCCTTTGCTGCAGCTCCGTGTCCTCTGCAAGACCCAGTGAGTCCAGTTACTCTATGGCTTTGATCTGGTGAGTGACAGTGTTGACAGGAAAGATGTTTGTGATGGGCTTGTTTCAACCCCCCCCCGGGGGCTCTGGTTTTGGTGTTCAGAAGCTGGACAGTGCCTGTGCTGTCAGGTCTCACCTCAGAGCCTGCAGCAGGGCTTTTGAGGACGCTGGCTGATAGTGCTCTGTGTCCTTCTAGCACTGCAGCAAAGGAGAGGTTAATAATGCAACAGGCCTGCCTGCTGCCCTGGGCTGTGTGCTCCTTGGGGTCTGCAGGGGGATGGGAGTTGAGTAAACTGCCTTTCCCAGGGGAAGGGGGAGGGATTTTCAGCCCCGAAGAGCAGCTCCCTGCATGAACTAGCAGTACCTGTGCCTCTGAAGAGAGCAGGGCCAACAGCCTGGGTTGGTCAGACCTGCTCGGGTGGAGAAGGGTGGCTTGTCTGAAGTGCTGCGGTGGCTGGCTGGCTTCTGCCTGGGCTGTGTGCAAGTGTGGTCCCCTCTGCGCTTCCCGGGGCCTGGCCGCAGGCTGTGCTGCTTGGAATGTGTCCTTGGAGTCAGAAGTGCAGGCAGCCAGGTGAGAGCGGGTGTGATGGGGCGTGATGGCTCCGAGCTGGGCTTGATGGTGACCGTTGGACGTGGTGAAGGAAACCAGAGGGGGGCTCTTGGGGCAGAGAGGGTGTTGGCGAGGGAACTTGTTGGTCCCTGAGGAGGGTGCAGGGGTGGGTACGTACAGCCCCAGGAATGGAGAGGGCGCAGTGATGTGAACTCTGTACCTCCCCTGAGCCCGTGGTCCCGAGCATCTGTGATGGTGTGAAATTGGGCTCCTGGGCTCACTTTTGGAAAGTGTGGGTCTGCCCTGGGGCGGTGGGTGATGCTTCCTTTTGTGGCTGGCTTGCAAGCTGCCTTGGGACTGATCAGCCCTGTCCTGAGGAAGAAGCCTGGAAGAGGCTTGGTCTTTCCTCCTCTGCCCTGTCTCAGCTACACCTGTGTACCTGGGCAGCAAGCTCTGTGAGAGGGACGGTCTGTCTTACGACTTCCATCTCCAAGCAGGGTGAAGCCCAGAACTGGGTTAGAAAGTGGTGGCTGCAGTCCTCTGCATCCTGCAGGGTGTCCTGAGCTGTGTGTGTAGACCTGCAAATTATGTGCACCCATGTTGATTTTAATTTTGGGTCCATTGCTGTTCCAAAAGGGCAGTTTGGCAGGGCTGCCTCGTGTCTGTGGCCATCAAGAGCCATGGTTGTGGTGAAGAAGCTACAGGACAAGCTGGCTGTGGCCTCCCTCTGCAGTCTGGCTGGTAGCATCCACCTGCAGTGACATCTCCCTGCTGTGTTCCCTGGGAATGCAGTGTATTCCTGTCCCTCAAAATCCCCATTAGCTGGAAAAAAGTAATAATCCGCAGTGTTCGCCTTCCCTGCCATCAGAAATAAAGCAGCTTTGGCAGAACGTGTGTGTTTCGCAAAGCACTGGAGCCCCCCAAGAGCTTTGTGTGCAAAAGCTGAGAGAATCGAACAGAGCTGCTTTTTGCAGAGCCCATCGGTGCCCTTCTGCTTGGTCATCAGGGTCTCTGCAGCTCTGCTTTCACAGCTGTTCCCTGCTGCCTGCAAGGGTTTTGTCTGGGTGTGGAAGGCTCTGGCAGAGGGAGTTTGCCTCCTGTGGGGCTGGGAGTAGGTTTTGCAAGGGTTAGGCCTCTAGCAATGGGCACTGCAGGGAGGCTGAAGAGCCTGGCTGAGCCAGGGATGGAGCTGGGGCCCTCTGGGTGCTGTGCTTCTCTAGCCTGGGTGGCCAAAACGAGCTCTTGCAGGCTGTCTTGGTGTGCTCTTACCAAGGGGTGACCTCTTCAGGGCTGCCATTTGGAGTTTCCGCAGTGATAACTGTGTTGCCGTGCGTGCTGGAGTTGCCCTCCAGTCAATGGGCTTGGATATGTCCAGCCCAGGGTCTGGCAATAGCAGGTGGAGATTTGCCTGGAGCTGAAATAAGGGACTTATGTCTGGGAGTTGGGATGAGGGAGGAGGAGTCGGGGAGAAAAAGGCTTTGGAGTGAAGGCATACACATACAGAAATCTCAGCATATGTTTTTCCCTGTCCAGCATGTTTGAGCTCCCCCATCCCAGGCTTCTCTTGCACTGTGAGCTCTGCTTTACTCTGGAATGAACCTGTCTGGGGAAAAGAACCTGCCTAAACTTTCTGCAACATCTGTAAGATCTTGGTGGGTCTTAATCTGTGTGAGAAAATAGAGTGCAATAACCAATCGCAATGTCCCCCAGGTCAGATGGGGGTGAGTAAGCTGACCTTGGCTGCTCGAGGCTGGTGAAGGAAAGCAGGGGCTGGGAAGAGCTGCGGGTCACGTCTTGCCCCACTTAGCTGCCCTCAGAGCCCTGCATTTCCCCGTGCCAGGTAACGACTGGCTCATCTCTGTAGCAGCGTAGGGAACATAAGGAGCAAAGAATTGACCCGTAGGTAGCTCATAACTCCGCGGCCAAAGTGTGATGAGAGGAGGATGAGCCCAGGCTGTGCTCCTGCTGAGGGCACCAGAGGGGGATGTGCTGCCTACCAAGGTGACTTTTGATTGCTCTCCTTTACATTTTTTTGCTCGGTCTTTGGAAGAGACTGAGCATCAGGCATTCTGCTGTGTCCCTTCCTGTGGCACAGGGTGAGCCTTGCCCGAAGGCTTGCTCTTGCCCAGGAACACAATGCACACGCTCCCGGGTGAAGCACGTGGTTGGAGTTTGAGGTGTCCTGGACTGATTCTTAATGCAATGCTGGTGATGCTCACTACGAAGCAGGAATTAATCTCCAGATAATCTGGTTTGGAAATGCTCTTGTTTGCCATCTTAGGCAACTTCATTTTTCCCCTGTGGTGGGATCAGCCGGCTGTTTTCCTCCTTGCAGCAGCATCTCTGGCCTTGAAATGAACATGAGAGATCTGAGCAAACCTCAGCAAGCACTGACTCGCTTTAGTGTCAGACCCTGCACAAGAGCCCTGGGCAGAGGCACTCAGGTGGAATCCGTCTGGGTGAGCAGAGCAGAGGTGGCTGGAGCTCAGAGCCCATCGGGAGCTCCTCAGTGAGGGCAGGAGGGGGAGTCTGGGCTCAGGGAAGAGGTTAGAGCTGTGTCTGCTGGGCTGTGCTGATCAGGGTTTATTTATTGCAGTGCTTCCCTGGGAATGACAAGGTCGGTTGTGCTGGTTTGTGCATCGGTGTCAGCCTGTGCTGAGAGCCCCGCCAGGGGCAGGCTGGGAGGTGCGGGGTGCCAGCAAAGCAGTGAGCTGGTTGAACTGGGATCCAGGTTACGACAAAGTGTGCAGGAGAGGAAAGCAGACGGTCCCTTTGAGGGCAGCGCTGGCACCTGTGGGTTGTGTGTGACTCGATTTTTAGGTTCCGTGGACATAGTGGGTGTTTCCCGGCGGTGTGCGGGTCTTTCCTGACCAGTCCAGGGTGCTGGCTCGCTTTCTGGGAGCTGGGAGACCCCCTGCGGGTTCTGCCGGGAGTTTCTCCGCCGCTGCTCGGTGTCGGGCTGCCCGGGCAGGGCTGTGGCTGGGCTGCAGCCACAGGGTGTGTTGGAGGCAGTGTCCTCGCTGGGCGCTTCCCCCGCGCTGCTGGGAGTGCTGGGAGAGGAGGCCCTGCTGGGCGGGCGTCCGCAGTGCCCGTGCCCCGACAGCCAGGAGGGGGGCAGCTGGTTGGGGGGCCCGAGGCAGCCCCGAGGGGGCAGGAGCTCCCTGCTGAGGCTGTCGGGGGCCGTTGGGCAGCCTGGGCTCCTGCCGCGCTCCCGGGTCTGCCCCTCCGCCGAGCTGGGGCAGGGGGACCGCCGGCAGCCCCCGCTCCTCTGCGGGCCGGAGCAGCCCTGTCCCCGCTGCCGCCGGGGCCGCCGGCGCCCCCCGGAGCCCCCGCTGCGCGCGCCCCCCGCGCGCCCCCGCCGGCGCCCCGGCGGTGTTGCCATGGGAACGGGGGCAGCGGCCTGGCCGGCTGCGGGGCCCGGCGTGAGTGTGCCCGGGCGGACTGGGGAAGGGGGGGGGGGGGGGGGGGCACTGGGGAGACCACCGCTGGGGTGACGGGGGCTGTGTCCCCGCCGCGGCCGAACTACGGGGGGCGGTGAGCCCCGGGCCGCTCGGGTTGGGGAGCGGGGCTGAGCAGAGCCCGGCGCTGCGGGGCCGTTGCCCAGCCAGGCAGCCGCTCTGCGGGGAGGGTTTTAGGGTTGAGGCTGCCCGTGGAGCCAAGGGGGGCTCTTGTGCTGGGTGAGGGGCCCCTGGAGGCTGCAGAGCCCAGGTGCAGCTCCCAGCAGCTCCCCAGTGCTGGGGCCTGGGAGCTGGAGCTGCTTCTCCCCTCAGCAGAGCTGGACAGGGAGCCAGCTTTGCTCCAGGGAACTTCCTAAATTTCCTCCTTGCTTCCCATGGGATGCAGCGGTGACTGCTTCCAGGCTGTGGGATAAACATGGCAGGGACAGAGGCTGCCTGCCCGGCTGCTGCTGGTTTTGCCCTCCTGGTCTTGCATGTGGGCTTTTGGACATTTTGGCCTTAAGTTTTTGTCTGGGTTGCCCAGCCTGTAAGTGAGGGATGAGATTAGTCTTGCTGTGTCTATCAAATGGTGTGAAGGCTTATGAAAAAATGCCACAGATGGCCTAGGCAGAAGTGACTGCAAAGCTAACTCACCCCGGCTATCTATCCTTTTCTTGCACTTTAAATCCATAGGTGGCTTTCTAAGAAGCAGTTCCTGTCTACATCTAGGGAAAATACAAAGGCTGGGCTCCTCCAGGAGGGTGCGAGCTGCTCGTAACAGGTTGTCCAGCCTTGCTCCTTGAAGGTGAGAAATAACTGGGTGAAGCCAAAGCTCCCTCTGTAACACCTTGGGGTTCCAGCCGGTGCTGTAGTGTTACGGTAGCAATCCAGTAAGTACAGAATATTTACTGTTGTGGCAGGCAGTACTGTGTGTGTGCTGGGTAATGGGGTATGAGGCTGGAGCCGGCCAAGGTGAGGTTGGGGGTTTACATTCTGAAGCTACAAGGCCTGGGGAGGAGTGGCTGGGAAGCTGCCCGGCAGAGAGGGACCTGGGGGTGCTGGTCGGCAGCCGGCTGAACGTGAGCCAGCAGTGTGCCCAGGGGGGTAAGGCGGCCAACAGCATCCTGGCCTGCGTCAGCCATGGTGTGGCCAGCAGGAGCAGGGAGGTGATCGTGCCCCTGTACTGGGCGCTGGTGAGGCCGCCCCTCGAATGCTGGGTGCGGTTTTGGGCCCCTCACTGCAAGACAGACACGGAGGTGCTGGAGCATGTCCAGAGAAGGGCAGCGAAGCTGGTGAGGGCTCTGGAGAGCAGGTCTGATGGGGAGCAGCTGAGGGAGCTGGGGTGGTTTAGTCTGGAGAAGAGGAGGCTGAGGGGAGACCTTATTGCTCTCTGCAACTGCCTGAAAGGAGGCTGGAGTGAGGTGGGGGTCGGTCTCTTGTCCCAAGTGGCAAGCGACAGGACAAGAGGAAATGTCCTCAAGTTGTGCCAGGGGAGGCTTAGACTGCACATGAGGAAAAGTCTCTTTACCGAAAGGGTTGTCAAGCATCGGAACAGGCTGCCCAGGGAAGTGGTGGAGTCACTGTGGTGTTTGAGGCTCATAAATGTGGCACTTAGGGACGTGGTTCAGGGGTGGACTTGGCAGTGTTAGGTGAGTAGTTGGACTCAATGATGTTAAAGTTCTTTTCCAACCTAAATGATTTTATGAAATGTGATCCAGATGCCAGAAAAAGAGTAAATAAAAAAGGAGTTGCAAAGCTGCAAAGCCAGGACAGCAGAGAGCAGATGCTGGAGGAGGCAGTTGGGAAAGGGAAAATAGTAATAGTAAACTGTGAATACTTAAGGCGGGAGCCACAGTTGTAAATTGTAGTGTGTAGAAGTGAGGAATCTCCATCAGACCCTTGGAGGGGAGCTTGGTCCATCTCACTGTCAGCTGAAGTTCATTAAAAGAAATATCAGGAAGGTGTAACACCAGGCTCCTATTAATTTTCTCAGCTATGGTAGAGCTTTTGTATTAAAGTGCAGGATGACAGTACCTAAGTGATAAAACACAGAGGGACTGGAATATCAAGATGACAGGTGAGACTTCCTGGGTAGCAAGAGTTGATTTAGAAAGTCCTCAGCCACTTAGCAGTGGGCTGGAGGGGCAAGAGATTAGTCCTGGAAATTCTGCTTCTCCTTTCGTGGCTTCCTTGAGATGCTGTTTATATGGTAATTATAGCTAAGCAGGTGATTTCTAGGCAAGAAATGTGATCTTGCTACTTAAGCCTGAACAGGGCAAAATGATTTAACTGAACAAAATGGGTGAAATAGCATCCTGATTCTCCCTTTTAACAGATCTCCTGTTTTAGTCTTCCGGCAAAGTGCAGTAGAAAGGCAAATTAACCAGTCAGTCCAGAGAGAGATGGTTTCTCTTTGTGGAAGGAAGAAGGAAGAGGGTTTATGGTGTACACTGAGGCAAGATTCAGCCACCAGCCTGTGCTCCTACAGAAAAGTCGGGTAGATTGTACTGTGGTGCAGAGTGTGCCGATACACGCCCAGCCTTTAAGTTCGGAGGGCAGTCGGTTGGTATCAGAGTAGCTCTAAGGTTGGTGCTGCTGCTTCAGCCCAAGTGACGTGGGGTCCCTTGAAATGAGGGCACTGGCATGTGGCATAATGAAAGCCACAGGATCTGTATAGACACGAAGCTGTCTTTACATGAAACTTCCCTTTTTTTTCCTTAATGTCTGTTAAGAAATTTGCTGTTTATTCTTGATATCCTGTCTTTTTCAGCCCAGTGTCCTCAGAGAGCTGCTCAGTTGTATTTTACAGAAGGAAGCTGTTGGACACGTGCACAAAGGGATTGGGATGCTATAGGGCCATATCCAAGTGCTCCTGTCAACTTCTTCCCCGGCCGCCAGCCCAGTGACAGTTATTGCTGCACTGGTGGGTGCACGGTCACACCCGTGGTTCGCTGGCCTGCTCCTGTCCCTCCCGGCTGTTCACAGCCCCCAGATAGCCCCTGGGGGTTCAGGAAGCAGTGCTGGGCACTACACAAAGTGTGTCCTCCCAGAGAAGCATGGATTACGTGTCCTGAGGTGGTGCGTGGCCACTGGGTAGGATGGAGGCAGTTTTGTTGGCAGGAGGGCCAACAGCCGGGGGGCAGCAGCTCTGTGATACTCGGCAGGATTTAACTATGTACCTGGTCTAAGAGCAGGTCTGGGGAGGTACAAGGGCTTTTAATGCATTCTAAAATTGCTGTGTAGCTTGCAGGGATGGTAGAGGCTTCTAGCTGAGCTGTGGATACTGGGATAAAGGGAGCCTTGGGGAGGAGGCTGAAGCTTGGATGGCCTTGGTGATCTTCAGCTTGGCACCCTGCTCTGCCGCATCTGGGTTTCTGCGACATGTCAGGAATTTCTGCCCCAGCCCTGGGCGTATTTCTTCATTGCTTTTCTAGGTGGTGTTAGCTGTTGTGTCCTGGCCCAGCTGGTTCTCTGCCCAGGCTCAGGGCATTCGTGCTCTGAACCCAAACGTGAGGTGCCAGAGCTGTCTGTGCCCTGAGCCTGGAGCAGAGGGGGGATTCTAGTCCTTCCTTAATTTCGGGGGGGGGGGGGGGGGGGGGTGGAGGGCTGTCTGAGGTGGGGAAGATGGAGATCTCCCCCCACCAGACAGGGGTGCTGGGCTGGAGGCAATGCCGTGTTGTGGGTGCTGCTTTGTCCTGCCTCTGCAGGGAGATGGGGCTGACTTGGTAGTTCTGCTCCTTTCCTCCTAACGTGGGAGGCTGATCCCTGCAGGCTCTAGGGCAGTGGGGCTGTGGGAGAGCCTTACTCCAGGGCTAGAGGGTAGGGGAAGCTGTAAGACTGGGATGGGGGGTGTGGAGGCTGGAAACCCTCTGGAAATAAGCATTGTGGGCATGATGAACAGGGTTAATTTCAAGTGAAGTGAAATTGCAGGTAGAAGATTGGAACAAATAATCCAGTTATTCTCAAGACCCAGTAATAAAGCACTGAAATCCAGATAAATGTTGTATCATCCCCATTAGATTTCTCTCTTGAAAAACAGTCATTTCCAGCTTTAAATCCTAGCTCTTGCTGGAGCAGGTCCTAGTGTCCGTAGGACAGTGCTGTGCTCCTGTTTCTTGCAAGAACAAAAGGAACAACCTTGTTGTTCCCTGAAACTGTAAAGGCCCAGTGCCACAACCACGTGCAATGCTGTGGCTGCTTTGGGAGTAAAGGAGTGAAGTTGCTGCTTTGCGTGCAGGATGTGGGTGAAACTCGAGGGGAAGGGAATGGTCATCTCTGTGTAGGTGATGTCTTGCTGTACACAGCAAGTCCACAGAAAAAATGATGTGGAATGAATGGAAGCAGGAGGGAATGTGATCTGTGATTGTACTCAATGTCAGGATCTAAAAAAGCTTCAGAGTAGAGCTGGGATTGAGAGCACTGGTCTTTCAAGTCCCAGAAAAGCGGGCAAATCCATCTGTTCCCTGGTCCAGTTAGCCAGAAGGGGAGGGGAAATGATTTCTCGTCCAAAGCAGTGCTTAGTAAATGCTGAACATGTTTATCTTTGGATTTTGGTGCTTGAGACCTGCTTTCTGGGGTTGTTTTCTCTTCTTGCCCTTTCTTGTACACCCACTTTGTGTGACACAACAAAGGGAGGCGGTCTGCAGGCTGGTGGTTGGAAGAAGAGTGGCTCATGGCCCTGTTAGCCCATGCTACTTGTAGGATAAGAATGCTGGAGAACTGCCATTAGGATAAAGTCTGAAGTGGCCCTGCTTTCACATGTATTGCATTTATATTTGAGCTAATTGCTCAAGTTCCTTTAGTGGTTTAATGCTTTTTATTTCTGCTGTTACAGCCTCTGTAATGCCTGTAGGGAGCCTTGAGTTTGGGTGTTAATAAGGGAAAATTAGGGCCCTTATTCTCCATGGAGAAATGCTCTTGGGCACTGTGGTGATTTCATGCCTGGAAGGAGCCATGTTTGCTGGATAACTTTTGTAACTTTAAACAACCAAATTAGCCTTGAGAAACTCTAGTTCTTAATCAGAGTGTTGAACTCTGCGCTCCGTGAGTTAGAAACATCAGGAGGCTTCTTGCACAAAGGGTGGACGTTCTGGTTGGCAAAGCAGGAAAGCAGTCTGATTTTGTTAGTGCTCGGGGCAGCAGCAACTGCTGGGTTAAGGCTGTTCACAACAGTCTGAGCACTTAGTAGGGTCAGGCACAAAGTCAGGTCAGCTGCTCTTGCAAAGTGAAGCAGCTGAGTGACACCTTCCTTCTGTTCCCACCAAAAAACTTTTCAAGAGTAATAAAGGACAGTGTGGACGTTAGAGATTTGGATAATAATTTCAGTAAATGGGGTTCCAAAAGTAATGAAAGTGTGGGGAGAAATGCCAGCAGACCCTGGGGTGTGTCTGTGTCTCGTGGGACTGCACACACAGCGACAGGCTGTTTTGGCTCGGAACGTTTGTTCTGGGCTTTTACCTGTATGAATCTTAACTCTGCCACTTCAGTATGGTCTGATCATGAAGCAGGGTGGGGAGGCCTGAACGTTCTGCCCTTGTGAAGGATGCCCCAGCGTGGAGACACGGGTGTATCCTTTGGGTCTGCCATGAATGGGGCTCTGGATTTTCAAAGTCCCTTTGCTGCTTCTTCCAGGTGAGCTGAGACATGGCTGCTGCCCAGATCCATCGGCCCATGGGGTCCTCCAGAATGCTGGGTGGGGTGGCTGTGACCTCACAATGCGCAGGGGGCACGCATCACAAAGTGCCATTGTGGTCCGTTGTGCCATCACAGCCACCCTGCCCACGGCCACCAGCATCTCCCAGTGCGACGCTGTGCTGGCACGGGCAGTGCTGGGGAGAGACAGGCTCTGAGCAGAGCAGCACAGCCCTGGCACAGGGACATCACTTCCCAGCCTCAGAAGACCGTGCGGGGCCTTGCTCTTCCCCTTGCTGAGCGCTTCCCCAGCACAAGCGTCTGCCTGGCCACGGCACGATGGGCCAGCTGAACTGCTGCTTCTCCCGGCGCGAGCCCGCTCCTTCTCTGTGGCACCCAGGCACGGACGGTTCCCAGCAGAGCCACGTGCCCGACGCCTGCGACTGCGTCCTTTGCAGGGGCAGCTCTAGTGGCAGCTGGTCGGGTGCCCTCGTGTCCCGACGGCATCCCGAGCTCCTCCGCTGCGAGTGCGTGGAGGTGACCCAGCGTGGGAGGACAAAGAGGAGACACCTCCTGCTTTTCCAAGACTCCCTTGCTATTGCCAAGCTCAGGTAAGAAGAGAAGAGGCCGGTGCTCACTCTTCCCAACTCCTGCCTCCAACACCAGCCCTTGAGAGACATCTGGCAAAGCCCTCCCAGGCTTGCCTTCGGTCCGATGGCCGAGAAAGTCCCAGGGAGGCTTCCTCGGTAGGGTCAGAAACCAGCGCTGTAAGAGTCAGGATGTCTCCCCGGCAGCAGGGATGTCACCGATTTGTGCGACCTGCTGCTCTGGGCCGCCCTTCCCAGGGCTCGGCCTGGGCGCAGTGGCTCTCCCAAGGGGGGACTGCCATAGTTGTGCCCCCAGAAGGCAACCTCACCATCAACCTCTGCTCTTCCTGGCTGCAGATGTGGCAGCATCTTCTGGCTGAAGCACAGGGTGCATCTCAGCGAGCTGTGGGTGCTGTGCAGCAAGAAGGCGGCATGCGGGTGTGCAGAAGAAGATGCAGCATTGGGCCTGGACTGCAGCAGTACCCTCGTCCTCGTCTGGCCCAGCAGCTTCCACGTGGTCACTTTCGGGTGAGTTGTGGTGACGTGTGGCACAGGCGCTGGGCTGCCTGACCCAGTGCTCACCTTCAGACCCCAGCTGGCTCCTCAGGCTCACGTCAGGGGGTAGGGGTGGGGAGGGAAAGCAGGGACACCGCTCTGCTTTTGCAGCATGAATAGGTTGTTTTCGGATCTGACCCACTCCTTTCTGGAAACAGGCTGTGCCCGAGGCATGCACTGTCAAAGGGCTGAGGCCAAGCATGAGCTGGGTGCAGGGCGTGTGTGTGTGCAGACAGAGTCGACTGATCCCCTTCCGTCCCAGGAAAGCCCAGGTGCAGTTCTGGCAGAGCTGGGCTGTCGTTCCCCACTCTGGAGAACACCTGTGTCTGCAATGGTGCTTCTCAGCCCAGGGGCATCCCAAAGGCTATAGAGCTGCAGGATCGAAAGGGACTCCTGGAGAGACGAGGCTCGGTGGCGAGCAGACCCTTCTTGGCTTTGATGTTCTTCTTCTGTACAAAGAGAGCAGAAAGACGCTTGATCCTACTGCCCCTGCTCCCTCTGTCAGTCCCTAAGCTCCCGGGCACAGTGGGAGCCTCTTTTTGGGAAGGCCCAAAAAGAAGGGAGGAGCAGCTTTTTTGGCTAGGTCTTCCTGGTGTCAGAGTGGCACAAGGTCCCAGGGCTCAGCTCCAGCCCCCTTCCCAGATGATGTGGGGAGGACAGCCCTGCTGTTCATGTACTCCAGCTGCTGGGACTGAGGCACAGCTGCAGGCAGGGAAAGGGGCCCTCGGGGAGTGGGGGGAAGCAGAGGCATCAGCCTGATGTCTTCTGCTTCTGCTAGAAGAACACATCACCCCTTGAGAGGCAAAGCTGATCCCAGAGGTCAGGGCTTTCCCCTGTGCGGCACACAGCATTGCACCCAGTTGGTGGCAGCAGGGCGTGACACTTGTTCTCTCTTCTGCAGCTCGCAAGAGGTGAAAGAGCTCTGGCTGGATGCCATCCTCAGGTAAGCCCCGCTGGAGAAGCAAACCTCTGGCGCCAGCGTGGCAGTGGGTGGGATGCCGTGGCTGCAGCTGAAAGGCAGCTCGAGAGCTGGGGGAGAGGTACACGTGCTGCTGGGGCAGCTGCGGGGCAGTGCTAGCCGGGTTCTCAGCCTTGCGTTGGTAAAGTAAGGCCAAGACGAGCCGGCTGTCACCGCTTGCTCCTTCTGTGCCCGCACTACTTCTTCGGCCAGTTTGACGCAAATGGTGCGGGACGAGCCGGCAGGGGAGAGAGCAAAGCCAGGTTCAGTGACACAGAGCTCTTCCTTTGTCCATTCCCTGTGTGCAGGCAAAGGAGCGGAGCCCAGGAGATGCGAATGACCACAGTGCCCTCGATGAATCTCCTCGTGATGGTCTTGGGCTTCTATAGATCTGTAAGTGTCCTGGTTGTTCCAGACAGGTCAGGAGAGGGACTCTGTTTTCTAGCACAGGCAATCAGAGAAGTTTCTCTCACTTGGCCTTTCTTCTCTTCTCTAGCCGGTGACGTTAACTGCCAAGACCATCAAGACTTTGGTTCAGTGCCAGGCAAAAGTAAGCAGTGGCTCCATTTCTTCAACCTTGGCGGTGTGTATGGGTGGGAGAGGCCTTAGGAGACTAAGCTTTTCTGGGGTGGGAAGCCATCATGACTCAGGCCGCTTTCTCCCTGGCGGCGTTTGGGCAGAAATCGCCAGTGCAGGGGTGGAGAGCACAGACGGGCAGCCTGTGTCCCCTGTGCACCATGCAGACAACTTGTGCCTGGCTATGGCTTTTCTGGATCACAGAGCAGCTGAGAAGGGTGCTGGGGCGGTCCCCTGTGGGGCAGATCCCGAGGTCAGTGTCCAGTGTCACCCCAAAGGGGGAAGCGCAAGCCTTTGGAGCGAACAGCCCTGTGGAGCACAGAGCCCATGACTCCCTCCTCAGGGTCAGGGCCCCAAACTGCAAGTCCGTGGGGTTAAGGGCGACCATCATCATTGACCTTTGGGGAGGAGTACCACTGAGATACGGAAAGGAACCTGGGAAGGATTTTTTTTTTCCTCCCACCTGTGCAGGTGAGCCTACATCAGTGTCCTCAGACTCAAAGGCACAGAGAAGTCCACGGGACAGACCTGGCCACGCAGCCAGCACAGGTGCAGCTGGAGTCAAAAGCACTGGAGCCCAAGGACGGCAGAGAGCACGACGATGTGCAGACAGGTAGAATGCTGTGATGGTTTTCACTTCATCTCCAACTCAAAGCCCGTAGATCCAGATGCACCTCAAACAGGCAGTTGATGGTGCAGTTGGGAGCATCGCCTCGGGTTGTATTTCTCTGTTGCCCTTATCCCATCCTGGGAGTCGCGGCTTTAATGTTAACAAACAGGGCAAACTAGAGTGACCCTTTGCAGAAATTAATTGACCTTTCTTCAGGTTTCGGAGCACATCCTGGCACACAAGCCAGGGCTGCTTTCCCTGCTCTTTGCAGCTGCTCATGAGACATGGCCTGAGCTTTGTGAACAGTGCCGCTGCTGGGGCCCCTCTGAGGCAGCTGCACTGAGGCCTTTCTCCATTGGCATAGCATTTCAGCCACAGTGACAACAGCTGCCACGAGTCCCTCCTGAGGAGGGCAGCAGCAGTGTGGAGCACACTGCATCAGAGGGCTGACAGATCCAAACAATGTCCCTCTTCAGCTGGGGTGTAGGTTTTGGCTGGTTTACTTCACAGGAGCCCTTCTGCGGCACGTTCTTGGCATGTAGTTTGTCCTGCTGAATCATTGGGCAGGGTCATGACTTTTAAAGCTCAACCAAGCCCAACACGTGTTGTCCCTTATGCCTTTGCTTTCCAGAGCTGTGTTCAGATGAGCCTGGGGACCGTGGCATAAAGGTGGAGATGGTACGTCAGGCAGACGTGCCTCTCGAGCAACCACCCTCTTTGCTCTCCGGCCTGGCAGGAGGAGAAGGAGCCACGGCTGGGCAAGCTGAAGAAGGAGAGGTATGAGGCAAAGCTGGGCTCACAAACCCCACAGCAAAACAACCTGTATCTGCAGCCAATTTCTGAGGCAAAAGCAAGGCAGAAGACTGCTTTCTTGGAAGCAGTCGTGCTCCGGTGACTGTGCCTTGTTAGATGCCTGCTCAAGAGGACAAGCTGGAGAGCCATTGTCTTCTGTACCTCGTGCAGTTGTAGGTCAAGCAGTTAGTTAGCTTAGCCATGGTCGTGACGATAACGCCCTCCACGAATACTCGCACGGCTCTGAAATTCAAACAAGCATCCTCCTACCTTATAGCCTAAGCAGGAGCGCACATGCACCTGTGATTTCCAAGTAGTCAGTGGATGATAGGAGTAATTCCCAATCAGGAGGAAGCAGAAAAGGCAAGCCTGTGTTATTCCTTGCCATTCAGCCTCCTACATTTGTGTTTTTCAATCCTGCCTCCTAAGGCTGTAACAGGATATGCCGTTTGCTCTAACAAGCAGGGTAGAAAATAGGAATGCTGGATAATGCAGAAAATCCCAGACCACCTTCCGCTTGCCCCAAGGCTACCTGCCATCTCTATTTGCAACCCCAATAAAGCCACGTGTCTGGAGATCAGGGCATGCTAAGGCAGCAGGGAAGGCTGAGCTGGGCCAGTCACAAGACGCTTGCTTTTCAGACTTACCAAAAAGAAAGCAGGTATGTTGAGGAAGAAGCTCCCCTCTAGCCCATGGGGGTTTAGCTACTGCACACGCTGAATGCGAGCCTGCTTTCCAGCACTTTCTCCTAGGAGTGCTTTTGACAGATATACAGGCTGGAGGGACCAGATGCTTCATGTCCTGATGTCCTCGATCCTTATGTTGTCTGCGGAGCCATTCTTCCAGGTCAGAGAAGTGGCAGCTAAAGCCAGAATGTTTTACAGGTGGCATTTTCTTGGCAGGAACCTTGTGAGGGCCGGCAGGCACAACCAGGGCAGGCACAGGAGGAGAGCTCCAAGAAGACAGCAGTGTGGGCCTTTGCTCAGCAGGTCTCGGCCGAGCTTGTGGACTCGGTCTTGAAGAGCCACTGTGAGAGGGGCCGTTCTTCTGACCACATTGGGAGAGGTTTGTACAACTTTTTACTCTTTCAAATGCAAATGGAGCAATGTAACCAACAGAATAGTTGTCAAAGAGACTGGGCAGTCCTGCTCCGTAGGTGTGCTCAAAGGAAACTGTATTCCTTTCCCATTGTAGCTAGGCAGGTTGCTGCTTTTTGGACCACTGCCAGTTGGAAAAGACGCATTTC
Organism: Leptosomus discolor; assembly: GCF_034619465.1. Classification (NCBI taxonomy): domain Eukaryota; kingdom Metazoa; phylum Chordata; class Aves; order Leptosomiformes; family Leptosomidae; genus Leptosomus; species Leptosomus discolor. The sequence goes on from NW_028237950.1 coordinate 364,906, forward strand.
TGCTCATGGGTAGTGTCTCGTTTTGGTTTTCGTTCCCCAGGAGGAGCTGCTTTGGCATTGCTGCGAATGATGCAGCTGGCTAGCACAAGCAGACTGTGGCATGGGAGATCTCTAGCGTAATACCTGTAGTTGGGCAGGCCGGACACAGAGATAGCAGGGTTTTGCGAGTCTTTCTGCATCTTTGTTCAGGATGACCAGAGCAAGGGAGAAAAGGGTTGACATGGGAAACTCATAGAGTTCCTGTTGTTTAACTGAAGGGCCATTTTTGAGGTTGAAGGGGCTCTGGCCCAGCTCCATAAAGGCAGCAAAGGTGGGGAACCTCAGCAAGGAGTTAAGACAGCTCATGACTCCTGAGAGGTGTCATCTGGCTCTTCCAAAGGGAGTGTCTTTTAAGGAGCAGGGTGGTCAGCCTGGGGATGCTCTTGGGGACAAGAGCAGTGGTGACAGCCAGCCATGGCTCCTGTCTCTCTTTCAGGCTCAGCCAACCTGTGCCAACTGCCCAGGCAGGAGCAGCCCTTCCCAGCATCCTGGGCACCCCCGGCAGGGTGGGCACCCCTGGCCGCCCCCCCAGTGCTGACACCATGTGACGCTGACTACGAGGACATGGTGAGGTTGTTTGAAAGCCTCGGGATCTCCAACACGGCCACCCCAGCGGGGGCTCCTGCTGGCAGCAACGTCCCCCCAAGCAGCGATGTCCTCCTCAGCCACTCTGCTGAGCCCACCACCATCACCAGGGAGCCCTTGGAGCCATGCTGCAACGTGGGGACGGACCTGCAGCCTGGAATGTCCCAGCCTGGCAAGCTAAAAAAGCAGGCGAAGAAGCGACGCAGGAGACCCTTGCCACGGAAGAGGCCCTTGCCACGGAAGAGGCCCTTGCCACGGAAGAGGCCCTTGCCACGGAAGAGGCCCTTGCCACGGAAGAGCCCCTCGTCAAACTCACGCAGAAATCACAAGATTCTGGTGGCCAGACATCGTCTGAGAAGGGACAATTAGAGCCACAGCAGGGCTGAGGTGGCCGGGGGCGGGGGGGGGGAGGCAGGCAGGTTATGGTGGTAGTGGCATGCTGTTATATTAGAGGAGATTTCATGACACTTCTGCTCTGTGGTCCATTAAATGCCATTTCTCCAGAACGGCTCCGTGCCTGTGTGGGAGAGGGAGGGAGCGCAGGGAGCACTGGGAAAGGGCACCCAAGGGGTGCAAAAGCCCTGCTTGGCCGCAAACCAGAGGCCGCCAGCCTGAAAGGCAGCAAGTCAGGGGCAGGCAATGGCTGGGGGTGACTCCCCTATCCCCTTCCCTTCCCCAGGGGAAGGAGCCCTTTGGCGCGGGAGCCAGGACAGACACAGCCCAACGCAGAAAGCAGCATGCAGCACCTGGGACAGGGACGGACCTTGAGGGGCCGCGGTGAGGGGGGATGGACAAGCACAACCACAAGGGCTGCCAGGCCTTTGTCTTGAGCATGAGCAGTGTCCCCGCCAGCGGGGCCGAGCTCTGTGCAAAGGCCTCAAAGTCTCAAGACAATTGCGCCTTTCCTCAGGTCCCACCACACTTGGCTCTGGAGCCCGCCTTTGCCTCACTGCCACAGCAAAAGAACTCCAAAGCAATCCAAAGCCTTTCTGGGTCTGGCTTGTTGCCGGTGCAGGGTGAGGCCCCCGTCGGGGCAGTCCCCCAGCACCGGGGATTTTTGGTTAAGGGATGAGTTCTCCGAACGCAGCCCGCAGGGACCGTTGGCAGAAGCGGTGAATGCAGTCCTTGGGGTGGCTTGAGGACTGTTCAGTCCTTCCCCTGCCACCCTCCCTGGCTGAGAACAGCTGCAGCATATCCAAGGCAAAGAGCAGAGCCCAGGTCTGCACCAGTAGCCCTTTGCTAGGACACAGATAGCTTGAGCGGAGCCTGGACCTCCTACTGGTTTCAAACAGCTGCTGATTTCCCAGCTCTCTAGTCTACCCAGAGCTCCCTAAGGCCTCCCTGAGGGAGTCCACAGCTCCTCCTCCTAGTTTAGTAGCATCAGCAAACTTACTTAAAGTACATTTCAACTTCTGTGTCCTGACCATTCATAAAAGTGTTGCAGAGCACTGGCCCTAAAATCAAGCCCTGGCAACCCCACTGGTCACAGGAGTGAGCCAGGGGCTGCGTGGTGCTTTGTGGCCGGCTGGGTGGGATTAAACCCCGACAAGAGCAAGAATTCCTCCCTATGCCATCCATGGCCTTCATTTCTCCTCTTTTCTGAATGAGCCAGCTACAGAGAGCAGATCTACAGCCATGCACACAAGTGCAGCAGTTTAAGACCAAGCAATGAAAGGTAATAAATGACACAGGGAATTTCAGGTTAGACAGAACTGAGTTACACAAATAGGAATCGTTGCCTAGGTGTAAGAATTAGGACTACTGAAATTTGTGTTTGTCTCAAACTTTGTACCTTGTGGTTTTGGAGAGGAAGTAGAGACTCAAGTCACTATAGCGACAGTGCCCTGTCTGAAATAGGCAGGTCAGATAGAAACCCAAAGTCTAAACGTGAGCTAAAAGCCCGAACCAAAAAGCTCACCCTGAAACAGGCGGCTCAGATGCAAACCCGAACCCTCAATGTGGGCTAGAAGATGAACCGAAAAGCTCACCCTGAGATAGGAAGTTAAAATCCAAACCTCAACTCTAAACATAACCCAAACGTGAAACCCAAATGTGAAATGACATAACCTCCCGCTGCTCCTTTCCGGACCGCTGTGACCGCCCCTCGCCAGGCTGCAAGAGATGTTTTTTCCAGCTGAACTGAAGAGCGCATCAGCCTGCTCCTGGTGACACACGGGCGTTGTGTCAGTGCTCGGGAGCATCGGCTCGGCAACAGATTCACAAAAATAAACACAAAATAAAATGAAATAAGATCTAAAGACAAAACTCTGTTTCCACTTGCAGCCTCTCTGATTTGTGTTGCTGAAAGTGATTTTGGAGCTGAGCAATCCGGAAGGTAAAGAGCTTTGCTGCTGTTGGGACTGAAGTAAGGAACAGCCTAAAGCAGAGCCTTCCTGGCACAGGAAGATGCGTCCCCAGAAGAGACACAAGCCCTAACACGGGAACAGACCTGTGTCTGGCTGAAAATTCGCACTCCAAGAATCACAAGCTTCTGCTCCAGGGGCAGCAGAGCACCAGCTCAACTGCGTCGTCGTAATTTTACCCCCCCCCCCCAAGAAGGCAGAACATGCGCTATCCTTTAAGGCTGCAGAACGGTAACCAAAGTGGAGAAAGGCTTTGAAATTAAGTCAGGATGGCACTTGCTCAGTCACACTGGGAGCAGGTGCAAGGCAGGGAAGACAGCAAAATGGAGATTATTCCTTACTCACACAGAGCTGACTCGGACTCAAGTCAGTCTTCCTCTTCTCCTCCCTCCAAATCAGGCATGCCCTCAGGCAAGAAGTCCAGATTTTGTAGCCATCTCTGCAGACAAGCAAAAAACGACCCTGGCTCCGCTTTTGCGGTATTTAGGAAATTGCAGAATTCAGCAATTGCAGAATTCCAAGACTTCATTCCCATTTCAGTACCCATCTACGTGCATCGGCACAGGATAAACTAAGAATCACAGCGCTTCCAATTTGCTGTGACCCAGCAGACCTCCAGGTTTCCTTTCAGAGCACACGAAGGTACATCTCTCTGGGCATCACGTGGCATCATCATCATCGCCAGATGACTTGGCGAGCTTGTAAGCATCCGAACGGCTGCCAATGCGTTGATCCGTAAGGCGGTGGATGAAACGCAGCTGGATCCCACCCTGTGCGCTCCTGCAGGCAAACGTCTGCTCACCCCTTAAAAGCCACCGCACGACCCAGCCCACAGAGTGGGCAGCAAAGCCAGGGATTCCCTCGTGCACCTGAAGACCAGAAAAACATTCCCCAAAACAAGATAAGGGCCACGCTCCTTTCATGTTCGCTGTAACATGTACCAAGTGAGGCAGTAAGATCCCCTTCCCAGCATCACTGACACACACACACGCCCCCAAAGCTACTTGAAAACAGCTTCTGTAACAGAACTGCCGGAAAGCTCAGCTTGAAGTAGCTGAACTCGACGGCCGATGGATTTACAGGTACAGAAGATAAATGCTCGCGGCCTTTAACAACAACGACTTACCACTGCCGTGTTATTGCCACTGAGCAAAATCTGGTCTAGCTTTGTGATTCTTCTGCCCTCAGTAGAGGCAGCAGAGTGATTCTTCTGCCCTGCCGTAGAGTTAGAAAAAGCAAGTAAGAACACGTAACCAGGGACACTGATCCCAGCTTTCATCACAGAACTGCCATCAATCTCTGCATTAAGAGGGCAGCTGCTGGAACCAACAAATACATCAGCCACGCTGCAGCATCATCTCGAGAAACCTGCGTAAAGAAATCTACCTGGCCACTGAAAACATGCCTTGTACTTTTCTGCTCAGCACACAGATACTCAGATTTACCCTCGAAACCTTGTCAATTTCTTGAATGCCACCGATACTCAAACTGGCTTTCAAATAGCAACAGCTCACGGCACAGTAGCAAATATCCTTAACTTTTCTGCCTTTTGAAATCTTTGCCTTGGGGAAATGTAGCAGCAAACAAATGAGCTACTGGGAAGTTCAGCACACAACCCATCCAAAATTCAGGCTGCAAATTAAGAACCTGATTACAAGTAGGAATCATGCAACCGCTAGGACAGGCTGTCTGACAGATCACCCTCTATAGGTTAAGTCCAAGGGAGAAACTCCTCAGCTGGCAAGTACTCCAAAAATATAGAAATATATAGAAAATACAGAAACCCTTTGGTTATAGATCTTACACACTATTTTTCCTCAGGCAGCCCAATGCCGGCATCTAGCAACAAGAGTAACACCCTAGCTGAAAATCGAGTTTTGAGGAAAATTAGGCCAGAATGTTAAAATCAAAATACCTAGAAAACCCCAGAATACTACACTTAGCCCGTACAAAAAGGCTGGGTGCAGTGAGCTCAAACCTCTCCACAGCAACGGCTGAATTGGGCCGAAGCCTCAAACGTTTCTGCTGCAGGACACGGACACAGTCACCAAACCCAGCGGTGTTCCTGCCGTTCCTGTGTCGCTCCTCACCACGTCTAAACCAGTATATCCCTAAAACTACGTAAATTCTAAACATGAAATTATATAGAATCTAAATCTGAAATCTCAGCCTAAAATCCAGACATAAAATCTAAACATAAAATTGCGTAAAATCTAATTGTTAAATCTAGATGTAAAATCTAGACTTCAAAAGTTAAACTTGAAATCTAAATGTAAAATCTAATCCTAAAATATAACCTAAAATCTCGGAAGTAAAATACAATCATCATATCTAGAGGGAAAATCAAACTGTAAAATGACATAAAACGTAAACATAAAACCAAAACCTAAAATGACGTAAAATCTAAATGGAAAATAGGACAAAAGCTAAACCAAAAATCTAAATCTAAAATCTAGACCTAAAATCTCACTGTAAAGTGGCATAAAATCCTGCTGCTCCTTTCTGTACCTCTGTGACCAACCTTCGGCTCGGGAACAGATTCAGAAAAATAATCTAAATGGAAAATGACATAAAATCGACAGATAAAACCTAAACAAAAAAGGTAAACGCTACACCTAAAATAACAGACTTCCCTCAAACAGTATTTCTAACCTACCCAAGTAAGGGGATGCCAATACTTCCAATAGGTTTCATAATCCATAATGTAGGTCTTTGGGCTCAACTAGAGATCCTGATTTCCAAAAAGAACAACAAACAGTGAAACACCCTCTTCCCCCACAAAAAAAGCCCACACCAAACCAAAACCTTCCTGCCGTCATATTGGCACGCCGGGGCTGTGATCTAACCTGCTTTGAGCCAGCTCTAGAAGCAGAAGGAAAGGTTGCTTCCCAGTCCAGGCACAGCAAGAGCAGGCTGCTCCTGATGGGATGGGGATCTCCGGGACAGCAGGACCTACCTCAGCACCCCAGTAAGGCAGCAGGGCAGCCCCAGAGGTGGCTACAAGTCCAGATCACCAGGCAAAGCCATAGGGACAAGGCAGGGCCCATACCAAGCCAGGAAGGTAAGTCAGGATCACGGCCAGCCAGCGCAGCCAAGGTCAGACACAGTCCCGCAGGGGCCAGGCAGGCCTACAAGGACAAGACAGACGGACCAACAGCCAGCATGCTGGGGCTGGGAGCAATGAAGACCCACACTCCCACAGCACTGCTCAGGGAGAAGGTTATAGCCTCAAGCTGAGCTTCAGTGGAGCTCCTGGGCTGGGGGCAGGCTGGGGGGAGACCCCAGGAGAGGCTGAGCAGGGTCATTAAGGCTGTTCTCGCCCTTGGGGCCCTGGAAGTGAAGGTTCCCCCCAGAGGGGAAAAAGGGTTTTAAAAGACGGAACAAATATTCCCATTCCACTATGAGGAAAGCAACTCTACTTATATCATGGGCACTGGATACTGAACTAAAATCAAACCTATCACCTGGAATCTCCGTCCTACCAATCCCAAGGCGCTCGCTTGTCCAAGCTCGTTTCCAAATCCTGCAAACTTAGGAGAAGAACCCATATTCCTTCTCGCTTCACCATCAGCATGTGAAGCGGCACTCCTAAAGAAGTCACAGGCAGCTCAGTGTCCAAGGAAGGCTTAAACAGGGAATACTTCTTCACCGACCTTTCAGAGTAGCCGGAGGAAACCCGCCTGTCACTTTTGAGTGCTCAGGAAACGCGGGATACCTTTACAGTACAGATTAAACATTACTCAGAAAAGGACCACAAGAAAACTGGCTGCATTCATCTTACACGACGGTCCTGGTACCCAGCACTATCTCCTCAATGCACTTGCAGGAAAGTGGACCTTTCCACTAAGCACAGCTGATTGGATAGTCCCCAGCTGCCCCTGGAGAGGAACAACCCCAGGCACCAGTATATGCTGGGGGCTGCCTGGCTGGAAAGTGGCTTTGCAGAAAAGGACCTGGGGGACACCAAGTTGAACACAAGGCAGCAACGTGCCCTTGCTGCAAAGGCGGCCAACAGCACCCAGGGCTGCCTTGGGAGGAGTGCTGCTGGCAGGCTGAGGGCAGTGATCCTTCCCCTCTGCGCAGCTGTGGAAGCAGAGCTAGAGGCGACTTGGAAATTAGACTTGGATTAACGGTGCAGCAGTGTTCCCCTGCTAAGGAAGGGTACAAAAGCAGAGTGCGGCGGGTACACAAGGAATCCATTCCCCAGGAGCTCCCCAGGCAACCTTGGCTGTTGGCAACATCAGGGGAGCTTGATGTGCTGACTCTGAGAGACAAACGGCACGGCACAGAGGGTGGGGGCGGCCAGGCTCTGCGGTACCGCCCTGGGATGGGAACTGGATGGTGCTGCGGAACCGATAAGCTGCGTATTTGCTACCCGGGGCCGACGCTGTCATTCCTTGAGAGAATACTGTCCTTTGGGTGGACTTTGCCCATCATAATCTCACTATAATCCCAGAACCTGCCTCCATCCCAAAAGCTACCCGCCTTCAAGGTGCGGCCACCCCTCGCTGAACTTGTGCCCTGAATGTCTCTAGCCCGTACCTCTAAAAGTGAAGCGAGAGAGTTGGACACCAATCATAATGAGGGTCTGCACAACTGGAGTCACTCAAGCTCCACCTCAAAAGTAAAAAATAGTATAAAAATAGCTTAAGAGAGGAGGATGTTAGGGAAGATGTCATCGCTGACAAGTCACAGACTCTTAAAACTTCTGGGATCAGTCGACAGGCTGAGCCTCTCTTTCCCCCCACAGGGACGCCTTTGGGTAAGACTCAAACACTCGCTTGCACCACATGCTCCCCAGCAAACTTAGAAATCTCTGTCGAGTTGCTTTTATAACTTAGTGTGTTTTATAGCCAGGCTGTGTTACTCTTACCTGAAACTTGCACGTGCTTTGCAGACAGTGAGTTTATCACCAGCAATCCAACCAACTTGTGTGTCTGTCGCCTTAATAAAATACCTCTATTTGCAACTCTGCAAAACGGCGTCAGTCAAAGTCCCTGAGTGGAGTCCGACAGGTAAATGTCACATTCTTGTCTGGACTCACAGAGCCCAACTGGACATCACTCAGCATCTAAGTCCAGCGCCCCCAGCCCCTCTGATATCCGAGGACAAGCTGGAACACAAGGGGGTTTATTTTCTGCTGAATTTCTTTGTCCTTTAAAGTGACAGCAGCACTGGTCAGGCCACAGCAGGAGTGCTGGCCATCCCCGGTGCTGCCCAGCGTCGCAA